>NC_062285.1:80229161-80531066 GCF_902655055.1 Lutra lutra | reverse complement strand
TCTGCAGACATATTCTGCCCTCCTTCTTGTTTATCTACAAGGCATATGACTAACGTTTGACCTTCATCGACTCTTCTGTTGGTTACTGTTTCCATCTAATAAAAGTGAGACTGTGGAGTTGCTTGGGGCAGCAGTCTTTTCGACTGTTGTTTCCTGCTCCCAATCTCTTGCAGCTGACTTGTTTGTGCCTAATTCTTCTCCTGTTCGCCAACTGGAAGCTGCATTCCCTGCTTTAATACCTGCAAGATCTGTGACACTCAGACAACCCAGATCCTTCTGTGACCCCTCGGGACCTGAGACCATGCTGTCCCTGCATGGGCTTCACCCCGGCTTAGCCTCTGGAGCAATGTCCCTCAGTGCAGCAGACTTTTAAAAGTCCTGATTTTTGGGGCACCTGGGTGGCTCAGTGGGTTAAGCCGCTGCCTTCGGCTCAGGTCATGATCTCGGGGTCCTGGGATCTAGCCCCGCATCGGGCTCTCTGCTCAGCGGGGAGCCTGCTTCCTCCTCTCTCTCTGCCTGCCTCTCTGCCTGCTTGTGATCTCTCTCTGTCAAATAAATAAATAAAATCTTAAAAAAAAAAAAAAGTCCTGATTTTGTGCTCCGTTGCTCTTCCACTTGCTGGGAGCTGGCCCCTCCCCCGCAGTCTATCTTCCCATTGCTTTGGATTCACTTCTCCACAGGTCCTACCTTTCAGAAAGTGGTCGATTTTCGGTTTCTAGAATTGCTGCTCTTCTTCTCTTTATATCCTGTTGGATTTGGAAGTGTTCGGAATGGTTTGATAAACTAGCTAATCTCCTGCTACCTCATGTCATCTCAGCCTGCTACTCCTCTGTCATCTTGACTCCCAGATTTTTATGTGTTTTTTTTTTTTAGTTAGCCAATGTACAGTTGTCAAATCACCTTATTTAGCCCTGTCAACGTGTTTTGCTCTGAAACCTACTTTTCCTGTCACCAGCTTTGGTTTGACTATTGTTAACTTAGTATGTTTTACTATCCTTTTAGTTTTCTCATTTTGTTTCTTTATGTTTGCAGTATGTTTCTTGTTGGCAGTATAAGATTCTCATTTTATATCCAATCCAGTCATTTACTGGTGTTTAGACCATTCCCACATAATGTCATGACTACTAAGGTTAAGTGTAACATACAATTTCTAGTATTTCTACTGGTGCCATCTGTTCTTTGTTACCTCTCTTTTTCCCTTTGTTCAAATCTAGTACATTTTTCTTCCTTTATTTTTTATTTTCAGCATAACAGTATTCATTGTTTTTGCACCACACCCAGTGCTCCATGCAATCTGTGCCCTCTCTAATACCCACCACCTGGTTTCCCCAACCGCCCACCCCCCCACCACTTCAAACTCCTCAGATTGTTTTTCAGAGTCCATAGTCTCTCATGGTTCACCTCCCCTTCCAATTTCCCTCAACTCCCTCCTCCTCTCTAACTCCCCTTGTCCTCCATGCTATTTGTTATGCTCCACAAATAAGTGAAACCATATGATAATTGACTCTCTCTGCTTGACTTATTTCACTCAGCATAATCTCTTCCAGTCCCATCCATGTTGCTACAAAAGTTGGGTATTCATCCTTTCTGATGGAGGCATAATACTCCGTAGTGTATGTGGACCACATCTTCTTTATCCATTTGTCCGTTGAAGGGCATCTTGGTTCTTTCCACAGTTTGGCGACCGTGGCCATTGCTGCTATAAACATCGGGATACAGATGGCCCTTCTTTTCACTACATCTCTATCTTTGGGGTAAATACCCAGTGGTGCAATTGCAGGGTCATAGGGAAGCTCTATTTTTAATTTCTTGAGGAATCTCCACACTGTTCTCCAAAGAGGCTGCACCAACTTGCATTCCCACCAACAGTGTAGAGGGTTCCCCTTTCTCCACATCCCCTCCAACACATGTTTCCTGTCTTGCTAATTTTGGCCATTCTAAGTGGTGTAAGGTGATATCTCAATGTGGTTTTAATTTGAATCTCCCTGATGGCTAGTGATGATGAGCATTTTTTCGTGTGTCTGATAGCCATTTGTATGTCTTCATTGGAGAAGTGTCTGTTCATATCTTCTGCCCATTTTTTGATATGATTATCTGTTTTGTGTGTGTTGAGTTTGAGGAGTTCTTTATAGATCCTGGATATCAACCTTTGTCTGTACTGTCATTTGTAAATATCTTCTCCCATTTCGTGGGTTGCCTCTTGTTTTGTTGACTGTTTCCTTTGCTGTGCAGAAGCTTTTGATTTGATGAAGTTCCAAAAGTTTATTTTGGCTTTTGTTTCCTTTGCCTTTGAAGACATATCTTGAAAGAAGTTGCTGTGGCTGATATCGAAGAGATTACTGCCTATGTTCTCCTCTAGGATTCTGATAGATTCCTGTCTCACGTTGAGGTCTTTTATCCATTTTGAGTTTATCTTTGTGTATGGTGTAAGAGAACCATAGGGGTGGGAGGTTGGGGGAACCAGGTGGTGGGTATTGGAGAGGGCACAGATTGCATGGAGCACTGGGTGTGGTGCAAAAACAATGAATACTGTTACGCTGAAAATAAATTTAAAAATTTAAAAAAAAAAAAGGACAGTCCCAGAGAGTCCTGGGTCCCTAAACCATAACCACCCCAGCCAACCCATCAAGGCAGCCCCACTGCGGGGTTCACCAGGACACTCCCGAGCAGCACTCACTACAGCTCCAGCCACTGGGCCAACCACCACCAACTTAGCATCACAGAAAACTCCAGGCCTGTGTCACTTTGGCTCCAAACAGCTTGGTAGGGTATCCTTTTTTTTTTTTTTTTTAAAGATTTTATTTATTTATTTGACAGAGAGATCACAAGCAGGCAGAGAGGCAGGCAGAGAGAGAGGAGGAAGCAGGCTCCCTGCTGAGCAGAGAGCCCGATGCGGGGCTCGATCCCAGGACTCCAAGATCATGACCCGAGCCGAAGGCAGCGGCTTAACCCACTGAGCCACCCAGGCACCCCTTGGTAGGGTATTCTTGACATAGAGAACTCTGTGACCTTCTGGCTCATACCTTGTTCTGCTATAGCGAGAATTCTCTGGTTACCCCCTGCATAGAGGGCGCCCTGGTAACTGATAGCCTGTGCCTGCCCTGACTCCAGCCTTCCCACCAGGAGAACCCCTGTGCCAAACACCCCACCTGACCCTAGCCTGCTTCACTTGAGTTTCAGCTGTTCTGCCAGGGCACCCTCTCTGTGGAGAGCCCCAGGCCTACCCCAGCCTATGCCCACTGCAGCTATAGCTGTCCTGCCATAGCAGCCTCTGTTGGGAGTGCCCCAGGATGCTGGTTAGCACCCCTTTTGCCCACATCCTGGCATAGCTCCATTAACCTCACTAGGGTACTCTCTGCACAGAGAGCCCCAGCATACACACACTTCCACTGTTTCTTCACTGGTCCTGCCACAGGGCCCTCTGTACAGAGAGTCCTGGGACCTCTACAGCCCGTGAACCCTTGAGCTCTGCCACCCTATCAAGACACCCAACACTAGTATCCTCAGATCTCCAGCCCACACACCACCACTCCACTAGACAGGTACATGCATTCTCTCAGGTTGTAGTGGAAAAAAAATTATTTTTACCTTCAGTTTTAGAAGAGTTTTCTCTGTTCATCACATTTGTGCTTGACAACTTTTTATTCAATACTTCTAAGATGTTGATCAACTGTCTCTCTCTTGCTTTGATGTAACAAAAAAATCAATTTCATCCTTACTATTGTTTCTCTGTACATATACTTTTCCTCAGGATGTCTTTAAAAATTTATAACCAATAAACCAATATTTATTTTGAGCTACATAATTAAGATATTCTTTGGCATAATTTTCCCATGTTATTAGGGCTTCATGTTCCTTGAACACCCTAAATACCTGGGTTTATTTTTTATCAAACTGGGAAATTGTCCGGTGATTATTTCTTCAAATATATCCGACCCCTCTCTTTCAGGGACTCTAATTATAAGTATAATGACTGCCTGAAGTTGTATCACAAATCACATTGATTTTTTCCCATTCTTATTATGCTTTCTGTTTTAAACAGTTACCCTGAAGTATCCATGTTTATGAATTTTTTTCTTCAATGTCTTATAGCAATTACATCCAATGTACTTATTTTATGCTAACAATTTTTGCTACAAGGTCAAATTCATTCTTTTCCTATCTTTCTCCTTAAAATGTTGAACCCATCATTTAGCTTGTTGAATAGATAAACTAGAGCTTTAATTACTACTGTGCTATCTTTAGTAATCTGTGTCACCTCTGTGTCAGGTTTGTTTCATTTCTGTTCCTCATTCTCGTATGTTTTTCTGCTTCTTTGCATGGTTGGTAATTTTTTGAATGGCAAAAGATAATGTGACTTTTAATTTTTCAGAGGTTAGAAAGCTCAAGAGATAAAAAAATTATCTAACTTTTTTGAGCTTTATGCTAGGACATAATTAAGTTACTTGAAGATGGTTTAGTTGATCATTTGAATCTGTGTTTTAAGATTTTTTTTAGGCAACAACAGAATGATGTTTATTCTAAGGCTAATTATATCAACCACTAAGGGATGACCTTTTTAAGTTCTCTGCCATTGGCTTGTGAATTATTAGATTTTCCACTCTGGCTTGCAGACAGCCAGTAGCACAGCCCCATGAGAGCACTGGACATTGTTGTTCTAACCCCTTTCATTGGTCCTTTTCCAAATGTCAAGTAGTCTCTTCCCCTGCGTGTGGGCCTGTTCATGTGCCACCATTATTCTAGGGCAAGTCTCTGCAGACATCAGTGAGTTCTCTTCTCTCTTTGTTCTGCAAACTCTATCATTTCTTTCATTTTATTTGTTTAAATTTTAATCCCAGGGTAGTGAACAAATGGTGTTGTAGGGCATTCAGGTGTACAATGCAGTGATTCAACAGTGGTATACATTATTCAGTGCTTTTGTAATCCAATTCAACTGTTTTACTTATCTCCCACCCACTTCCCCTTCAGGCACCATCTGTGTCTTCTCTACAGTGAAGAATCTACTTTTTTGGTTTATCTTGTTTTTCTTTGTTTATTATTTTGTTCCTTGATTCCACAGATGAGTACAATTATATGGTATTTACCTTTCTGAAAAACTCATTTCACTTAGCATTATACTCTGTAGATCCATCCATGTTGTTGCACATGGCAAGATTTCATTTATTTTATGGCTGGTTAATACTCATATATGTGTGTGTGTGTGTGTGTGTGTGTGCATGTACACACATGCACACACACACACACCTTAACCTATCAGTGGACACTTGGGCTGCTTCCATAATTTGGCTATTGTAATAATACTACAATAAACATAGGGGTACATAAATCTTTTCAAAGAAGTTTTTGTATTCTTTGGGTAAAGAAAGGTATCCATGCTTGTGGATTGGAAAATAAATATTGTTAAAATATGCCTACTACCCAGAAAAATCTACAGATTTAATGCAGTCCCTATCAATACCAGCAGCATTTTTCACTGAATTAGAACAAGCAATCCTAAAATTTATATGGAACCAAAAAAGAAACCTGAACAGCCAAAACAATCTTGAAACAAAAAGAGAGCTAGAGGTATTACAAATCTGGACTTAAAATTAATTTGCAAAGCTGCAGTAATCAAAAAAGTATGGTACTTGCACCAAAAAAGACAAAAAGATCAAGGGAACAGAATAGAAAGCCCAGAAATCACCCCACAAATTCATGCTCAGTTACTTTTGACAAAGGAGGCAAGAACATACAGTGGGGGAAAACTAATCTCTTCAATGAATGGTGCTGGTGGAAAACTAGATAGCAAGAGAATGAGCCAGGACTATTTAGACCATACACAAAAATAAACTGAAAATGGATTATGAACCTAAATGTGAGACCTGAAAACCATAAAAACCTGAGAAGAGCTCACAGGCTTTAATGTCTCTGATATCCTTTGTAGCAACATTTTTCTAGATAGGTCTTCTGGGACAAGGAATATACAAGCCAAAATAAAGTATTGGAACTACACCAAAATGAAAACCTTCTGTACCACAAAGGAAACAATCAGCAAAACTAAAAGGCAACCTAGGGAGTGGGAGAAGATATTTTCAAATGATTTATCTGTTAAAGGGTCGGTATCCAAAAATCTGTAAGAACTTACACAACTCACCACTCCCCAGAATTAACCATCCAGTTAAAAAATGGACATAGGCTCAAACAGACATGTCTCCAAAGAGAATGTCCAGATGGCCAACAGACACATGAAAACATCAGGGAAATGCAAATCAAACCTATGCTGAGATACCACCTTGCATCTGTCAGTATGGCTAAAATCAAAAATACAAGAAACAAGTGTTGGTGAAGATGTGAAGACAAACCAACACTCATACACTGTGGGTGGGGATGTAAACTGGTTTCAGCCACTGTGGAAACAGTAGGAAGGTTCCTGAAAAAACTAAAAATAGAAGTACCAGAATGTGGAGTAATTTAACTCCAAACTCTCTAGAACTATGTAGACTTTCAGCAACATCTGCTCCACTCTGAGAGTCCCCCACTCTGCCTTGGTTACCCTTTTGGCTTTAAGGCCTGGAAACTCATTTATACTAAACTGGGTGATTGCAGGGCTCACTTGGTTTCTCATTTCTCAAGGATTATTTTCCTTTTTTGGAGGATTTCCAGTTTCTTGAAAGCCATTGTTTTGAGTAGAAGCATAAGTCTATTCCCCATTACTCCATTATGAGAAGGAGACGTCCCTTCTTTTTGTAATCCTTATACATTAACAGAATGTTCACCACCTTTCTTTTGACTATAGTTGCTGGTGATTTAAAAAAAAAAAACTTTTTTTTTTAAGATTTTATTTATTTCTTTGACAGAGAAAGACACAGCGAGAGAGGGAACACAAGCAGGGGGAGTGGGAGAGGGAGAAGCAGGCTTCCTGTGGAGCAGGGAGGCCAATGCGGGTTGATCCCAGGATCCTGGGATCAGGACCTAAGCCAAAGGCAGATGCTTAACAAATGAGCCACCCAGGCACCCCCGCCCCCACCAAAAAACCTACTTTTAACTAAATAGAAACTTTCTACTATATTTCAGTACCATTTTCTTATTATTCTAAAACATATTCCTTCATTGAATTCTCCTTCAGTGTGGAAACTGCTATCTGCTCCACCTGTTAGTATTTATAACTTCACCATTAGCCTTTTCCCCCAGTTTTCCCTAAATTTTCTGACCTACGGTCCAACATACTTTCTGAAAGCTGTTTTAAAGTCTATTTTTTTGTTCATAGAATGACAACTGCAAATATTTTGATTACATTCTTATATTCTTACATTGGGCAAATATCCAATACTTTTGGGTCCTATTTGGACTAAACATTAGTTTTCTGTTCCACCCATGCTCATGGATGCAAAGTGAAATCCAGTGCAAGACAGAAATAAAACAAGACAGGGTAAGTAGGACACAAGAACTGATAATCTTGTGTTTGTGGGGATGAGAGGGGAAAAATGAGCAATTGTCATCTTGTTTTTGGAAAAGTCTACAATTATCCCTCCAAGACCTGACAGACTTCACTGTGGCTCAAAATCTAAGAATGTATTAGCACTTTCTTAGCTAAAATAGCTTGCAGAGATCAATGTTTGTTTTCACTTTGTACCCATAGAACGAACAAAAAAATGTCTTGGGGCGCCTGGGTGGCTCAGTGGGTTAAGCCGCTGCCTTCGGCTCGGGTCATGATCTCAGGGTCCTGGGATGGAGCCCCGCATCGGGCTCTCTGCTCAGCAGGGAGCCTGCTTCCTCCTCTCTCTCTGCCTGCCTCTCTGCCTGCTTGTGATCTCTCTCTGTCAAATAAATAAATAAAATCTTTAAAAAAAAAAAAATGTCTGTCAGTGATAAACACACACACTCTCCTGAACCTCACAGGATATTTCACTGACCTGAACTATTTCAACTCATTGTTACTCCCTTCTGTGCACAAATGCTTTTACTTGGACTCCATTTCTAAAACTTCTGTGGACAAGAAATTAAAAATGACAGCCCTGGATACCACTGATAGCAACTATTTCCACAGAGTTGTCTTAGGATGCTAATGACAGTCTTTTGTAACTAAGTATGTTTAACTGGTCTAAGCCCTATCAAAAATGAATTAGTAAGCACCTGGGTGGCTCAGTCAGTTAAGCATCTGCCTTTAGCTGTGGTCATGATCCCAGGGTCCTGTGATGAAGTCCTGCTCTGCAGGGAGTCTGCTTCTCTTCTGCCTCTCCTCCCACTCATTCTCTCAGTTTCTCTCTTTTTCTCTATCTCAGATAAGTGAAATCTTTGAAAACATGAATTAGTAAAATATGAAGATACATATATTCTTCAATGGGATTTTAAACCATATTATCAAGTCAATCAATATAGTTAAAAAGCTGAAATGTCTTTTTCCCTAATATCATGTCCTTTACTTTTTTCTCCTCACCCGTTCCATCATTTTTTCATTTCCTTCCATGATGTTTTCTTTTTCTGCAATTCCTACAAAATAGTACTTGAATGGCTTTTAAATCTGATTATTAAAATCAGTTTTGTCTAGCTGTTAGCTACTTTTTTTTTTAAGATTTTATTTATTTGACAGACAGATCACAAGTAGGCAGAGAGGCAGGCAGAGAGAGAGGAGGAAGCAGGCTCCCTGCTGAGCAGAGAGCCCGATTCAGGGCTCCATCCCAGGACCCTGGGATCATGACCTGAGCCAAAGGCAGAGGCCTAATCCACTGAGCCACCCAGGTGCCCCTGTTAGTTACTTTCTTGAACTACAAACTCTCTTGGTAATTAATATGACTATCATTAAATTTGGAGTTAGCTTTCAGATGGTTCATTTAAATTCATAAGATTTTATGAAAAATGTCTGACAAACTTTTCTGTACTACTTAAATAGCATTTTCATATTAAGGACAGATCACTTTTAGTACTTTCATGAAGCAAACCTAGCCAATCACTAACTCATCTTATTAGTTTTCATAGAATGTAGAGAAGAAAAATCCTTATCCCAAATTATTATGTATGAAAGGGGAAGAATAGATAAATATGTGTACATGTTAACTTCTCCAGAAAGAGTGTAGTTTAGGGACATTTCTTTCCCACCTCATTACGTTTCTTTATTCATACAGTGTAATTTTATAAAATGTTCATATGTTACATGCATTACTTACCTGATTCTAAAGATAGAGTAGAAATTTAGGGGTTTGGGAACTAGTGAGTGAAGGAAGAAAGAATCATATGTCTACTAAAAGATTTAAGAAAAGTACAAAGCAGAAACTGAGGCACAGATGGGTTAATAATTACATTAATATATAAATCAAGGAAAATAACAGCCACTGTTAAGTGGGAAGTACCCAAGACATTATATGATTGACACAATACAAATACTTACTTGGAATCCTATAGAGGTCTGAAACAAGATTTTAGTTTGAGTGCCAAAGAACCCCAAGGAACTTGATATGCCTAAGAGAATTAAGAATTAAACAAATATCATATAGCATCTCATAGGATATTGTATGGATCAGTGAAGCTGGGGATGGTAGAGGAGTGAAGAATAGGACTGGTGCCTAAACAGAAGACAATGAGGTCCATGGAGTTCCTACTGAGTAAGAATAAAGCAGAAACAGGGGAAGAAGTAATAGGATTTTTTAAAAATTTGTTATACTCCTATACTAAAGTTATATACTGTGTACTCTTCTAAAGAAAATACTTCATACAGTTGAAATAAATAGTAGGCTATAATAAATTTGCTGAGAGAGCTCAAAAGTACAAATGAGATGATCTGCAAACTGAGAAGTTGAAATCCAAATGTTTCAAATCATTTTGATTCTTCTGTTTTCGAGCATGGATAAAATATTTGGAAATACATGATCCTACAAGTTTAACACTTAAATAACAATAATCTATTCAGTGACTTTATCTTATGCAATATAATGCTATTTGTCATTAATAAATTGATCCTTGATATAATTTATTTTAAAGTTAATTTATCTTTAATTTTAAAACCAGCTAGTCTTTTGTTTTCAGGCCCAAGTTGTAAAAGCCATAATTTGGCACTCTTTTGCCCACAATAAGAAAAGCTGGGCAATCTGAAAATGAACAACTTTCTTAGAACTATCAGAAAACTCAGAGCAGAGGACAGTTATCCCCAGTTGTGGAGAGGCAGGAACAGCAGCAGCAGCTGGAAGCCATGAATGATAGTAAGACTTACTTTATTGAAAAATCAGAAATTGCTGCCCACAGAGTGTGGACTGGAGTAAGAAACTTCTGAGGGTCACAATTCCTTCCAGAGACTGCACTAGGCTTTCACCAAGAAAAAAAAAAATCTGAGGGCGCCTGGGTGGCTCAGTGGGTTAAGCCACTGCCTTCGGCTCAGGTCTCAGGGTGCTGGGATCGAGTCCCGCATCGGGCTCTCTGCTCAGCAGGGAGCCTGCTTCTCTCTCTCTCTCTCTCTCTCTGCCTGCCTCTCCGTCTACTTGTGATCTCTCTCTGTCAAATAAATAAATAAAATCTTTAAAAAAAAAAAATCTGAGAAAAACAACCTCATGACTCCAAGGAATAAACAAGAGATACCACTATGATACCCTCCAAAACCATCATCATGAAGCCCAGGTCTCAGGGAAACCCTTATCCAGACCTTATTTCCCATGGTATAAAGAAATTACATAACACTGTACCTTTTCCAGCTTCCTATATGAAAAAGAGAAGGAAAAACTAATTCACAACAGGACAGGACTTCAAAAAAGAGAAAAAAAAAAGATTGTGAATGCTGAAAGTAAAACAGATGAGGGGACAAAAAAGATGAAAGTTGTATGCCTGGAAAACAACCAGAAAAATGAGAAAGGCAAACCCCAAAAAGAGGGCAGAACTGTAAATCTGAGATTGATTCCAAAGTATGTGGCTTGCTTTCCTTCTGTCACATCCAGGCATCATCCCAATAAACCACAAGAATATTAACATTGAATTGCAGTTGAAAGAGGTCCCAGTACTCTTTCTGAGGTACGGGGCAAAGAGAAACCCTAAACCCAAGAGAGGTATAAATACAAACAGTAGAGGTATTTGAAACCTATCACTAAAGAAAGCTGAAATCCTAGGCAAATTAGTATAACTTCTCACATGACAATATAGATAATACCTATTGCACATACAGTGTCCAAATTTCAACAAAATTACACAAACCTAAAGAATCAAAACCATCCTCAGAAACAAATTCAGATGTGACACAAATGTGGGAATTATCAGACAAGTGTTTTACAATACTCTGTCACCAGAGAGATAACAACAATGCAAGAGAATCAAAAGCACATGCAAGAAATCAAGAAGCAAGTAACTGAAATGAAGAATGCCTTTGATCTGCTCACCAAGTTTAACACTCCAAGGAAAGAGTCTGTGAGCATCAAGAGAATCAATGGAAACTTTTCAAAAGGAAATGAGAACATGAAAAGAAAATGAAAACAACATCAGAACATCTAAGAACTGATGAACAGTACCAAAAGTTTCAATGTAGACATAATTGGAAAGGTGAGAAAAGAGAATGTAGCAGAATATTCAAATAGTAATAGAAAACTTTCAAAATTACTTAGAGACAGATCACAGATTAAGGAATTTCAAAGATCATCAACAACCATTTGTCATTAGGGAAAAGAAAATTGAACAACATAATACTCCATGCCTTTTCAAGTTGGTAAAAATTTAAAAAATTAAATCCTAAGAATAAAAATTTTGTCAAGGACTTGGAGAAACAGAAAGAAATATCCATCACTGGAAAGAATGACAATGGTGCATCCACTCTGGAAGACTCCTTGACAGTTTCTTAAAAAGCTAAACAGAGGTTTATCTTTGATCTAGCAATCACATTCTCAGTATTTGTTTACCTCTTTTGAAAACTAATGTCCACACATCCATGGGAAAGTTTACAACAGCACTATTTATATTGTCCAAAACTGGAAGAACTCGAGATGTCCTTCAATATGTGTGAGGACAAATAGTGAGATATACCTACTATTTAGTATTCAGGGATACAGGTCATGAGCCATTAATATCAGTGAATGTTAACTGCATATTGCTAAAAGAAAGTTGTCAGCCTGAACAGGCTACATATTGAATTATTAAATTTACATGACCTTCATTAAAAGTTAAAACTATAGGACAGAAAGCAAAAAAGTCCTGACCTTGGATTCTAAGGGAGAGGAAAGTTTAAAAGGTGAGACAGGATTAGGGGCAGGGGGATGATAAACCAATTCTATGTGATAAGAGTACTGATTAATACATTAGACCATGAACTTGTCAAAACCATTACAACTTCATAGCACAAAGAATGAAACTGAATGTTTAAAAAAAAGAACCCATTAGGTGGTTAGAGGTTCCAAACATGTAAAGCAAACTAAGAAAACTAAGAAAAGAATCTAATTGTATCAAAATGTAGGACATAATCAGGTTGGGAGTCAAGATGGTGGAGAAGTAGCAGGCTGAGACTACTTCAGGTAGCAAGAGATCAGCTAGATAGCTTATCTAAAGATTGTAAACACCTACAAATCCAACGGGAGATCGAAGAGAAGAAGAACAGCAATTCTAGAAACAGAAAATCATCACTTTCTGAAAGTAGGACTGGAGGAGAAGTGAATCCAAAGCGACAGGAAGATAGAACCGCGTGGGGGAGGGGGCGGGCTCCCCGCAAGCGGCAGAGCAACGGAGCACAAATCAGGACTTTTTAAAACTCTGTTCCACTGAGGGACATCGCTCCAGGGGCTAAACCAGGGTGAAGCCCACGCAGGGTCAGCGTGGCCTCAGGTCCCGCAGGGTCACAGAAGGATCGGAGGTGTCTGAGTGTCGCAGAGCTTGCAGGTATTAGAACAGGGAAGCTGGCTACAGAGACAGAGCCAAGGAGTGAGCTCTCAGCTCAGGGTTACCTTGAACTGGTCGCAGGCTCGGTCAGCTCGGAGCGAGCCCGGAGGCCAGGGAGACAGGAGTAGGTGGGCGCTGTTCTCTGAGGGCACACTGAGGAGTGGGGCCCCGAGCTCTCGGCTCCTCTGGGCCAGAGACCGGGAGGCTGCCATTTTCATTCCTGTCCTCCAGAACTCTACGGAAAGCACTCAGGAAACAAAATCTCCCTAAAGCAAACCCGAGTGGATTACTCAGCCCGGCCCCTGGTACGGGCGGTGCAATTCCGCCTGGGGCAAAGACACTTTAGAATCACTACAACAGGCCCCTCCCCCAGAAGATCAACAAGAAATCCAGCCAGGTGCAAGTTCACCTACCAAGGAGTGCAGTTTCAATACCAAGGAGAGAAGCGGAATTCCAGAGGAGGAGAAAGCAAAGCACAGAACTTGTGGCTTTCTCCCCATGATTCTTTAGTCTTGCAGTTAATTTAATTTTTTTTCTTTTTCCAATTTTTTTTCTCTTCTTCTGCTAAATATTTTTAACTTTTACCCTTTTCTTTTTTTTAAACGCTTTTTAAATACTTTTTTTTTTTTAATTTGACAGAGAGATCACAAGCAGGCAGAGAGAGAGGAGGAAGCAGGCTCCCCGAGAGAGCAGAGAGCCCGATGCGGGGCTCGATCCCAGGACTCCGAGATCATGACCTGAGCCAAAGGCAGCGGCTTAACCCACTGAGCCACCCAGGCGCCCCTTTTTTAAACGCTTTTTAACTAGTTTATCTAATATATATTTTTTTCCTTTTTTATATTTTTTCTTTATTCATTTTCTCTTTTTAATTGTTTCTTTTTTTTTTTCTTTCTGAATCTCTTTTTTTTTTAAAGATTTATTTATTTATTTGTCATAGAGAGAGAAGCGAGAGTGAGCACAGGCAGACAGAGTGGCAGGCAGAGGCAGAGGGAGAAGCAGGCTCCCTGCCAAGCAAGGAGCCCGATGTGGGACTCGATCCCAGGACGCTGGGATCATGACCTGAGCCGAAGGCAGCTGCTTAACCAACTGAGCCACCCAGGCGTCCCTCTTTCTGAATCTCTTTTTATCCCCTTTCTCCCCCCTCACGAGTTGGGATCTCTGCTGATTTGGTAAAAGCATATTTTCCTGGGGTTGTTGCCACCCTTTTAGTATTTTACTTGCTCCTTCATATACTCTTATCTGGACAAAATGACAAGGCGGAAAAATTCACAACAAAAAAAAAGAACAAGAGGCAGT
This sequence comes from Lutra lutra, assembly GCF_902655055.1. Classification (NCBI taxonomy): domain Eukaryota; kingdom Metazoa; phylum Chordata; class Mammalia; order Carnivora; family Mustelidae; genus Lutra; species Lutra lutra. The sequence goes on along the minus strand of NC_062285.1, from coordinate 80,516,954 downwards.
ACCGAAGGCTAGGAACCTAATCAATACAGACATTGGTAATATGTCAGATCTAGAGTTCAGAATGATGATTCTCAAGGTTCTAGCCGGGCTTGAAAAAGGCATGGAAGGTATTAGAGAAACACTCTCGGGAGATATAAAAGCCCTTTCTGGAGAAATAAAAGAATTAAAATCTAACCAAGTTGAAATTTTAAAAAGCTATTAATGAGGTGCAATAAAAAATGGAGGCTCTCACTGCTAGGATAAATGAGGCAGAAGAAAGAATTAGTGATATAGAAGACCAAATGACAGAGAATAAAGAAGCTGAGCAAAAGAGAGACAAACAGCTACTGTGACCACGAGGGGAGAATTCGAGAGATAAGTGACATCATAAGACGAAACAACATTAGAATAATTGGGATTCCAGAAGAAGAAGAAAGAGAGAGGGGAGCAGAAGGTATATTGGAGAGAATTATTGGAGAGAATTTCCCCAATATGGCAAAGGGAACAAGCATCAAAATCCAGGAGGTGCAGAGAACCCCCCTCAAATCAATAAGAATAGGTCCACACCCCGTCACCTAATAGTAAAATTTACAAGTCTTAGTGACAAAGAGAAAATCCTGAAAGCAGCACAGGAAAAGAAGTCTGTAACATACAATAGTAAAAATATTAGATTGGCAGCAGACTTATCCACAGAGACCTGGCAGGCCTGAAAGAACTGGCATGATATATTCAGAGCACTAAACGAGAAAAACATGCAGCCAAGAATACTATATCCAGCTAGGCTGTCACTAAAATAGAAGGAGAGATTAAAAGCTTCCAGGACAAACAAAAACTGAAAGAATTTGCAAACACCAAACCAGCTCTACAGGAAATATTGAAAGGGGTCCTCTAAGCAAAGAGAGAGCCTAAAAGTAGTAGATCAGAAAGGAACAGAGAAAATATACAGTAACAGTCACCTTACAGGCAATACAATGGCACTAAATTCATATCTCTCAATACTTACCCTGAATGTTAATGGGCTAAATGTCCCCAATCAAAAGACACAGGGTAGGGGCGCCTAGGTGGCTCATCGGGTTGAGCCGCTGCCTTTGCAGCTCAGGTCATGATCTCAGGGTCCTGGGATCGACCCCTGCGTCGGGCTCTCTGCTCAGTGGGGAGCCTGCTTCTTCCTCTCCCCCCTGCCTGCCTCTCTGCCTACTTGTGATCTCTCTCTGTCAAATGAATAAATAAAATCTTTAAAAAAAAAAAAAAGACACAGGGTATCAGAATGGATAAAAAAACAAAACCCATCTATATGTTGCCTACAAGAAACTCATCTTAAACCCGATGACACCTCCAGGTTTAAAGTGAGGGGGTGGAAAAGAATTTACCATGCTAATGGACATCAGAAGAAAGCAGGAGTGGCAATCCTTATATCAGATCAATTAGATTTTAAGCCAAAGACTATAATAAGAGATGCGGAAGGACACTATATCATACTCAAAGGATCTGTCCAACAAGAAGATCTAACAATTTTAAATATCTATGCCCCTAACGTGGGAGCAGCCAACTATATAAACCAATTAATAACAAAAACCAAAAAACACATCAACAATAATACAATAATAGTAGGGGACTTTAACACTCCCCTCACTGAAATGGACAGATCATCCAAGCAAAAGATCAACAAGGAAATAAAGGCCTTAAATGACACACTGGACCAGATGGACATCACAGATATATCCAGAACATTTCATCCCAAAGCAACAGAATACACATTCTTCTCTAGTGCACGTGGAATATTCTCCAGAATAGATCACATCCTCGGTCCTAAATCCCGTCTCAACCAGTATCAAAAGATACTGCATATTTTCAGACCACCGGTCCTAAATCCGGTCTCAACCAGTATCAAAAGATTCCCTGCATATTTTCAGACCACAATGCTCTGAAGCTAGAACTCAATCACAAGAGGAAATTTGGAAAGAACCCAAATACATGGAGACTAAACAGCATCCTTCTAAAGAATGAATGGGTCAACCAGGAAATTAAAGAAGATTTGAAAAAATTCATGGAAACAAATGATAATGAAAACACAACAGTTCAAAATCTGTGGGACAGGGGCGCCTAGGTGGCTGAGTGGGTTAAAGCCTCTGCCTTTGGCTCAGGTCATGATCCCAGGATGCTGGGATCGAGCCCCGCGTCGCGCGCTCTCTGCTCTTCGGGGAGCCTGCTTTCTCCTCTCTCTCTCTCTGCCTGCCTCTCAGCCTGCTTGTGATCTCTGTCTGTCAAATAAATAAATAAAATCTTTAAAAAAAAATCTGTGGGACACAGCAAAGGCAGTCCTGAGAGGAAAATATATAGCGGTACAAGCCTTTCTCAAGAAACAAGAAAGGTCTCAGGTACACAACGTAACACTACACCTAAAGGAGCTGGAGAAAGAACAAGAAAGAAACCCTAAACCCAGCAGGAGAAGAGAAATCATAAAGATCAGAGCCGAAATCAATGAAATAGAAACAACAGCAAAAAAAATACAACAAATCAATGAAACTAGGAGGTAGTTCTTTAAAAGAATTAATAAGATTGATAAACCCCTGGCCAGACTTATCAAAAAGAAAAGAGAGAGGACCCAAATAAATAAAATCATGAATGAAAGAGGAGAGATCACAACGAACACCAAAGAAATACAGACAATTATAAGAACATACTATGAGCAACTCTACGCCAACAAATTTGACAATCTGGAAGAAATGGATGCATTCCTAGAGACATATAAACTACCACAACTGAACCAGGAAGAAATAGAAAGCCTGAACAGACCCATAACCAGTAAGGAGATTGAAACAGTCATCAAAAATCTCCAAACACACAAAAGCCCAGGGCCAGACGGCTTCCCGGGGGAATTCTACCAAACATTTAAAGAGGAACTAATTCCTATTCTCCTGAAACTGTTCCAAAAAATAGCAATAGAAGGAAAACTTCCAAACTCATTTTATGAGGCCAGCATCACCTTGATCCCAAAACCAGACAAGGATCCCATCAAAAAAGGGAATTATAGACCAATATCTTTGATGAACACAGATGCGAAAATTCTCACCAAAATACTAGCCAATAGGATTCAACAGTACATTAAAAGGATTATTCACCACGACCAAGTGGGATTCATTCCAGGGCTGCAAGGTTGGTTCAACAACCACAAATCAATCAATGTGATACAACACATTAATAAAAGAAAGAACAAGAACCATATGATACTCTCAATAGATGCTGAAAAAGCATTTGACAAAGTACAGCATCCCTTCCTGATTAAAACTCTTCAAAGTGTAGGGATAGAGGGCACATACCTCAATATTATCAAGCCATCTATGAAAAACCCACTGCAAATATCATTCTCAATGGAGAAAAACTGAAAGCTTTTCCGCTAAGGTCAGGAACACAACAGGGATGTCCGTTATCACCACTGCTATTCAACATAGTACTAGAAGTCCTAGCCTCAGCAATCAGACAACAAAAGGAAATTAAAGGCATCCAAATCGGCAAAGAAGAAGTCAAACTATCACTCTTCACAGATGATATGATACTATGTGTGGAAAACCCAAAAGTCTCCACTCCAAAACTGCTAGAACTTGTACAGGAATTCAGTCAAGTGTCAGAATATAAAATCAATGCACAGAAATCAGTTGCATTTCTCTACACCAACAACAAGACAGAAGAAAGAGAAATTAAGGAGTCCATCCCATTTACAATTGCACCCAAAACTTGAAGATACCTAGGAATAAACCTAACCAAAGAGGCAAAGAATATATACTCAGAAAACTATAAAGTATTCATGAAAGAAATTGAGGAAGACACAAAGAAATGGAAAAATGTTCCATGCTCCTGGATTGGAAGAATAAATATTGTGAAAATGTCTATGCTACCTAAAACAATCTACACATTTAATGCAATTCCTATCAAAATACCATCCATTTTTTTTTTCAAAGAAATGGAACAAATCATCCTAAAATTTATATGTAACCAGAAAAGACCTCGAATAGCCAAAGGAATATTGAAAAAGAAAACTAAAGTTGGTGGCATCACAATTCCGGACTTCAAGCTCTATTACAAAGCTGTCATCATCAAGACAGTATGGTACTGGCACAAAAACAGACACATAGATCAATGGAACACAATAGCAAGCCCAGAAATAGACCCTCAACTCTGTGGTTAACTAATCTTCGACAAAGCAGGAAATGTCCAATGGAAAAAAGACAGCCTCTTCAATAAATGGTATTGGGAAAATTGGACAGCCACATGCAGAAAAATGAAATTGGACCATTTCCTTACACCACACACGAAAATAGACTCAAAATGGATGAAGGACCTCAATGTGAGAAAGGAATCCATCAAAATCCTTGAGGAGAACACAGGCAGCAACCTCTTCGACCTCAGCCACAGCAACATATTCCTAGGAACATCGCCAAAGGCAAGGGAAGCAAGGGCAAAAATGAACTATTGGGATTTTATCAAGATCAAAAGCTTTTGCACAGCAAAGGAAACAGTGAACAAAACCAAAAGACAACTGACAGAATGGGAGAAGATATTTGCAGACAACATATCAGATAAAGGGCTAGTGTCCAAAATCTATAAAGAACTTAGCAAACTCAACGCCCAAAGAACAAATAATCCAATCAAGAAATGGGCAGAGGACATGAACAGACATTTCTGCAAAGAAGACATCCAGATGGCCAACAGACACATGAAAAAGTGCTCCATATCACTCGGCATCAGGGAAATACAAATCAAAACCACCATGAGATACCACCTCACACCAGTCAGAATGGCTAAAATGAACAAGTCAGGAAATGACAGATGCTGGCGAGGATGCGGAGAAAGGGGAACCCTCCTACACTGTTGGTGGGAATGCAAGCTGGTGCAACCACTCTGGAAAACAGCATGGAGGTTCCTCAAAATGTTGAAAATAGAACTACCCTACGACCCAGCAATTGCACTACTGGGTATTTACCCTAAAGATACAAACGTAGTGGTCTGAAGGGGCACGTGCACCTGAATGTTTATAGCAGCAATATCCACAATAGCCAAACTATGGAAAGAACCTAGATGTCCATCAACAGATGAATGGATAAAGAAGTTGTGGTATATATATACACAATGGAATACTATGCAGCCATCAAAAGAAATGAAATCTTGCCATTTGCGACAATGTGGATGGAACTAGAGGATATCATGCTTAGCGAAATAAGTCAATCGGAGAAAGACAACTATCATATGATCTCCCTGATATGAGGAAGTGGAGATGCAACATGGGGGGTTAAGGGGGTAGGAGAAGAATAAATGAAACAAGATGGGATTAAGAGGGAGACAAACCGTAAGTGACTCTTAATCACACAAAACAAACTGAGGGTTGCTGGGGGGAGGGGGGTTGAGAGAAGAGGGGTGGGGTTATGGACATTGGGGAGGGTATGTGCGATGGTGAGTGCTGTGAAGTGTGTAAACCTGGCGGTTCACAGACCTGTACCCCTGGGGATAAAAATATATGTGTATAATAAATTTTTTAAAATAATAAAATAAATAAATTAATTTTTAAAAGTTATTATTTAAACACAAAAAAGTCAATAGAACATGTTTTTGTATGGTATATGTATTATATGCTGTATTTGTACAATAAAGCCTGTTTAATTTTTTTCATTAAAAAAATATGTAGGACATAATCTCAATAAAAGGGAAATGTACAAGGTGGTCCTTTAAAGAACCTTAGAAACAAATAAAGAGTCTAAGACTATAGATAAGAGAAGCTGTATAAAAAGCACTGCATTAGTCAGTAAAGCTGTTTCTTATCAGAGTACTGATTAACAATTATGAAACAGGTATACTTACAGACTAGAATTAAACTATTTTGTAAATGGATGAAAGATGGTGGAACCCAGGTTCTCACTATTGGAATGGGGGATAAGCAAAGGGAAAAAGGGCTATAATGAAATATGTGCATTAGAATTGGAGGTGTGAGGGTGAACTTGTGCTTAGCTTAGAAAAGATACCAATTGATAAATAATTATAGGAGTGACATCTTCATAATGGTGGAGTAAGTGTTTTATACTATCTTTTCCCTACAGAACACTAATTGAGACAACCACCTATGGACAAGGAAGACTTTCTGAAAATCCAGGGATCCATTGGGGAAGTTTCAGCACATTGGTAGCAGCCAAAAAATACAAGATGGAGACATGGAAACCAGCAATGGTTCATTTTACCCACATCACCCATTTCCTAAACCAGCACAGCTCAGTGTTAAGAGAAACTTTTTCAGTCCATGGTTTCTTCCATGGGGAAAAGTCAGACTGTGTGACTAGTACACAGCTTCTTCATCAGGCAAAACATGGCCTAAGAGTCTCATTTCCCTTTTGCCATATCCAGAATACTGAGTACTGAACTTCATGACTTGGAAGCAGTGAGGGGTTAAGAAAAGGACAGCTATGGCATGGTGGATGTACTAGATGGAAGCAGATTCTACTAAACATGTCACAGACACCATCAGGAAGCCCCCAGTGAGTCACAGGGGACACCTAGAATGCAGATCCCAAAGGGCTCCCTGGCACTCCCATCAGCAGCAAGAGTTTCACAGAGGTCTGGTGAGCGTGTTCACAAAGTTAGACCAAATCTGTGGGCCTGGAAGAGTACCACAATCTTGAGCATGGCCATCATTCTAAGGCAAGCAAAACAAAGACCATTAACAACAGGCCTGGCTTTGTGGTATTGAGAAATAGCTTTATTAGAGGATTGAGGGAAGACACATGACCTTTAAGAATTCTGTCATACAAGGTAGCAAAAAGTATTCAGCAGGTAGATCTGTAAGAAAACTCTGGGAAAGCCTCAGAATCTCTAGCAGGGCTGGCAAGGTATTTCTCTCTGCTAGTTAGTGAAGACTATAGAAGCAGAAGACTGCTTCTTCAACTGTGAAGTCAGCAATGCAAGACTTCAAGGAACATGCAAAAAAATCAACAAAAATATGACAACACCAGAAGAATACAATAATCTTTCAGAAACAAACCAAAAAGAAATGAGGATCAATTATTTACCTGATAAAGAATTCAAAATAGCGGTCTTAGGAAATCTCAATGAGCTACAAGAATTTTCCTTGGTTTTTGTAACCAATTTACATAACTACCAATAATTAAAACCTGCATATTGATTTATGGTAGAAAAATGTATAAAATCATCATCAGTATAAATTCTTATACTTGCATCTTCACAAATGAGGTTTCCCTTTTCTTAGAGCCTTAAATGTAGCTCATTAATGTGCAGTGTGATTATGATTTTTGTTTGGTTTTTGTCTTTGATTACTGAATATTAGGCAAGCATCCCTTCTGTTCTAAGAAAATTTTCATTTGAAGTTAAACATATGGCAAATCTTTGTAAAATTACTCTACCATGAGTCAAGGAGCATTAGCAAAGGACACAGGATCATTAAATTTGTTGTCTTCTAAACTTAGGAAGACTCATAGAATTTGCACACATATATACTACAAGATGTTAACAACTGTATCCATGTTATTTTTAGCACATTCAGCTTCAAAAAGCTTTGTACAGATATTTTCCACATGCACATTCCACATGATCATTTATCAAAGATATCTACCAATCATAAATATACATGAACAAAACATCAGAGTACCTAAATATATTAAGTGGAATAAAGCAACAAAGAAGTCTCTTGTTTGAAAATGTCAATAAATTTGAATTTTTGACCCCCCAAAATAATAAAGATAACAGAGTGAAATCAAGAAAAAAATACACCAAAAAAATGCAAAGTTGAACAGAAATAATTTTAGAAGAACCAATCAAATTCTGGAGCTAAAGAATATAGTGAATGAAATGAAAAATGCAATAAAAAGCATCAAAAGCATACTGCTCAAGCAGAAAAAAGATTCTGGGAAGTAGCAGACAAGATCTTTGTAATTCTTCAATGGAGAACAAAGAAAAAAGAGCGAAGAAAGCCAACATGAAGCATGAAAGGTAAATTGGAATCTCAGAAGGAAAATAGAGGGAGAAAGGAACAAAAACCTTGAAGATTTAATGGCTGAGGACTTCTCAAATATGGTATCTGGACACCCAAATTCATTAAGAGAATATGTCATCCCCAAATTTCAAACTAAAATTATTGTCTCCACAAAACATTATTGTACATTTCTGTCTGAAATCAAAGAGAATATTTTATGCAGCAAGAGCAGTAAAAGTTAATTCTCTCATAGAAGGTAATCCCCATAAGGCTACCAGTGGATTTCTTGAAAGAAACCTTGCAGATTAAGAGTGGAATGACATAGTCAAAGGACTGGGGCTGAGGGTAGGAGGAAGGCAGGGAGGGGAGCTTGCCACCAAAATACTTTACCCTCCAATGTTGTCCTTCAGAAGTAGAGTTAAGGTGAAGACATTCCCAAACAAAAGCTGAGGGAGGTAATCACCTGTTACCTGCCTTACAAAAAACGCTGAAAGGAACTTGCCAAGCTAAAATGAAAGGACATTCATTAGAAATAGGAAAATATATGAAGGTATAAAAACACACTGGTAAAGTTAACCATACAATCAATTCAGAATACTCTAATAACGCAGTGTGTTAATTTGTGATGTTAGTTCACCCTACTGTAAGGGTTAAAGGAAAAAGTATTAAAAATGTCTAAACCACATAATTTTAATGATTATGCAATAAAAACATATAAGTTGCAATGTTGCAACATTAAAAACATAAAGGAAGAGTAAATGATTAGAGTCTTTAAATGTAATTGAAGTCGTTAGCCTAACATAAGCCATTTTAAGTATGATTTACGTTTACCACAAATCTAAAACTTGGAGTAGGTTGAAAAAAAAAAAAAAAGATTAAGAGAAGTGAATCAAAGCATACCACTATGGAGAATCCTAAATTTACATAAGAGGACAAGAACGGAAGAAAGGAACAAGAGAATCACACAACCTTACCTACAAGTCATTACCTATCATTAACTTTTTTCATTAACTTTTTAAATATAAAAGGATTAAATGCTGCAATCAGAAGATGACCAAACTATGTGCCACCTAAAAGAAACTCATGTCAGCTTGAGGAGACATAGAGGCTTAAAGTGAAGTTATGGAGAAAGATACTCCATGCACATGGAAACCTAAAGAGAGCAGGAATAGCTGTACTTACTTAAGGGGGAAAAAAAAAGACCTTAAGTCAAATCCTATAATAAGGAGAAAAAAAAAACTAATGAGATAAGGAAGGCCATATTATAGATAAATGGATCATTTATCAAAGATATCTACCAATCATAAATATACATGAACAAAACATCAGAGTACCTAAATATATTAAGAAAATACTAATATTAAAAGAGAAATAGACAACAATAAAAACATGATAGAGGACTTGGTTATCCCACTTTCAACAATGGATAGATTATCCTAAAAAATTCATAAGGAAATTTGTCAGCACTGTGGTTCAGAATAAATGGCCCTAACAGATATATAGAGGACATTTCTACAAACAGCAGCAGAATACAGATTCTCAAGTCAACAGGGAACATTATTCAAGTTAATGCATACAAATTATGTCTTCTGATCACAATGTCATGAAACTATAAGTCAATAGCTGGAGGAGAGCTGAAAAATTTACAAGTATGTAGAAGAATATACTGGAATATACTGGAATAATGTTAGCAGAAAGCGTCCCTAATTTGGGGAAGCAGACAGCATTAAAATCCAGGAAGCACAGAGAGCCCCCCTCAAAAATCAATAAAAATAGGTCAATACCCCCCCCCCCATCTAATAGTAAAACTTACAAGTCTCAGAACCAAAGAGAAAATCCTGAAAGTAGCTCTGGACAAGAGGTAACCTAGAAAAGTAGAACTATTAGGTTGGCAGCAGACCTATCCACAGAGACCTGGCAGGCCAGACTGGCATGATATATTCAGAGCACTAAATAAGAAAAATATGCAGCCCAGAATACTATATCTAGCTAGGCTGTCACTGATAATAGAAGGAGAGAGAAAAAGCTTCCAAGACAAACACCAAATCAGCCCTACATGAAATCCTGAAAGGGGTCCTCTAAGCAAAGAGAGAGCCTAAAATTAACATAGACCAGAAAGGAACAGAGGCAATATACAGTAAGAGTCACCTTACAAGCAACACAATGGCACTAAATTCCTATCTTTCAATAGTTACCCTGAATGTAAATGGGCTAAATGCTTCAATCAAAAGATGCAAGCTATCAGAATGGATAAAAAGGCAAGACCCATCAATAAGCTGTCTGCAAGAGACTCATTTTAGACCCAAAGGCACCTCCAGATTTAAAGTGAGAGTGGAAAAACCATTTACTATGCTAATGGACATCCAAAGAAAGCTGGGGCAGCAATCCTTATATCGGACAAATTAGATTTTAATCCAAATACTTTAAGACATGAGGAAGGACACTATCATACTTAAAGGGTCTATCCAACAGGAAGATCTAACAATTGTAAATATCTATGCCCCTAACATGAGAGCAGCCAATTATATAAGCTAGTTAATAGCAAAATCAAAGAAACATATCAACAGTAATACAATAACAGGGGATTTTAACATCCCCTTCATTGAAATGGACAGATCTAAGCAAAAGATCAACAAGGAAAAAAAGGCTTTAAATGACACTGGACTAGGGCACCTGGGTGGCTCAGTGGGTTAAGCCGCTGCCTTCGGCTCAGGTCATGATCTCAGGGTCCTGGGATCGAGGCCCGCATCGGGCTCTCTGCTCAGCAGGGAGTCTGCTTCCCTCTCTCTCTCTCTCTGCCTGCCTCTCCATCTGCTTGTGATCTCTCTCTGTCAAATAAATAAATAAAATCTTTTAAAAAAAAATAAATGACACTGGACTAGATGGACTTCACAGATATATTCAGAACATTCTATCCCAAAGCAACAGAATATACATTCTTCTCTAGTGCACATGGAACGTTCTCCAGAATAGATCACATCCTGGGTCACAAATCCAGTCTCAAGCAGGTCCAAAAGACTGGGATCATTCCCTACATATTTTCAGACTACAATGCTTTGAAACTTAAACTCAATCACAAGATGAAATTTGGAAAGAACTAAAATATATGGAGGCTGAATAGCATCATACTAAAGAATGAATGGGCCAACTGGAAAATTAAAGAAGAATTTTAAAAATTCATGGAAACAAATGAAAATGAAAACACAACTGTTCAAAAACTTTAGGATGCAGTAAAGGTGGTCCTGATAAATTATATAACAATATAAGCCTTTCTCAAGAAACAAGAAAGGTCTCAAATGCACAACTTAACCTTACACCTAGAGAAGAATACCAAATAAAGCCTAAACCCAGCAGAAGAGAAATAATAAGGATCAGAGCAGAAATCAATAAGATAGAAACCAAAAGAAGGGTAGAACAGATCAATGAAAGTGGGAGCTGGTTCGTTGAAAGAATTTTAAGATTGATAAACCCCTGGCCAGACTTACCAAAAAGAAAAAAAGCCAAAATTAACAAAATCATGAATGAAAAAGGAAAGATCACAACCAAAACCAAAGAAATACAATTATAAGAACATATTATGAGCAACTCTATGCCAACAAATTAGACAATCTGAAAGAAATGGATGCATTCCTAGAGAGTATAAACTACCATAACTGAACCAGGAAGAAATAGAAAACCATAACAGACCCATAACCAGCAAGGAAATTGAAGCAGTCAAACAAGAGCCCAGGGCCAGATGGCTTCCCAGGGGAATTCTATCAAACATTTAAAGAAGAATTAATACCTATTCTCCTGAAAGTGTTCTACAAAAATAGAAATGGAAGGAAAATTTCCGAAGTCCTTTCAGGCCTTTATGAGGCCAGCATTACCTTGACCCCCAAACCAGACAAAGACCCCATCAAGAAGGGAAATTACAGAACAATATCCCTGATGAGCATGGGTGCAAAAATTCTTACCAAAATTCTAGCCAATAGGATTCAACAGTACATTAAAAAGATTATTCACCATGACCAAGTGGGATTTATTCCTGGGCTGCAAGGTTAGTTCAACATCTACAAATCAGTCAAGGTGATATACATTAATAAAAGAAAGAACAAGAATCATATTATACTCTCAGTGGATGCTGAAAAAGAAAATGACAAAATATAGCACCCTTTCTTCATCAAAACTCTTCACAGTGTAGAGATAGAGTGTACATACCTCAATATCATAAAAGCTGTCTTTGAAAAGCCCACAGCAAGTATCATTCTTTTTTTTTTTACTTATTTATTGGACAGAGTGAGACACAGTAAAAAAGGAGCACAGGCAGGGGGAGTGAGAGAGAGAGAAGCAGGGTTCCCATGGAACAGGAAGCCCGATGCAGGGCTCCATCCCAGGACTCTGGAATCATGACCTGAGCCAAAGGCAGATACTTAATGACTGAGCCATCCAGGTGCCCACAAGTATCATTCTTAACAGGGAAAACTGAGAGCTTTTCCCTTAAGGTCAGGAACACAGCAGGGATGTCCACTATCACCACTGCTACTCAACATAGTACTAGAAGTCCTGGCCTCAGCAATCAGATAATAAAAAGAAATACATGGCATCTGAATCAGTAAAGAAGTCAAACTCTCACTCTTTGCAGATGATATGATTCTTTACATGGAAACTCAAAAGACTCCACCCAAAACTGCTAGAACTCATACAGGAATTGAGGAAGGTGTCAGGATGTAAAATCAATGCACAGAAATCATTTGCATTTCTATACACCAATGAGACAGGAGAATGAGAAACTAAAGAGTCCATTCCATTTACCCATTGCACCCAAAGTCATAAGATACCTAGGAATAAATCTAAACAAGGAGGCAAAGAATCTGTATTCAGAAAACGATAGAATACTATTGAAAGTAATTGAGGAAGACACAAAGAAATGGAAAAACATTCCATGCTCTGGGATTGGAAGAACAAATATTGTGAAAATGTCCATACTATCTAGAGCAATCTACACATTTAATGCAATCCCTATCAAAAAACCATCAACTTTTTTCAAGGAAAAGGAACCAATAATCCTAAAATTTGTCTGGAACCAGAAAATACCCCAAATAAGCAGAAGAATGTTGAAAAAGAAAAGCAAAGCTGGTGGCATCACAATTCTGTACTTCAAGCTCTATTACAAAGCTGTAATCATCAAGACTGTATGGTACTGGCACAAAAACAGACACATAGATCAGTGGAACAGAAGAGAGAGTCCAGAAATAGAACCTCAGCTCTATGGTCAACTAATCTTCAACAAAGCAGGTAAGAATGTCCAATGGAAAAAAGTTTCTTCAACAAATGGTGTTGGGAATATTGGACAGCCACATGCAGAAGAATGAAACTGGACCATTTCCTTACACCACGCACAAAAATAGACTCCAAATGGGTGAAAGACCTCAATGTGGGACAGGAATCCATCAAAATCTTTGATGAGAAGACAGGCAGCAACCTCTTCAACCTTAGCCACAGCAACTTCTTCTTAGACATGTCACCAAAGGCAAGGGAAGCAAGGCCAAAAATGAACTATTGGGACTTCATCAAGATCAAAAGCTTTTGCACAGCAAAGGAAGCAGTCAACAAAAACAAAAGACAACTGACAGAATGGGGGAAGATATTATCAAATGATATATCAGATAAAGAGCTAGTATCCAAGATCTACAAAGAACTGCTCAAACTCAACACCCAAAGAACAAATAATCTCATCGAGAAATGGGCAGAAGACATGAACAGACATGTCGGCAAAGAAGACATCCAGATGGCCAACAGACACATGAAAAAGTGTTCGTCACTCAGAAATAGGGAAATACAAATCCAGACCTCAATGAGATACCACCTCACACCAGTCAGAATGGATAAAATTAACAAGTCAGGAAACAACAGGTGTTGGCTAGGATGCAGAGAAAGGGGAACCCTCCTACACTGTTGGTGGGAATGCAAGCTGGTGCAGCCACTCTGAAAAACAGTATGGAGGTTCCTCAAAAAGTTGAAAATAGAGCTACCCAGCTATTGCACTATTGGGCATTTACCCCAAAGATACAAATGTGGTGCTCCAAAGGGGCATGTGTACCCGAATGTTTGTAGCAGCAATGTCCACAATAGCCAAACTATGGAAAGAGCCTAGATGTCCATCAACAGATAAATGGATAAAGGCCATGATGTGTATATATATACAAAGGAATGTTATGCAGCCATCAACACCCTCCCACCCTGAAATCTTGCCATTTGCAATGACATGGATGGAACTAGAGGGTATTATGCTGAGCAAAATAAGTCAATCAGAGAAAAAACAATTATCATATGATCTCACTGATATGAGGAATTTGAAAAACAAGACAGGATCATAGGGGGAGGAAGGGAAAAATGAAACAAGATGAAACCAGAAAGAGAGAGAACCCATAAGAGACTCTTAATCTCAGGAAACAAACTGAGGGTTGATGGAAAGGAGGGGGCCGGGAGGAATAGGGTGGCTAGGTGGTGGACATTGAGCTCTATGAATTGTGTAAGACTGATGAATCACAAACTTGTACCCCTAAAACAAATAACACATTATATGTTAGTTAAAAAAAAAAAAATCACATCACTCCTGTTAGAATGGCTCTTACCGGGATGCCTGGGTGGCTCAGTTGGTTAAGCGGCTGCCTTCGGCTCAGGTCATGATCCCAGCGTCTTGGGATCGAGTCCAGCATCGGGCTCCTTGCTCTGCACTCTGTCTGCCTGTGCTCTCTCTCTCTCTCTGACAAATAAATAAATAAAATCTTAAAAAAAAAAAAAGAATGGCTCTTACCAAGAAGACATTAGTTAAGAAGTGCTGATAAGTATGTGGAGAAAAGGGAACTCTGTGCTCTTAGAATGGACATTAGTACAACCACCATGGACACTAGTAGGGAGTTCCATTAATTAAAAATAGAAGTACTATATAACCTAGCAGTCCCACTTATGGTATATATGATAAGGAAATGAAATCAGTATCTAAAAAGAGTATCTATATCCCACATTCATGAAAACATTATTCACAAAGAGTCAAGACATGGAAAAGACCTAAGTGTCCACTAGTGGATATCCATTGATGAATAAAGAAAATATATAGATGTATATATACACATACTAAATCTCCATCTTATCTGTGTATCTGTCTATATAATGCAATATTATTTAGCAATAGAAATTCTGCCATTTGTGACAACATGGATAGAATATGCAGACATATGCTAAGTGAAGTAAGTCAGAGAAAGACCCACACTGTATGATCAATCTTAAATGTGGAATTTTAAATATCCAAACTCCTAGTAACAGATTGCAATTGTGGCTGCCAGGGGCTGGATGTTGGGGAAATGACAAGTTCGTCAAAGGTATAAACTTTCATTTATGAGTAAATTTCCTGGATTGAATGTATAATGTGGAGTCCACAGTGAACAATACTGTATTATGTGTTTGAATGTTGCTAAGAGAGTAGAGCTTAAATATTGTCACCACAAAAAAGAAATGGTAATTATGTGCGATAATAAAAGCGCTAATGGGGGCGCCTGGGTGGCTCAGTGGGTTAAAGCCTCTCTGCCTTCGGCTCCTGTCATGATCCCAGGATCCTGGGATGGAGCCCCGCATTAGTGCTCAGCGGGGAACCTGCTTCCTCCTCCCTCCCTGCCTGCCTTTCTGCCTACTTGTGATCTCTGTCTGTCAAATAAATAAATAAAATCTTTAAAAAAAAATAAAAAGTGCTAATGAACCCTATTGTGGTAATCATTTTGTAATTTGTATCATGTAATTTGTAACATATATAAAAATCTACACATTGTAGGGGCGCCTGGGTGGCTCAGTGGGTTAAGCCGCTGCCTTCGGCTCAGGTCATGATCCCAGGTCCTGGGTTCAAGCCCCACATCGGGCTTTCTGCTCAGCGGGGAGCCTGCTTCCTCCTCTCTCTCTGCCTGCCTCTCTGCCTACTTGTGATTTCTCTCTGTCAAATAAATAAATAAAATCTTTTAAAAAAAATCAACACATTGTATAAATTTAATTAACACAATTTTATATGCAAATTATACATTAACAAATTTGGGAAAAGAATGATCAGTAAGTTTCATACATTTTTTACTATACACACACTTTTCTTGACTCTGTAAACTACTAGCCTATAGAAACAAACAACAGCACCCCTTAACAACAAGCATGCACTGTGTTCTAATTTAGATTTTTAATACTATTTGTAACAAAAGGAACTTAGGCTCCTTAGAAAAATGATTACTCTAGAGCTAATTCAGAGAATATACAAGTAGAAAAATGACTACTCTAGAGCTAATGCAGAGAATATTCAAAATGATTTCATGTCAGAAACTAAGAAAGTGCTTAAAAACAAAACCAACTAAAATATGTCAAAGGGAGCATAAGAGCCAACTGATAGAACTTCCAGTGGTCAAAAATAAAAGTTCTGAAATACAAAATATTTGATTACAGTTCAAGTTAGAAAATGAATATCCCTTAGCCTATACTGAAATTAAAAGAATAGATTATAAATTGGTAAAAAATAGACAAGTCTCTGAGCAAGAGAATTCCAGTTAATGCATGTAGATTCTGCTACCTCAAGCAACAGTAGCATAATTCCCAAGCCCTTAAAACTGGTCTGTACATAGTGACCTTTTTTGAAATAGTACAGTATGGAAGGGGGAGAGAATAAATTTACTATATCAAACCCTGAAAAACACTCCTTCAACTGTGACCAAACTTAATACCTGTAATGACCTATTAAGTTGATAACATACATTCTTCCATACGATATGATGAGAACTTCATTTTACGTCTATGTTCTTCCTCCCAAAAACCCTTCATCCCAGTCTAAGCATGATTTAAAAAAAAAATCAGAAAATTCCCAGTTGAGGGAAACTGTAAAATACCTGACCAGGAATCCTGCAAACTAGCACAGTAGGTCAAAACCAAGGAAATCAACAAAAGAAATGGATTTAGTTACTGATGACCGTGTTCACACAGTTGTTCATTAGCTGTATCAAGTGTACTTAGCAGGGGAAACTAGGTGTGGAGTACATAGAAATAATTATTTTTGCAACCTTTCTGTTCCTTTGAAACTCTTTTTGAAACATTTATTGTTATGCAATGAAAAAACAAGTACTATGCATAAAAGTAGAAGAATGTTATCAAACTCCTCTTTGGATTTTTCCTTTCAAAAATATACTCTGTGTAGTGTGAACATTATTTTCTATCATAAAGGCATCTGTATCTAAGTATATATGTTTATCATTCAATAAATATATGTTTATCATTCATTCTTATAGGTCTAGGGATAAAGAGTAACACATAATCACACACTGATAATCATTTTATGGAAATTGTAATGATAAAAATATGCACTGTGTACTATGGATATCTACATGAGAGTCAGTAAAACTGAGAAGTTAACTTATGAGTTATATTTGAACTGATAAATCAGAATTAGCCACATGTAGAAAGGAGGTTATGCATTTTTTTTAAGACTTTATTTCTTCATTAGAGTACAAGCAGAGGGAAAGGCAGAAGGAGAGGGAGAAGCAGACTCCCTGCTGAGCTGGAAGTACAAAGCCAGAGCCAGTCACTCAGCCTAACCCATGCCCTTAGCTCAGCCCACCCCCACCCTTGACAGCTCTCCATGGGGTCTTCAGATCAGTCCTATCTTGCTCCTAGTCCCTAACACTAACCCTTGGATGGGTTCTGAGAGGCCATTCCCCAAGGGCCTTGCTTCAAATCCCCAGGGATTGGGGACACAGGAGCAATATCAGATGACACAGCCCATCAGCCAGAAGGACACTGCGCCATTTGGATCTTCAGAAAGGTTTTAGAGCAGGAGAAATGTGCATGGCCACCTCAGGCCATGCCCATATTTAGTGGACCTCAGGATACAAACCCAAAGACAGCACTAAGCCTGACCCATGCTCTCAACTCAGCCCTGGGAACACTCCCAAAAGCACCTTTATTTCAGTCCTTACATGCCTCTAGGTTCTAACTCTAACCCTTGGTTGGGTTCTGATGGGTCCTTCCCTAGTGGCCGTGCTCCAAAGGGCAGGAGTTCGGGACACTTGGGCAATAGCAGAGGACTCAGCCAGCATCCTTGAAGGAAATTTTGCTCTTTGGAGCTCTGGAAAAGATTCAGTGCTAGAGAAATCTGCATGCCCATCTGAGGTCACTCCCATGTTCAGTGGCCCCCTGGACACAAAGCTAGAGCCTGACACCCTGACATTCTTCTCTATCAACGCATCCTCCAGTAGAGATTGAAACACCCTGGGCAGTTCATGCCTGACATGCCCCTAGACCCTAAGCTTAACCCTAGGCTGGGACTTTAGGGTTCTGTCCCCAGAGTCTTGGCATGCATGCCCTACATGTGGGAGACACCTGAACAATACCAGAGGACTCCATCTGCCACCCAGAAGGAACTCATTCCAATTGGAAATCTGATAAGGATTCAGAGTAGGAAAAATCAGCCTGTCCACCTGAGGCCACACCCACATTTAGTGGACCCCTGCACACAAATCCAGATCCTAATAGTCATCCTGACCCACGCCCTCATCTCAGCTCCCCTCCCCCCACCCCAGGAAGCTCACCCATGCACCTTCACTTTGGTCCTGCCATGCCCTAGCCCCTAACACTTACACTAGGTTGTGTTCTGAGAGGTCTGTCCCCAAAAGTCTGCCTCTAATGTCCCAGAGAGTGTGGACGGCTGAGCAATACCTGAGGACTAAGCCTGCAACACAGAAGAACACTGTGTTGGTGTTCCATTTGGAACACCAGAAAGGTTTCAGGGCATGAGATTTGAATCTGAAGGCAAAGCTGAGTGCATCCCAGCAATCCCCCAGTTTCATTAACCCCCTGTATATGAACTCTACGCCTGACCCTCCCCTTATCCCTAAACTAACCGTAATCCTAAATCCTAAACCATAACCTTATCTCCTAACCTCTAATGTCTAAACCTCACGCTAAGCAGAAGAAGAAACCTGGAGAAGGGTAAAAGATATTTCAGACAGTCGAACAGGTGGACACAGTTGAATTGGGTCTACGGTCTTTTATAAAGCGGAACCTGTAATGATTTCCTCATTTCAGGTTGTGTGGTGGTTCTGTAGGACACTGTCCCTGTTTAGGGTCAAACACACTGAAGCATCCCATCTGAAATGCCAAGTGTGGTTTAGAAACAATAGCTAGGGAATCTGAGTGTAGAGATAAAGCACGTTTGGGCTGCTGTAATAAGTTGGCTGCACATTGAAATCACCACAGAGGAAATGACCCTTCCAAACACTCATGTTAGCACCATGACATGGAAGGGAGAACATCAGACATTGGGATGGAGGCCAAGCCCTCCCAGATCCAATTCACCCACCATGGGTCTCCTTGCAGGAGACTACATGTTAGCAAGAGACTTGAGGGAGGATTAAATCGGGTGCCCCCATGTCTTGGGTGCAGTAGAAGCAGTGGGATTTGGAATTCCAATTCTCTACAACACTCCACCACAACCTGGTTAGAACTGTGTAGAAGCAAGAAGGGAAACCTCAGTAAAGTTGAATGGGGACCCCAGAAAGGGAGGCTGGATGGGAGAGCCTGCCACTCAGTGTCTATGTGGCACACAACGTAACCCTGGCCCTGTAGCAGACCCACAATCTGACCTCAGCTAGCTCTCACACCTGGCTCTGACCCCAATCCAAGTCCCTAACCCTAGCCCCCAAACCAAACAATATTCACAAGAATCAAAAGGTAGATATTGCAAATATCCAATGATGAATGCATAAACAAAGTGTGCTGAAGGGTTTGAATTTGGGTTCAGGCTTAGGTTTCAGTCAGAGTTCTAGATCAGGGTTTAGGCTTAGGGTCACAGTGAGGATTTAGAGTCAGGGGCAAGGGAACAGAGTTAGAGTTTAGGGCTTTAGGTTTATGATTTAGTGTTTAAAACTATTATGATTTAGTATTTAAAACTCTATTTAAATACTAAAATTTAGTATTTAAAACTCAGGGCTTCTAAGATAAATTTCAAGGTCAAATTTGGGGTTCGGGTTCATGCTGGGATTTGGGTTCAGGGCTCAGAGTTCTGATTTAGGGTTTGGGTTCATGGTTCAGGGCTTGGATCCAGGGCTTAGGTTCAGAGCCCAGGCTTCGGGTTCGATTTCAGGTTTGGGATTCAGGGTTCCAGTTGGGGCTTTGTCAGGTTAGGTTTCAGGGTTAAAATTAGGGGTTAAGTTTAGGTTTAGGGATGACACATCTTCTTCAGTTGGACACAAACTGGACACAAAATTTCTATCTGAACTTTCTAAATCTTAAATGCATTTGTCTGGGCGTCAAGAGCTGATTTATAATTTAGGATCCCAGTAACTCCCTACTGACAGCATTCTGGTCCTAGAGTCACCCAATCACCCAGAAGCAGCTTTTATCTTGGCCCAAACATACCCTTGTCAGAGAAGGGTGAGCTGGTGCCAAAGTTAGGATGACTTTACAATGCTAGAGGTATGAAACCAAATATTGGGGAAATGTTCATGGAAAATATTAGCAATAATTGCGCCTCAGATAAACCTCATTGGCTACGATACTGCCACTGCGCAAAGCTTGTTCATGGAAAATAAAACAGGAGACAAATAACTGGTCAATTCCTGATTCTTCCACAATAACAAAGACCAAGTCTCCAATAGAATCTGATAATGTTCCCTAGGAAGGCCTATGGTACTCATTACCAGTACTGAAAGAGAGCCCCCTCCCCAGCTTTAAACTAAGAATCACAGCAGGATACTTCCTACTTTGTGTCAACAATAAAATTTTATTATTTGCCTGTTCCAGCGTACAATCTGTGGAAGCACTGACAACATGTTCCTTTCTCAAATCTTCATCAACACATGGCCAAAATGCTGGCAACATTGTAACGCACTGCTCATTGGAATACCAAGTATGAGGAGGGCTATCAGAAGCAATAAAAAGGTATCAAATATGAAACTCAGAAAAAGCACCCTTGATGGGACTCAATGAGGATCCCTAACCATAAGATCTAACATCTCATCCTATGGAATTCACCCATAAAAATCATCAATAACAATAGCCTGCTGATGACTGTAACCACCTCGCCATTGACCTCTAGGCTTGTAATACACACTCCAACCGCTAGTGACACACTTCTCAGCAGCAGAACAGGACTTGCCCACTCCCGGTGGACCTCTTACAGTGAAGCCAAAAAATCCCACTCCTTGGAAATTCCAGCCATTAGGACACAGTCACAGCACCCACAGAACTCAATAAAGGACGGACGTCTCATGAAGCAGATGCTGCAGATCACCACCACTCCCCCAAAGTAACTCTACAGTGGAGTCCACGTCTGTCCCCTGACCGGGATCACACAGGGCACTGGATTCTTCCAAGACTCCATCCTTAGAACAAAACTGTGAACTGTCCTCGTCAGTCCCGTGTGCAGGCTCATACTGAGACCTGCAAAAGCCAGACACCTTGACAGTACTCAGCCTCTCACGCCTCTCCTAGCAGATGGAGGGTGATGTCTCCCCGACTTCCATACTAACTAGAGAATTCTTGGAACAAGTCTTGCCATACTCCATGCAAGAGGCATATTCTCCATCTGCAAAATGATGGTTGGAGAAACATCACGGATTCCCCACACCTTCTTAAACCTAGATAATCTGGAAATAAAGCTTGGCCAGAGCTATTATCCACAACCCCCTACACACACACACACACACACACACACACACAGCCTTACCTTGTGCACTCCAGACCAGTTTCCATCCACCTTGTTCATTCTCAGCCACTGTCTCTGCAGAGTAGTACACTACTACCGAGGTGCTGGGAATGAGGTACTAGGTCCTAAGCCAGCACCTTGGACCCACTCGCTATCAGAAATTAATATTCATTTTATTAACAGATGCATCCCAGAAGGTCTTGCCACTGAGGCCATTAGAAAAGTCATTACAGGGGTGCCTGGGTGGCTCAGTAGGTTAAGACTCTGGCTTCAGCTTAGGTCATGATCTCAAGGTCCTGGGATGGAGCCCTAAGTCAGGCTCTCCACTCAACAGGGAGTCTGCTTCCCACTCTCTCTCTGCCTGCCTCTCCACCTACTTGTGATCTCTCTCTCTCTCTCTCAATCTCTCTGTCAAATAAATAAAATCTTCAAAAATTTTTTCATTGGAAAAGGAGTTCTAACAATCTGTGCCAGTGTCCACATCTCCACTCCCTGGCTCCAGACTGGCTCATACATGGGCATACAACCTGGTCCCAGATGATGATGTGGGAGGAAACTTGGGTCTCAGCCTGCAGAGCCAAGCATTGGGTGGACCACCCAGGCCAGGGGCTTTTCCACCACGACTGCAGAAGTGCCCTAGGCCAGGCCCCTGCCAGTGCCACAGAGAACCCAGGAAGCCAGGTGCTTCATAACATTGCTGAGGGCTCAATCAGGGAAGTCCTGAAGCCCACACATGCTAGATCCTCTGCTAACTGAGGAGAACCCCAAATGTGCTCACATGCTTGGCCTGAACAAGATGACCATCTATGTGGTATAAAACCCACAAGATATATCCGCCATGCAATAGGGACTGACTCAGCCCCAACAGGGACTGACTCAGCCAAACAGTACCTACATGTAATTCAACCACAGACAAACGTGTTGTGGGAAGCTTGAGGCCTGCAGAGAAATGGGGAGGGGGAGGGAATTCCTGAGGCCTTCATTGTTGGCCAATCTCACTATATCTTTTTTCCATTCAAGTACAGGTGCCAGTCAGGCAGGAGAGATCCCAGTGTCTTCCCACTCTGCCACTGGAAAAGAAAAGTCCTCTCCCCCATTGTCCATCATGTTGCAGATCTGGGGTGGGGAAAAAGACCACCCTTTGGCCAAATGGGACCTCACCCTGTATTCTCTCAGTCAAGATTGTCTGGAACATTACTTATGGATGGTCTGTGGCTGCTCTCAAGCCACAAAGCAAGAGTGGAGTCATTGTCAGAGACACCACATGGACTGCAACACCCAACAGAAAATCTTTACAGAAGACTTTACAGAAAAGTCTGTGTTGATCCCTGGTCTGAAAGATCCTAGGATCATGTCCCTTCTTTGAGTGGAACATAGTGCCCTCTGGGTAAAATCTAATTTCTTCACCCCCAGTAGCAAGAACTTCCATCCTTGTAGCCAGAACACCATCTCCATCCTCCTCTATGGACACCTTGAATGGCATGTCTACAGGTCTGTCGCCCAACAGGAATTCCCTGTTGTTTACATGATAGTGATGCTCAGAAATGGAGTCAGTGTGAACTTGTGAGGGTGAACATGTGTTTCCTCTTTGGTAGCCACAGTGTGCAAAGAGAATACAATACAGTAGCATGCTTTCTGTCCCACAGGAATGGCCAGCCACGCAGTGTGGTTCCATAATGATCTCGAAAGGAAGCCACCTTCATAGAACAAACTTCATCTCGGAGGATGCTCAAATCCCTTGTCCTGGACACTAGGTTCCACCGAGGCTGGGGGAACACAGAGGGACAGAGACTCCCCCTACCCATCAAGGTTTTGAAGGATGCCTGCTGCTCCATGACAAAAGATCCTGAAAGTATTCATCTGCCTGTCATCCAACCAGGCATCTGTGAGAGAGATATACTCCAAGCAGAAAGGACAGCCCAAGAGACAACAAATGACAGCCTTATGTGACAAGTGCCATGACAGGGGATGACTGGGGGGTGTGCAGCATTGGCCAGACCTGGGAGTAGGAGGACTGGTAATGCTCGAGAAGTGTGATCATAGCTGTATCACTATGGGGGGAGATGGCCAGCTGTTGAAAACATGAACACACCTTTCTCCCAAAAGGACATACAAGAGACCAAGAGACTCACAAAAAAGTGCTCCATGTCAATAGCCATCAGGGAAATACAAATCAAAACCTCAATGAGATACCACCTTACAACAGCTGGCATAGCTAAAATCATCAAGGCAGGGAACAACAAGTGTTGGCAAGGACATGGGGAAAGGGGATCACTCTCACACTGCTGGTGGGAATGCAGGCTTGTATAGCCACTCTACCAAATGTTATCGAGTTTCTTCAAGAACTTAAAGATAGAGCTACCCTACCACCCAAAAAATGCACCACTAGGTATTTACCCCAAAGTTACAGATTTTGTGAAAACTAGTGGCATCTGCCTCCCAATGTTCATTGCGGCATTATCCACTCTAGACAAATTATGGAAAGAGCCCAGATGTCCATGGACAGAGGAATGGATAAAGAAGATGTGCTTCATATCTACAATGGAATATTATTCAGTCATCATAGAGGATGAAGACTTACCATCACATCCACCTGGCTGGAATGGAGGGTATTATGCTCAGCGAAATAAGCCTATCAGAGCAAGACAGTTGGCACATGGGTTCACTTGTATGTGAAATAGGAGAAACACCACAGAGGATCAGAGGAGAATGGAGGGAAAACTGAATGGGAAGTCATCAGTGAGGGAGAAAAACTGCAAGAGACTTTTCATTACAGAAACAAACTGAGGGTTGCTGGAGGGGAGTTCGATGGGGGATGGGGTAACTGGGTGATGGGCATTAAGGAGGGCACGTGATGCAATGAGCACTGGGGGTTATACACACCTGATCGATTATTGAACACTACATCTGAAACTAATGATGTACTGTAAGTTGGCTCATTGACATTCAGTTCCATAATAAGAACTCAAGCAAATGCTTCTAAAAATCTGCGTGAAACCACCAAAGATACTGAACAGCTAACGTAAATGTTGAGGAAGAAAAACAAAGCTGGAGGAGTCACAATTCCAGATTTCAAGTTATACTACAAGGCTGTAGTCATACAGTATGGCACTGGCACAAAAATACACACAGCGAACAAGGGAATAGGAGAGAAGCTCAGATATAAACCCGCAATTGTGTGGCCAGCTAGGGTTCCCCAAAGCAGGCAAGAATATAGAAAAGGAAAAGGACAGTCTCTACAACAAACGGTGTTGGGAAAACTGGACATCTACTCACAGAAGAATGCAATTACTCTGCTTCCTTACACCATACAGACACATAACCTCAAAATAGTTTCAAGACCTCCGTGGAAGACCTGAAACCATAAAAATCCTACAAAAGGGCACAGAAGATAACTTCCTGACATGGACCAAAGCAACATTTTTCTAGACTGTCTCCTGAGGCAAAGGAAATATAAGCAAAAATAAACTACTGGGACTATATCAAAATAAAATGTTTCCACAAATCAGAAGAACTAGGAAGAAAGAAGTAATAATAATAAGACAACCTACTAAAAGGAAGAAGACATTTGCAAATATCCTATGCAGTAAAGGGATAGTGTCCAAAATATATGGAGTGGCTACAACTCAATACCAAACAATCCAGTTAAAAAATAGTCCAAAGACATGAACAGACATGTCTCCAAAGAAGAAACACAGATGGCCAACGGTCCCAGGAAAAGATATTCACCATCACCCAAGCTCAGGAAAATGCAAATCAAAAGTATAATGAGATATTAGCACATACTGTCAGAATGGCTCCCATCAACAGCACAAGGAATAGCAGATGCTGGGAGGGTGTGGAAAAGGGGGACCCTCGTGCACTGTTGGTGGAAAAGCAACCTGCTGCAGCCACTCTGGACAACAGCATGGAGGGTCCTCCAGACCTTAAAAATAGAGCTACTCTAGGATCCAGCAAGCACACTACTGGGTATTTACCCAAAGCATATGAAAACAATAACTCAAAAGGATACATGCACCCCTATGTTTCTTGCAGCATTATTTACAAGATCACAATATGGAAGAACTCATGTGTTCATTGATAAAGTGCTAAATGAGATGAGAGATGTGTACACACACATACACACACACACACACACACACACACAGTGGAATATTACTCAGCCATAAAAAGAATGGATGGATTCCAGCCACATGGATGGATCTAGAGAGGATTATCCTAAGTGAAATCAGTCAGTCAGAGAGAGACAATACCACAGGTATTGTGTAGAATTGGTAATGTGTAGAATTGAAGAAACAAACACAGATAAATAAAGGAGGAAAAGGAGACAAACCAAAATACAGATTCTTTTTTTTTTTAAAGATTTTATTTATTTATCTGACAGACAGAGATCACAAGCAGACAGAGAGGCAGGCAGAGAGAGAGAGGGAAGCAGGCTCCCTGCTGAGCAGAGAGCCCGATGTGGGACTCGTTCCCAGAACCCTGAGATCATGACCTGAGCCGAAGGCAGCGGCTTAACCCACTGAGCCACCCAGGCGCCCCTCAAAATACAGATTCTTAACAACAGAGAACAAACTGATGGTTACCAAAGAGGAGGTGGGTGGAGGGATGAGTGAAATAGATGGAGGGGACTCTGAGTACACTTGTCTTGATGAGCAGCAAGTAATATAAAGAATTACTGACTCACACTATTGCACACCTGAAACTAATATAACACTGTATGCTAACTCAACTTGAATTAAAATAAATAAACAAGATTTTTCTTTCAGTAACCTATCTGAAAAAGCTTTGATATGCAATGTTCATATGCCCTACTTCAGAATATTTTCTCATCAATATTTATTCATTCTATGCCTCAAATTCAAATTTCACTAAATTCTTATATTTTACCTGTTAATTCTAGCCCACAGGAGCCATGGTCCCTTTTCATCCAGGGTCAGAACCTATGCATTCAAGAGAGTGTAAGTAGAGAAAGATGCCATGTCATAATCCAGAAAGCTATTACTGTTTCTGTTTTAGTATGAGATGGTCACAGAGTGTGGGATAGGTTTCAGAGCTGGTTTGTTCTCTGTCCTGGATCACTAATTCACTGGTCATTACTTGGATCCATTTGGCTACTAGATTTCCTGTGGATGAGCTTGCTTCCAAGCACATCCATGGAAGACACAAAGGTGGGTGGGCTCGGTGTGGGAGAGGAAGAAGGTCAAGTACAGACAAGGGTACAATCCCTCCCCTTATCCAGGAACTGCCATGGGTGTGGGTATGGGACACAGAAGCAAGGGGAAGCCACCAAGCTCACCAGGTGAATGCTCGAGGCACAGGTCAAGGGATCTCGTGATGTGGGGTGTGGAGGCTGTTCTGAGCTACCTCTGGGAGGGAGAGGGGAGAAGGAATAAGAAAGACAAACTGCCTGCCCCTGGCCCATGCCACCTGCCCACTGCTCCTGGCATGCACCAGTCTACTCTGCTGGCACACCTTGGCTCAGGATGGGCTGGCTCAGGTCCCTCAGCACTCAGTGGGGCAGCTGGCTCCAGAGCTCAGGGACATGCAGAGGGTGGTGGCAGGGAAGGCTGGCCCTCCGAGGTCATCCCCTATTTAAGCAGAGAACCCTGCAGGACTGCTGAAAACCCACTGAGAGATTTGAAACACATGCCATGGATGAACTCAGGCATGGAGAAACACTAAACAATATTGGTTTTTAAGGTCACAGCTGTTACCTGAGGGACAGCTTCCCTGAGGACTGAGGGGAAGGCAGGCCAGGCTGAAAAGGAAGACATGGCTCTCCTGATTGGGAACCTGCAGCCTCTTCCCAGGGCAGGGCATTGTCCTCACCTCACAGGGGACTGATGGAAGTGTTATTCAGGGGACTGACAGAGCTGACTCTTGAAAAGGCCACCCTGGCATTGGCTTGCACAAGGCAGAGAATGAGGACCAGATGGAGGGAGGGCAAAACCCCAGGGGACCATGGGGGCAAGAGCAGAGGCTCATGACCATGAAGATGATGAAAAATAGGAGGCAGCAGCATGGGAGCCCCTGGCATGAAAGAGCCATGGGCACAGTACCCACAGCTACAATGACTCAGCACCTTCTGTGCCAGGCATGGTTCAGTTCATTGGACTCCAGTTTACTGCTGACCACAACCCTAGGAAGTGTATACCACCACTGCCCTCCTCTCCCCATGCTGCTGCTAGGAATCACACTCACCAGATCCTGATCAGTTTTCATAGAAACCGAGCACTGGTTCCCACCCCACACTGCCCCTCTGGTGGCAGTCTACTGTGACCCTCATGGCTGGCCAGAGACTGCTGTCTACCTGTCTCCACACAACTCAACAGACAGGAGGGTGTCCCTGAATTCCACAGGTTCTGATGAGACAGGCCACAGGCCCCACTTCCTAGGGAGTCACATGGGACCTCGGCTATTGTCATGAAATTCACCATGCCCTGTTTCTGTCACTTCCAACAGAAAGTCGGGTTCTGATCCCCCAATTTACCATACATCCTGGTGTATGACTTCATGACATGTCATGAACCCACATGGCACCTTTTTGTTAGGGTCACCCTGCACCTCCTGGAAAATGTTTTTAAGGAAGTACGTGTCCCTCGGGGCTACAGTGTAAACAGTAGTACATAGCTTGCATGGTAGTAATCAGTAATTCTAACAAGGGTTGACCACCTCACCCCCCCAGTCTCATAAGAGACTCACCCTCCTCTGTCCCCTTAGAAGACATGGTGTGCCCTCAGAAAATACCCCAGGAAACTAACCTTTAAACTGAATGCTCCCTTCATGCTCTGGTTCAAATCTTATCCAACCACAACAGTATGAAAGTAGAAATCAGTTACAAGAAGAAAATGGGACAGTCACAAATATGTGGAAATTCAACAACATGCTAGTAAACAACCAATAGTCAAACAAGGAATCAAAAGAAAATTTATAAATACCTTGAGAAAATGAAAAAGAGAAACTATGAAAAGTTATGGCATGCAGCCAAAGTAGCTCTAAGGGGAAAGTTCATAGAAATTTAGGTCCTCATCAACCCAACTGAAAGCTCTCTAATAACCTACCTAATACACATGGGAAAGAAGTGGGGGGGGGAGCAAAGCCCAAAATGAGATACAAGGAAATAACAAAAAGGAAAGTGAAAATAAATCCAATGGAGACTAAAAAGACAAAATATCAATGAAAATATGAGCTGCATTTGTTGGAAAGATAAACCAAACTGACAAACTTTAGCTAGACTCACCAAGAAAGAGAGAGGGCTCAAATGCAATGAGGTAAGAAAGATAATTGATTCCTGTCTCACATCAAAATCCTGGAGGAGAACACAGACAATAACCTCTTCAACCTTGGGCACTGCAACTTCTTGTAAGACATGTCTCTAAAGGCCAGGGAAACAAAAACAAAAATGAACTATTGGGACTTCATCAAGGGAAAAAGCTTCTGCACAACAAAGGAAACAATTAGCAAAACTAAAATGCAACCTACAGAATGGGAGAAGATATTTGCAAATGGCATGACAGATAAAAGTCTGGTATCCACCATCTACAAAGAACTGCTCAAACTCAACACCCAACAAACAACAAAACCACTCAAGAAACAGGCAGAAGACAGGAAGAGACACTTCTCCAAAGAAGACACACAAATGGCCAACAGTCCATGAAAAAATGCTCCACATCAATTCTCATCAGGGAATCCAAAACCATAATGAGATACCACCTTCCAGCAGTTAGAATGGCTAAAATTAACAGAACAGGAAAAAACTGTTGGCAAGGATATGGAGAAGGGAACCCTCTTACACTGTTGGTGGGAATTCAAGCTGGTGCTGTCAGTCTGGAAAACAGCATGGAGGTTCCTCAAAAAGTTAAAAGTAGAGCTGCCCTACAACCCAGCAATTGCACTCCTGGTTATTTACCCCAAAGCTACAGATGCAGTGAAATGAAGGGGCACATGCTCCCCAATGTTCATAGTAGCAATGCCCACAAGAGTCAAACTGTGGAAGGAGCTGAGATGTCCTTCAACAGATGAGTGGATAAAGAAGATATAGTACATACACACCATAGAATTTTACTCAGCCATCACAACGGATGAATACCCACCATTTGCATTGACATGGACGCAACTGGAGGGTGTTATACTAAATGAAATCATTCAAGCAGAGAACGACAATAATCATATAGTGTCACTTATATGTGGAACACAAGGATAGTGTGGAGGACCACAGGGGAAGGGAGGGAAAACCAAATGGGAAGAAATCAGAGAGGGAGACAAATCATGAGAGACTCTTAATCATAGGAAACAAACTGGAAGAGAGGCCGTTTGGGGAACAGAGTAGTTGGGTGATGGGTATTAAGGAGGGAACATGTGGTAATGACCACTGGGTGTTACGTTCAACTAATGAATCATTGACCATCATATCAGAAATTATACCTTGGCTAACTGAACTTAAATTAAAAATGTGAAAAACTTAAAAAAAAAGAAAGAAAAAACTTGAGCTATTACAAGGAATATCACAAAAATTACAAAGGATCATTAGAGGGTATTATGAGCAAGTAGAGTCCAACACCTTGGACAACCTAGAAGAAATGGATAAGTTCCTAACAACCTAGAATGAAACATGAAGGGGAAAAAAATCTGAAAAGACTGATCACTAGTAAAAAGATTATTCAATAATCAAATCCTCCCAGGAAACAAATGCCCAAGACCAGACAATTTCCGGACAATAGAAGAAGAATTAATATCAACCCTTCCCAAACTGTTTTTTAAAAAGGAAAGAAGGGTATATGCCCAAGCTGATTTTATGAAGGCAGCATTACCCTGCTACCAAAACAAGACAAGGATGATACAAGTAAAGGAAAGGCCAATATCTCATGAACAGAGATGCAAAAAAATCCTCAACAAATTAACAGCAACATCAATTCAACAATTCATCTGGGGAATCACACAACATGATCCAGTGGAATTTATTCCAGGGATGCAAGAATGATTCCACATCTGCACATCCACCAATAGCATACATCACCTTAACAAAATAAAAGATAAAAATCCTAGGATTGTTAAATAGATGCAGAAAGAACACTTGACAAGATTCAATATGCATTTATGGTAAAGACTCTAAACCCTCTGGGTACTGAGGGAACACATCTCAACCAAATGGAGGCCCTGTATGAAAAGCCCACAGCTGACATTATACTCAAGGGTGAGATGTTGAAAACATTCCCACTACCAGCAAGAAGATAAAGATGCCCACTCTTACCACTTTCATTCATCATCATATTGAAAGCCCTTGCCAACTGATTTAGACAAAACAAAACAAAAAAGATATGAAATTTATGGGGCGCCTGGGTGGCTCAGTGGGTTAAAGCCTCTGCCTTAGGCTCAGGTCATGATCTCGGGGTCCTGGGATCGAGCCCCACATCGGACTCTCTGCTCCGTGGGGAGCCTGCTTCCTCCCCTCTCTCTCTCTGCCTGCCTCTCTGCCTACTTGTGAACTCTCTCTCTCTCTCTGTCAAATAAATAAAATCTTTTAAAAAAAAAAAGATATGAAATCTAAAAAGGAAAAGAAAATGGTCACTATTTGCAGATGACATACTATATGTAGAAATCCCTAAGGAGTCCACACAAAAAAAAAATTGTCTTATTAACAAATAAATAAATCTGAATAAATTAGAATAAATAAATTCAGTAAAGCTGCAGGATACATATTGATTTTGTATCAATATACAGAGACAGGTTGCATTTATTTTTTTAAAGAATGTATGTGTTTGACAGAGAGAGAGACAGAGAGAGAGACAGAGAGCATAGCACAGCAGAGAATCAGGGAAAAGCAGACACCATGCTGAGCAGGGAGCCCAATACCGGACTCATTCCCAGAACCCCAGGATCATGACCTGACCTGAAGGCAGACACTTAATCAACTGAGCCACCCAAGTGCCCCAACTTGTATTTCTATCTACTGATGACCAACTTTCACAAAAAGAAATTAAATTAAATTAAAGCAATTCCATTAACAATTGTGTCAAGCAAAAAAAAATCTAGGAATAAAGTAACCAAGAATGTGAGAGACCTGGTATACTGAAAACATGGTGGAAAAGGAAGGAAAAATGTGTGTTGGTGGGTGAATGTATGGGCCAAAGATTTGGAAGATGACACAAATAAATGGAAGCATACGCCATGCTCATTAACTGGAAGAGTTAATAATCTTAACATTTCCACTGTACCCAAAGCAAACTGGAGAAAAAAGAAGAGAGAGAGAGAGTCCACGATGGCAGAGGAGTAGGACACTTTCATTTCATCTGGCACAAGGAATTTAGCTAGAGAACTATCAAACCATTCTGAACACCTGCAAATTCAAGCATAGGTCCAAGAGAAGAATAGCAGCATCTCTACAAACAGAAAAGAGACCGCTTTCCACAAGGTAGGACATAGAAAAAAGTGAGTCTAAGCTGATATGCAGGAAGATAAACCCTGCGGGGAGGGACCCTCGGTCAGCAGGCTACTGCCAAGCGCCAAGGGCAGCAGAGCACAAAATCAGAACTTTTGGAAGTCTGCTCTGGTGAGGGATGTCACTCTGGCAGCTGGGCAGCGGGTGGAATCCTCGATGGGACAGTGTGGTCTCAGGATCCTCAGGGTCCCAGGAAGACCAGGGGTGCTTGAGGGTAACAGAGCTCCCAGGCATTAGAGCAGGGAAGCTGGCTCAAAGAGTGAGCCCAGGAGTGGGCTCTAAGCTGGAGGTTGCCATAAACTGTGATCCACAGCAGTCTGGCCACTGGTCTTTGAGAAGAGGCCCAAGAAGCGGCACAACTGGGGAGAGCCCCTTTCCTCCCCCAGGAGGAGTGGTGCCTGAGCATGCTGCAGGAGTCTGCTGGGTTTGGAGACTACAAACTGGGTCATGTACCAGAGACAGCAATGCTTGGTCATAGGACAGATAAGCACAGAGTGCAGACAGAGACCAGGGAAACACAAAGGATTGACCAGTTTTCTGTGAAGGCGCACTGAGGAGTGGGTCCCCGAGCTCTCAGCTTCGGGGCCAGGGATAGGGAGGCTGCCATGTTCATTCTCAGCCCAAAAGATTGGGATTATTCCCTACATATTTTTAGATCACAATGCTTTGAAAATGAAACTCAATCACAAGAGGAAAGGTGGAAAGAACTCAAATACATGGAGGCTAGAGAGCATGCTACTAAAGAACGTAGGGGTCAACCAGTCAATTCAAGATAAATTTTTAAAATTCATGGAAACACAGGAGAATGAAAACACAGCCATTCAGTATCTTCGGGATGCAGCAAAGGCAGTCCTAGGAGGGAAGTATATAGCACTACAAGCCTTTCTCAAGAACCAAGAAAAGTCTCAAATACACAAACTAACCCTACACCTTAAGGACCTGGAAAAAGAGGAGCAGAGAAAGCCTAAACCCAGAAGGAGAAGAGAAATAATAAAGATTAGAGCAGAAATCAATGAAGTAGAAAGCAAAAGAACAGTAGAACAGATTGATGAATCTAGGAGCTGCTTCTTTGAGAGAATTAATAAGATTGATATACCCCTGGTCAGATTTCTCAAAAGGAACAGAGAAAGGACCCAAATAAATAAAATCATGAATCAAGAAGGAGAGATCACACCCAATACCAAGGAAATACAAACAAGTATAAGAACATAGGATGCCAACTGTATGTCAACCAATCAGGCAGTCTTGAAAAAATGGA
The DNA here is from genome assembly GCF_902655055.1 of Lutra lutra. Taxonomy (NCBI): domain Eukaryota; kingdom Metazoa; phylum Chordata; class Mammalia; order Carnivora; family Mustelidae; genus Lutra; species Lutra lutra. The sequence continues at coordinate 80,483,596 of NC_062285.1, read as the reverse complement.
TGCATTCCCAGAAACATAGAAATGAACAAAACTGAACTGGGAAGAAAAGGAAACCTGAAGAGACTCAGCAGCAGCAGCGAAATTAAAGCAATCATCAAAAATCCTCCAGGAAAAAAGAGCCCAGCACCAGATCGCTTCCCAGGGGAATTCTACCAAACATTAAAGAAGATTTAATACCTCTCCTTCTGAAACTTTTCCAAAAAATAGAACTGGAAGGAAAACTTCCAAACCCTTTTGATAAAACCAACATTACCTCGATCCCAAAACCAGAGACCCCACCCAAAAGGAGAATTACGGACAACCATCCCTGATGAATATGGATGCAAAAATTCTCATCAACATACTAGCCAATAAGGGGCACCTGGGTGGCTCAGTGGGTTAAAGCCTCTGCCTTCGGCTCAGGTCATGGTCCCAGGGTCCTGGGATCTAGCCCCACATCCGGCTCTCTGCTCCGCAGGGAGCCTGCTTCCTCCCCTCTCTCTCTGCCTGCCTCTCTGCTTGCTTGCGATTTCTCTCTGTGTCAAGTAAATAAATAAATAATCTTTAAAAAAAAAAAAAACATACTAGCCAATAAGATAAAATAGCCCCTTAAAAGGATGATTCACCACGACCAAAATGAATTTATTCCTGGGCTGCAAGGGTGGCTTGACAACCACAAATCAATCAATGGAATCTACTACCTTAATAGAAGAAAGAACAAGAATCATAGGATCCTCTCAAAAGATGCAGAAAAAGCATTTGACAAATTAATGCATCCTTTCTTGATCCAAACTCTTCCTCCACATCATAAACGCCATCTATGGGAAACCCACAGAGAATATTATTCCCAATGGGGAAAAACTGAAAGCTTTTCCCTTCAGGTCAGGAACACAACAGGGATGCCCATTCTTATTACTATTGTTCGACATAATACTGAATTCATAGCCTCAGTCATCAGACAACAGAAAGAAAGAAAAGGCATCTGAATCAGCAAAAAAGAAGTAAAACTCTCACTCTTTGTGGATAATAGGATATTTTCTGTGGAAAACACAAAAGACTTCACCCCAAAATTGCTAGAACTCATCCAGGAATTCTCTAAAGTGGCAGGATGTAAAATCAATACACAGAAATCACTTGCATTTGTCTGCAGCAACAATGTAACAGAAGAAAGAGAAATTAAGGAGTCCATCCCATGTATAATCGTACCCCAAACAATAAGATACTTAGGACTCCATCTAACCAAAAAGGCAAAGGATTTATACTCAGAAAACCATACCATAGTCATGAACGAAATGGAGGAAGACACAAAGAAATGGAAAAACATTCCATGGTCATGGACTGGAAGAATAAATATTGTGAAAATGTTTATGCTATCCAGAACAACCCACAGATTCAATGAAATCCCCATTCAAAATACCATCCACAATTTTCACAGAACTGGAATGAATAATCCCCAGATTTGTATGGAAACAGAAGAGACCCCAAATAGCCAAAGGGAAGTTGAAAAAGAAAACTAACACTGCTGGCAATGCAATGCAAAGTTCAAGCTCTATTACAAAGCTGTAACATCAAGACAGTATGATCCTGGTACAAAAACAGACACACAGATCAATGGAACAGAATAAAGAAACCAGAAATGGACCCTCAATTCTAGGGTCAACTAATGTTCCTCAAAGCAGGAAAGAATATCCCGTGGGGGAAAAAAGTATCTTCCAATAAATGGTGCTGAGAACACGAGATAGCCATATGCAGAAGAACGAAACTAGACCATTTCCTTATACCATACACAAAAAATAGACTCCAAGTGAGACAAGAAATTATCCAAGTCCTTGAGGAGAACAGAGGCAGCAACCTCTTTGACCTCAGCCATGGCAACTTCTTGCTACACACGTCTCCAAAGGCAAGGGAAACAAAAGCAAAAATGAACTTCATCAAGATAACAAGCTTTTACATAGCAAAGGAAACAGTCAACAAAACCAAAAGACAACAAAAACAATGAGAGAAGATATTTTCAAATGACATATCAGATAAAGGGCTCGTATCCAAAATCTAGAAAGAACTTACCAAACTCAACACCCACAGAAAAAAATAATCCAATCAAGAGAAAGGGTCAAAGACAAGAACAGACATTTCTCCAAAGAAGACATCCAAGGGGCACCTGGGTGGCTCAGTGGGTTGGGGCCTCTTCCTTCGGCTCAGGTCATGATCTCAGGGTCCTGGGATTGAGCCCCGCATCGGGCTCTCTGCTCAGCGGGGAGCCTGATTCCCTCTCTCTCTCTCTCTGCCTCTCTGCCTACTTGTGATCTCTGTCTGTCAAATAAATAAATAAAATCTTTAAAAAAAAAAAAAAGAAGACATCCAAATGGCCAACAGACCCTTAAAGTGCTCAATATCCCTCGGTATTAGGAAAATACAAATCAAATACATAAAGAGATACCACCTTACACAGAATGGTATATACACCTTACAGTCAGAATGGCTAAAAGGAACAAGTCGGGAAATGACAGGTGTTGATGAAGATGTAGAGAAAGGGGAACCCTTTATACTGCTGGTGGGAATGCAAGCTGGTGCAGCCACCCTGGAAAACAGTGTGGAGGTTCCTCAAGAAGGTGAAAATAGAGCTACCCTACAACCCTGCAATTGCACTGCTGGGTATTTTCCCCAAGGATACAAGTGTAGTGATCTGAAGGGTCACCTGCACCCAATGTCAATAGCAGCAATGCCCACAAGAACCAGAATATGCAAAGAGCCCAGACATCCATCGACAGATGAGCAGATCTATATGGATATATATACCATTGAGTATTATGCAGCCATCAAAAAATGAAATCTTGCCATTTGCAATGACATGGATGGAACCAGAGGGTATTATGCTAAGTGAAATAAGTCAATTAGAGAAGAACAATTATGACATGATCTCACAGATATTGGAATTTAAGCAATATGAGAATCATACTGGATGAGGGAAAAAAAAAAAAAAAAGGAAGATGAAACCAGAGAGGGAGTCAGAGCAAAAGAGACTCTTAATCTCGGGAAACAAACTGAGGGTTTCTGAAGGAGAGGAAGGAGAGGGAATGGGGTGGCTGGGTGATGGGCATAGGGAGGGTATGTGCTGTGGTGAGCACCGTGTGGTGTATAAAACAGAAGGATCTCACCTGTACCCATGAAACAAATAACACATTATATGATCATAATAAAAAAGAAATGAAAGAAAAACATTTAGAATACAAATGTAAACTATGTAAAAATAAATAAATAATATCATTGATAAGAAAGAGAGAGAAGGAAAGAAAAAGATAGAAACCTCACAAACTAACCCACAGATGTATGTCTTAACTTATGACATAGCAGAAAATATACAATGGGGAAAGGACAGTCTCTTCAGTGAATGGTATTGGGAAATTTGGACACTAAATGTGGAAGAATGTGACTGGACCACTTTCTTATACCACACAAACAAACTATGAATGGATGAATGACTTCAACATAAGAACTGAATCCATAAACCTCCAAAAAGAAAACACAGGTAGTAAGTTTCTCCATACTGCTTTTGGGGAAGAGACTTTTACATCAGACACCAAAAGCAAAGGCAACAAAAGCAAAAATAAACATGGAAAGACATCAAACTGAAATTTCTGAATGACAAAAGAAACCATCAAACCCTTAAAGGCAACCTCCCCAAGGAGAAAAAATATCTGCACATCCTATGTGTGAGAAGAGGCAAATATCCAAAATACACCAAATGTTCCTTCAAATCCAAACAAAAACTCAATTAAAACTGAGGAGTTTATGTGAATAGGCACTTTCCAAAGATGGCATACATGTAGACAACAGACACAGAGAAAGTTGTTCCAACATCACTAATTGTCATCAGGGAAACAAAAGTCAGAACTGCAATCAGCTATCACAAGTGTGGGAATGGCAATCGTCCCAGAGACAGACACCAGGTGTGGTCAAGGGTGTGTACACAAGGGGACTCTGCACTGTTGGTAGGCATGGAAATTGGTGCAGCCACTGTGACAAACGCTGTGGAGATTCCAGGAAAAATTAACAGAACTACCACATGACCTGGTAATTGCTCTACTGAGTATTTCTTTGGAGAACACAGAAACACTCCCTCCAAAGGAGAGATGCACTCCCATGTTCACTGCAGCATTATTCACAATAACCAGACATGGGAACAGGAACCTTGGGAGCATTATGCTAAGTAACTCAGACACAGAAAGACAAACACCAGAGGCTCTCACGGACATTCCACATGGAAAAAAATACTGTCCACCTAGGTAATGAGAACAGATGGGTGGTTGCCAGATTCGGGGATGGTGGAGGGAAATGGTTGAAGGTAGTCAAAGGTGCCATGTTTGAGTGATAAAATCCACAAGTCATGGAATGTTCTGCGTGGCATGGAGACAGAAAGCTAACCCTGCAGAATGGGGTATAGGCTCCCCTGCTACTTGAAAGTACAGTGTTCCTAGGAAACCTTTCACAGCAGAATGGCATAAGTGGAAAAAGGAATGACCATTCATTTCTACAGAGAAATGAGTGAGCATGCTCAGACACCAAAAGCTCCTTCTCTTTGGCTGTTCTTAGGCCTCAGGACACAACATCCTAACGGATGCCCAAAATAAATGGAGATAAAGCACAGCAGATGCTCACAGACACAATTCAAAGTGCTGGTGGCTGGACACGGAGAGCAGCGCCCAGGGAGGAGCTGGTTGGGGTGCACGCCGCCTCTGTGGTGGTTCCCCACAAAACAGATGCTGGACGCAATGTCCACTTTTTTACTTTTTTTCAGAAGAGAGAAATCGTTTTTAGGTTTCTTCCTGCTACTGGAGCTCGGTAATAACATAGATCTTTCGAAAAAGCCAAGTGTCTTACCATGAACTTTGAGATAAATGGGAAAGACTTGTACTTGAAAGTTGCTGAGGGGGTAGAATTTCAGAGTTCTCCCAGGCACAAACGTCAGCAGGTCCACTGTGAAAGGCACCTTTATCAGCAGGTGGAACACGGACTAATTCCTATGCCCAGAAACCTCCTCCTTTGTCTCGCTTGGGACAACGCACAAGAGCTCGGACTTACCTCAATTTTAGTACATGTGCTACGGAAGTGAGCACTCGGACTTACCTCAATTCCTCCTTTCTCCCATTCTCAATATCAAACCCATCAGCAAACCCTGTTAGCTCCATCTTCAATAGGTACCCAGAATGGCACTAACCCCTTCTTCCAAGGCTGCCTGTCTGGTCCACACTGGAGCCCATCTCTTGCCTGACTTCCTGGAAAAGCTTCATCATTGACCTCCCTTGCCCATCCTCAATGTTGTGTCCTCTGTTCTCAATACTGTAGCCAGGATGGCCCAGTGAAACAGGGTCCCATGGGGTCATAGCCCTGATATGGCTTTCTGTCACCCTACTGTCACCTCCCTGAGGTCATGTCCTAAGCTGTCTCCTATGGGCACAGGGTTTGCTTCTACTGGACATATGTGGTACGCTCCTAACCCAGGGCCTTTGCACATGCTTTCCCTTCCATTTAGAAAGCTCTTGGTGTGATATCATTCACCTTCCTTTGAACTTGACTCAAGCATCACCTTCCTAGTGAAGACTCACCTAGCCCCCATGTGAATAGCAAGCATCACCGCCACCCGCTCTTTCAGCACCCCAGCCCTGTATATTGCTTTCTATTTCCAGACCAGTTATCACAGTCACAAGGCCGCCTTGGCAAGAGAAAATGTAGCCCTACTCGGATGGTTTCACTACAGACTCCCACCAATTTCCTAGTCCAGAGCCCCAGGGTAAGAGGTGACCAGAGCTCTTGCACAGCCAGGATGCCCAGGACAATGGGTCCCCCTCTGGCACCCTGAAGACCATCAGGAAAATGAGCCCTAAGAGGAATCCACTTGCACATGAAACCTGAAACCAGACACCTTCCTTGATTCCAGGTGTGCACACACACATTCTCCCCTTGCCTGATGTGCTCATCTGAGAAAGCTGAGCAGAGAACCATCCCGGGGTCCTAATCCCCCTCTGGCCCAGGTCCTGGGAAACAGACATCTCTCCTCCCTGCACCAATCACCTGTGACTGACGTCTGGCATTTCCCTGAGCTGGGGCAGAATGGTGCACCTGTCCCTCTCTCCTGGGATGTCATCACAACCAGGCTTTGCTGCACAGTTTTTGGGAAGGAACCTGTGGCGGCAGCAGCAGCAACAGAAACAGGCCTCCCAGGTTCGGTCTCAGTCTCTCCATCAAGCCCAATGTGAACTAGAGCTTCAAGGAGACTGGTGTGCCATGTGGCCTTAGAACCTCATGGCAGGAGCTGAGATTTCAGCTCCAAATGAAAACATTCCTCCTCCACACAGCACAGGAAAGTGGAGGATTTCTCAGGGGTGTGGCGCTGGAAGAAGTGCTTCTGCTGGCTGAATTCACAGACACCAGGCAGAGGATACCAGCGGTGCCTCGTCCGAGGAAGCAAGGGGCACACTGGGCAAGAATCCATAATGCTGCCTGTGGACTGCTTCCCACCAAGCCCCCTGCTGACATGAGGGCTGGAGAACCAAACAGGAAGCAAGTTTCCTATAATGTCTGCAGCAGGAGGGCTGGCTGGGGAGCAGAGTTCTATCCCTGGAGCAAGCTGACCTGTGCGTCAAGAGCGAAGGCCCACCACCACGGCCTCACAGTCTCCCAGCTCTCTGATCTGACTCCCCAGCCAGGCTCACACCTGCTGACACGGTGACTCCTAAGACCCAGAAACTGCTTTCCTCTCCAGCGCAATGCTGCTCACAGAGTAGCCAACTCCAGGCTCAGAAATGTGTGCATCGTTAGCTCCGGAATTCCCTGGGTTTGTCTACACTGGCCCACCCAGGTGTCCCTTCCAGATCATTCCTCCAGTGCCCTAGGGTTTCAAGCCACCTTCAAGCTGCCCTTCAAAAGGCAGAAACGGGTCCATTTAGGCAGACCAGCCGAGCGACTCTGTGCAGGAAACTTGGACCACATCCTCCCTGAACACCAACGCTTCCAGTTCCAAGCTTCAAACCCTCACTCACTGGGCACGGAGCACCACGTCAGCATGAACACTGCTCTTTCAAGTCTCTTGTCTCCCGTTCCTTCAAATCAGACACCAAGCTCCAGTCACCACTCTATTTTCCCTTCAGAGAAGTAAGGAAAAGGATAGAATAAAACACTACGTGGGCACAGCACACTTCTATCCAAACAGTATTCCGTGTTCTTTCTAGTTCAGTCCTCATAGATATAGTTTACCTTGTGTTTTTCCTTTTGATATTTGGATCTCAAAGTCAATGTCTATATTGTTTTCTTAAAATAACAAGAATAAGAATGACGTGATCACATAAAGGTCTGGGTCTCCATAACCAGACAACATGGCTCTGGTTCAGATAAGGATGAAGACACAACCTCTTCCCAAGAAGCAAAACCATACCCTCAGGGATCCTGACATGCCTCACAGGTGATGAGTTCTTTTGCTCTGTTGAGTTGTCTGAGTGCAAAGGATGCAGGCCCCCTCCAGGGCTCATTCTGTTTTCTTCATCACTTCCCCAGTTCAAATCAAAAGGGACTCACTGGGTCAGGTTTCAGAGCCTAGGATGGGCCACCAGGTGAGCAGCCACACACACACACACACACACACACACACACACACCGCCAGGGACAGCTAACAAGGGCTTGTGTTCCAGTGGGAACACAATGAGCCACTCCCCAGACTCCTAAACAATGTACACTCCTCCCTCATTTCTCCCCCTCACAGAGGGCACTGTACCAGGTTACAGCTCTGAGGCTGTGCTTTACTTTAAAAAATTATTTCTTTTTTTTAAAGATTTTGGTTATTTATTTGACAGAGAAAGACACATCAAGGGAGGGAACATAAGCAAGGGGAGTGGGAGAGGGAGAAGCAGGCTTCCCGCTGAGCAGAGAGCCCAACCCTTGGCTCCATCCCAAGACCCTGGGATCATGACCTGAGCTGAAGGCAGACACTTAACGATGGAGCCATGCAGGCATCCCTCAAAAATAATTTCAAATATCAGAAAGTGGTTCATGGAAAAGAAAAACATGAACCTCCACAAAGGATTCTTTGACTATTTCAGAAGACTATTTTCCCATTGTTTAATGAAAACAGGAAGGAAAAACACACAGAGTGCCCTTTTCACTTCAATGATTGAAAGAAGAGCAGGAAATAAAAGAGGAACAGATGTTCTGTTTCACCGTCATTCCAACCACTAAACTTTTGAAACTTAACCACCATGCAAAGAAGCCCAAACCAACATCTTGGCCTGACAACGCAGAGAAGTCTGAACTGGAGGGATAGGGGCAGATGAGGAGCTTGTGTGTATTGGCTAAGGCCGGTGGCACAGAAGAAGGGGCCCTGCCAGCTCTCCACCCGGGCCTCACCTGTCCTCAGCCAGGAACCTGCTCACAGCCCTGACCTGTCACAACTGTCACACGGGAGACAAACAGCCACCCCTGGACCCAGCCCTGCCCATGCCCTCCTGCGGAATGCACTCTGCTCTCCTCTAGGACCCCTGCCAGCTCTAGGCAGACCTGGAACTCCCCTGTCTGCTGCAAAGCTCCAACATCCTAGCATCTCCCCCCACCCCCACTCCTTCCAAAATTACACTGGCCCATGGCTTTCATGAGAAAGGGAGTAGGCTACCTCCTGAATGCTCAACACCTCCTTTCCTCTTCTGTCCTATTTCTCTCCACTTACCTTTCTACCTGGGCAAAGTGTAAGGAACATATCAGTGGAACATGTACGTGCTCTGAGATCTGAGTCTTTCATGGCAGCTTTCTGAGGACTCCTTGTGCAACAAGAAACTCGCACATCCTATCACAGTGTGTTTGAAAATGATCATCTACAGAATAGGAGAGCAAAAATCACTCCATCTTTACCTCACTCTTCATGAAGCAGAACATGGTCTTCTTTTCTTCATTGACTTCAATTCCAGTTCGTTTCCATGCAGTGATAATTTCTTTGCTTCAGGGGTAGGATTTCGTGATTCCTCACCCGCATAGAACACCCAGAGCTCATCACAGCAAGTGTCCTCCCTAATAGCCATCACCCATTTAACCCTTCCCCCCACACCCCTGCCCTCTAGCAACCCTTGGTTTGTGCTCTAAGGTGCAGTCTGTTTCCTCATTTGCCTATCTTTCTCCCCTCACTATGCTCATCTGTTTTCTTTCTGAAATTCCATAGGAGTCAAGTCATGGGGTATTGGTCTTTTCTTACTGATTTTTGCTTAGCTTAACCCACTCTAGATCCGTCCACATCCTTGCAGATGGTAAGATTTCATTCTTTTTGAAACTGGGTTCTATTCCATTGTGTGTGTGTGTGTATGTATATGTGTGTATATATATATATATATATATATAGAGAGAGAGAGAGAGAGAGAGAGAGAGAGAGATGTGGAAGATATATATATATATATGTGAATATGGAGAAAGAAGATGTGGGATATGGAGGAAGAAGATTCATATATATATGAATATATGTATCTCCCATATCTTCTTTCTCCATTCTTCAGTGAATGGACATTGGGACTCCCTCCATAGTTTCGCTATTGTTGATAATGTTGCTATAAACATTACGGTGCTTGTACCCCATTGAAGGTGCATTTTTGTGTCCTTTGGGTAAATACCTAGGAGTGCAATTGCTGGATCCTAGGGTTGTTCAGTTTTTAGCTTTTGGAGGAACCACCATACTCTGGTCCAGAGCGGCTGCAACAGCCCGCATGCCCACCGACAGTGCAGGAGGGTTCCACTTTAAGCAGAACATTACCTGCCAGCAATTTCCTAAGGAGGAAATGGAAAATGTGTGGGATAACCTGACTCACCCAGTATCAGGCAAGCAGCTACAGAAATTTACCCTAGGGTTCCTGATGCCAAACCCCTTGAAGCCACCAGAATGCCTCTATCCAGAAGAATTCCCAAAGACTCTCCTTCTGACTTCACCACCAATGAAACTACTGAGAAAATATGGCATGTCCAACTATATACATGATCCATTTAGTGAAACTAGAGAGTCAAGCTTCACTTTTAGATCATCAAAAGCTCCTTGGATTCATTTTGAATCTTCCCTCTGTCCTCATTGTAACTCTTTGGATAAAAAGACTAATCACCTTTGACAAAGGACAAGACATCATCCAAGTCTCTGTCTGACTGCAAACAGCCACCTAACTCTGAATGTTGGCCATTCCACTACAGCCTAGGCCCAGTGGAACAAACACTGTTAGATGAAGGAACACATTCTATGTTAAAAACACACACCAAGCAAATCTCATCTTCCCTTTCTAATCAAAGTGATTACCTAGGAAAGAGATGTTCCAAATACCTTCATAAGCCAGAAATGAACAGAGAAAATGGGATCCCCTGCAAGGAGATTCAGGAATTCTTGCACCCACTCTAGGCTGCTGACAGCTGCTTCAGTTTGACTTTGTGGCTCCACTAGAAATAACAGAAAAGCTCAGGAGGTTTGGGGTTCAAGAGAAGTTTTACCTCCTGTCCTGACATGGATGTGACATTATGCCCAATGTACCTGCTGCTTTCCCTGAACACTGACATCCTGTGCCAAGCTGCATGACTAACTCAGATGCCGATTTCAAAACTGCGGGTCTCATAGAGCCAGAGTGAGAAGGGTTGTCAGGCAGGGATAAGCAAGGCACCTCCGACCTAAGGTCCGCACACCTGCTCCAATTCCTGGTAGGAGAGACACATGCTTGTTTCTTAAGTGGTAATTAGCTTCACCCTAAAGTTGACCAATGCCATGTCCTTTTGGAGAAACGAAGTTACTTTTCCAAAAATACGCTCAACTCATTTGTTCCATATGCAACATGAGTAGGGTTTGGTTTCTCCCAGCTCCAGACCCCCACCGGGAGTCCCCTCCTGCACCATCCTAACAGCCCATTACCACCAAATCCGGGCATATGGGGCACAATGCTGAGTGGGTGGATGGCTCCAGGGGGTGTTAGCACCACTCTTGAGTCTGGGGAAACAGAAACTATACAGCTCACCACTCTCTCCTATAAGAAACAAGCTGCAGGGGCGCCTGGGTGGCTCAGTGGGTTAAAGCCTCTGCCTTCGGCTCAGGTCATGATCCCAGGGTCCTGGGATCGAGCCCCGCATCGGGCTCTCTGCTCACCAGGGAGCCTGCTTCCCTTCCTCCCTCTCTGACTATTTGTGATCTCTGTCTGTCAAATAAATAAATAAAATCTTTTTAAAAAATTTAAAAAAGAAAGAAAGAAAGAAAAGAAAGAAAGAAAGAAAGAAAGAAAGAAAGAAAGAAAGAAAGAAAGAAAGAAAGAAAGGAACAAGCTGCAGTGCCTCACCTTTCAGGGTCTCTCACCCAGCACCTCGCCACTGCCCTCAACACCCACCGGCTGCACCAACTCCTCTTCCAGCGTCTTTCACACTGCAGCTTGCCACTACCTCCAGTGGTGGCAAGCAGCATTGCCATGCCTTCCAGTGACTCTCACACTGCAGCTCATTCCCTCCAGTGGCATGAACGGGCACTGACAGGCCTTCCAGGGTCTCGCAATGCAGCTCACAACTGCCTCCACTGGTCTCAAGCCGCACTGACACGCCTTCCACGGTCCCTCAGACTGCAACTCAGCACTGCCTCCAGAGGAGGGAATCTGCACTGCCTCGCCTTCCCATGCCTTGCACTGTGTCTGTCCACTGCATCCATTGTCAGCAACCTCCAGCAGCACATCTTCTAGTTCTAGACCAAACACCAGCCAAGCCCGCCCTCGACTCAGGGAGCCTGCCTCAGCGCTGGCAGAGGGGGCCTGCCACACCCCATGCCCTAACCCAAACTCTAGGTTGGGTTCTCAGGCTTCCCTCCCCAGAGACCTGGCCAGGAAGCTCAACTGCCTCTTCTTTCAGCATCTGTTGCACTGGAGCTCATCACTGCCTCCAGTGGTGGAAAGATGAATGATGAGAGCTGCTTGATGGCATGGCAGTGCAGAAGTCTGTCACTGGAGCAGTGCTGAGCTGCACTGGGAGAGCTGCTGAGAGGCATGCTAGTGCAGCTTACAGGTACTGGAGGCAGTGATGAGCCACATTGCAAGACCCTGGGAGAAATGAAAATGTCAGTTCCCACCCCTGGAGGCAGTGGTCAGCTGCAGTGCAATGGATGCCAGAAGGAGTGCTTGTGACAGACACAAGAGGCAGTGCTTGTGACAGACACAAGATGCAGTGTTGAGATGAAGAGCGAGACCATGGACAGCAAGGCTGTGCAGCTTGTCGCCACTGGAGGCAGTGCTGAGCTGCCATGGGAGACGCGGGAAGGAGTGACAGTGAAGTATCCCACCACTGGAGGCACTGGTGAGCTGCAGTTTAGGACGCTGCAAGGAGTGGCTGGGCAGTTTCCTACCACCAGAGGCAAGCTGCAGTGGGAGGAATGCCCAAATGCTTTGCAGTGCTGATTACTGCCACTGGAGGCAGTCCTGTTGCTACTGGCTATTATGGTCTGTATGTTTCTATTCCCCCCCAAGTTCATATGTTGAAACCTTAATTCCCCATGTTGATAGTATTTGGAGATGGGGCCTGTGGGAGGTAATTATGGCATCGTAGTGGAGCCCTCATAATGGAAGTGGTGCCCTAGTAAGAAGATCTTGATCTCAGGGTTGTGAGTTCAAGCCCTACATTGGGCTCTGTGCTGGACATGGAGCCTACTTAAAGAAAAGAAAAGAAAAGAAAGGAAAGGAAAAAGAAAAAGGCTTTAAACTAACAGAGAGAGAAAAGAAAGCCAACAAAAGGAGGAGAAAGAGACAAACAAGGCTGTGCCAGTCAATGTCTCCTGGTATGCCTAGGCCCTGTTTCCATGGTCTTAGGTAGAAGCTATTCATGTCTAGCCACCTACTGTGCACTCTGAGACTCTTGGAAAAATGATCTCCTCCATGATGTGTTCTGTTTCTGATAACGTTCCCCCAGTACTATTCAAGAACTGTCCTACATTGATATGTTTTTCCATATGCCAAGTCTCTGGGATGAAGGTTATGAAGGTATTCCTATGATTGATTTTTTTTTTAAGATTTTATTTATTGGGGTGCCTGGATGGCTCAATTGGTTAAACATCTGCCTTCAGCTCAGGTCATGATTCCAGGGTCCTAGGATCAAGCCCCCCATCAGGCAGGTTTCTTGCTCAACCAGGAGTCTGCTTCTCTCTTTCTCTCTGCCACCTCCCTGAAACACCTGACTCTGGCTCACTCTCGCTCTCTCTCTCTCTCAAATAAATGAATATTATCTCAAACATCCATATTTAGATCTCTCAAGTACTAGTGGGGGGAGGGGCAGAGGGAGAGGGAGAGAGAGAATCTCCAGCAGACTCCATGAGAAGTGCAGAGCCAGACCTGGGGCTCAATCTCATGATCCTGAGATCACAACCTGAGCTGATATCAAGAGTTGGACATTCAACCTACTGAACAACCCAGGTGCTCCAGCTCATCTTTTAGATCTAATTAGAGAACATACTTTGTATGATTTTAATGCTTTTAAATCTACTGAGACTTGTTTTTTCACTTAGCAAATTTCTAGCCTGGAGAATGTTCCATGTGTACTTGAGAAGAACATGTCTTCTGCTGTCATTGGATGTACTGTTCTATCACTAGCTGTTAGATCTAGTTGGCTTATAGTGTCGTTTAAGTTTTCTGTTTCCTTGCTGATCTTCCATCTAGTTGTTCTATTGTTGAAAGTGGGGTAAGGGGCGCCTGGGTGGCTCAGTGGGTTGGGCCGCTGCCTTCGGCTCAGGTCATGATCTCAGGGTCCTGGGATCGAGTCCCGCATCGGGCTCTCTGCTCAGCGGGGAGCCTGCTTCCCTCTCTCTCTCTCTCTGCCTGCCTCTCTGTCTACTTGTGATCTCTCTCTGTCAAATAAATAAATAAAATCTTAAAAAAAAAAAAAGAAAGTGGGGTAATAAAATCTCCACTTATTAAATTTCCTACACCTCCTTGCAATCTGTCAGTTTTTCCTTTATGTATTTTGTGGCTTCATTGCTAAGTGGGTATATGACTGTGATACGTTCTTGATGGAGTGACCCTTTTGTCGTAATACAGTGTCCTTGTTTCTCATAACTCTTTTTGTCTTAATTGCCTGTTTTATCTCATACTGTTTTAGCTGCTCCAGCTCTCTTCTGTTTACTCTTTTCATGGACTATAATTTACTTTCAACTGATTTATGTCTTTGAATCTAAAGTGGGTCTCTTGTAGACAGGATATACTTAGATCATGGGTTTTTTTAAATCCATTCTGCTCATCTTTGCCTTCTATTTGGAGTTTTAATCCATTCACATTCCTGTATACTGATAAGGAAGAACTTCTTCCATTTTGCTACTTGTTTTCTGTCTCTTGTCCCTTCTGTTCTTTCATTCTTCCATTACTGCCTTCCCTTGTGTAAAGTAGATATTTTCTGGCATGCCATTTTAATTCCCTTATCGTTTGTTGTAGTATGTATTTTTTTTGAGCAACAGTAGCTCCCCCCCGATCCAGGATTTCATTTTCTGTGGTTTCAGTTACCTGTGGTCAATCTTGGCACCTGTTTTGAGAACAAAATCCTTGTTCTAATGGAGTCTTCCTTCTCAAGGAAGAGACAGATAATAAAGAAATAAAGCTATTGATCATTTCTAAGGAAAAAAGCAGAATAAAAGGATTAGAGAAAAATAAGTTGAGATACAATGATATTTCATAGGAAGAGTCAAGGAAGGCCTCACTGGTAAAATGATGTCACTGAGTAAATACATCGTGAGTGACAAAAAAGGGAGGAGAGAAAGGTAAGAAGAAAATCAGAAAAAATTGTGTCCTAGAAACTAAGGAGAAGGAGAATAACAGCTCCTAATGCTGTAGAGAGGCCAAGGAAGAGAAATGTTTTAAAGTGTCTGATGATGATCTTGACCAGGCAGCATCAGCAGAGCCATGTGGAAGGCCATCCCGCTGCAGGAAGACCCGGGAAGCATTTTACTGTAAGTTTTCAAGGCCCTTGCTTTAGAAATGGAAGGTGCAAACTAGTGTGAACGCTGGATGAGGGATACAAACTAGAGGACAAAATTCTTTTTTTTTTAATTTTTTTATTTTTTTATAAACATATAATGTATTTTAGCCTCAGGTACAGGTCTGTGAATCACGAGGTTTACACACTTCACAGCACTCACCATAGCACATACCCTCCCCAATGTCCATAACCCCACCACCCTCTCCCTACCCACCTCCCCCTGGCCACCCTCAGTTTGTTTTGTGACATTATGGTTTGTCTTCCTCCCGATCCCATCTTGTTTCATTTATTCTTTTATAACATAAACAGGCACCCAACAGATATTTGTGGAATGAGTGAATATATGGCAGAGAAGTAGCAGAGACAATACGTGAATTTAGGAAAAGGAATCATTCTTATGAAAAGGCTCAGGTCAGAGAAGGCAACATGAACAATATAAGCTGAATGGACATGCTTTAGTCATACTACCCACTGGATAATGTTCTCAGTACTTTATTTAAATCATCTTTGTTAAGCATCAAAATAAGTCCAGAATGTAGGAACTCTTGTGACTTCTGTTTTACAGGTAATGAAATGGAAGCATGCGGAAGTTAAGTAACATGTTCAAGGACTCATCGATAGTTCACAGGGGAGCAGGATGACAAACCCAGGCAGTCTGGTTCTAGAGCTGCGCCCGTGGAAGGCTGCACACCAGGCTTTATTTCCTCAGCCTTCCAGGATTTAGACTTGGTAATGAGAAAGGAGAAAGATATTTCAGGCACAGAGTGAAAGGCAAGAAATTACATGTTTTTTTCTGGAGAGAATAAAGCGCATTCGTAGGCGCCAAAGACTGGGAGATGAAATTAGGATACAGTGGGGGCCTGCTGGTGGAGAGTCTCAATGGCTAGACTTAGAAGCTTGGGTTCCGTTAGGAATTTTAACTGAGAGTCATGGTAGGTATGTGATCAGAGGAGTAACAAAATGAGGACGGCAGTTTAATACCTGTCGTCATGTTAATGGCCTCTGAAAATAAAGTCCATAAAGTAAGGACCATTGAGAAGGTGAAGGAAAAGCTTTATCATCACCGAGTTCAAACAATTCTGTGTTTTAATCATGTGTTATAAAAAGATGGAAAGTCAGCCAGGCACCCTCACCAGCTTGCCCTGTCTGCAGAAGACAAAACTCAGATGTACAAGTCAATAACCAGCCGTTGTTCTCAGTGAGGACACAGTCATGACCTAGTAGCACCTGGGGTACAATACTTTGTGTCCTTTACATAAAGTATCATTTAACCTGTGCAGCAGCCTGTTCAGAAGAGGAACATGACACTCAGTTCTGGAATCTTGGACTGTTGGAACAGAAAAGAAACTTTTGTGTCACTCACGCTAATGCTCAATTTTCTCTACGACATCTGAAGATCATTAGAGTCACTGGACTCTAGTGTCCTGCCTATGGAGCCACATCTGCCTTGAAGGCAGCTTTGCACAGTCTGTCCCCAACCCTCAGCCCGCCTCCAGCCAAGGGCTGGGGACAGCACCAATGCTCCTTTGATGACATCAACACGTACGGCACTGACGTTTTTCACATTTGCTTGGGCATGTCCCTCAGGGCCGTATTGCAAACAGAGAAACCTTTTGTGTGACAGCGAATGATAACTGTTAGAGAGATCTCCCCAGCTAACTCAGTTGTCAGCAACACTTTCCTGAGAATCTGCTCAGCGTAGAGCTGTAGGAGGAACAAAATGGAGAAGATTTGGTGCCTTCAAGGACTGTTAATAGGAATCTCAGAAGTAAAATGAGATTTCGAAATCATGCCTGTGTTCCAAAACAAATTCTGTAAAAGAGCGGAGCATAGTGGCTGTAAAGTTAAACTCGTCTGCCACTTAATAGCTCTATGAGCTTGACAAAGTGACTTAGCCTCTCTCTGATGCAACGTTCTTGTCTATAAAGTGAGACAGTGAGAGAGGTACCTGTGCCATAGGGGTGTGGTGAAGATTAAATGAGTCAAGGCAGGGATGGCTGGGTGGCTCAGTTGTTAGGCATCTGCCTTCGGCAGGTCATGATCTCAGGGTCCTGAGATCGAGCCTTGCAACCAGATCCCCGATCAGCAGGGAGCCTGCCTGTCTCTCTCCCTTTGCCCCTTCTCCACCGCCCCCAACCATGGCTTATGCTCACTCACTCTCAAATAAATAAAAAGCGGGAGGGGTATTAATGCATACAAACTCCTTAAAGCAGGGCCTAACCATAGGAAACATTCAACGAATGTTTATAATAGTAATTATTATTATTTAAACTACCAATACATATTATATCCCTGTGTGAATCAATCAGCTAGAATTTTTATGAACTCAGCACAGGAAGTCCTCTCTGTTTGTTATTTCAGGAGTTAGAGTATATCTTTACACAGAAACATTATAATAGTTGATGCTTAGTTCCCAGGCCCTCAAACAAAAGGCTCATTATGCCATGCTGTCACTTAAGGCTTGCATATTTGTAGTTTGAAAACAAATTCAAGACTACTCTATTGTAGTAACAAATTAACAAAAAATAAATGGTTTCCTCGGAGCAGAAAGCTGACGGGGACATCACATACCAAGGTCCAGTCCTTCTTGCCACACAGTCCAAAAACCAGCTTTGGCAGGACATGATGGTCGAGTCTTACACTACCACATTCCCAAGAGATTGTTGCACAACAAACAGGAAGTTGCAATTTATTAAATCAAATGAACAACAAGTGCATAGGAGTAATGATGGAGCCACGTGGTTTAATGGAAAGAATTCTTGGGTCATTAAAGTCGGGTTATTGAAATTATTTTAACAGATGGCAGCCTAATCTATTACATTAAAGAGTTTTGTTGGTTGATTTCACACTGGGTACATTATTTCCAGGTATGGGGAATACATTTTCCTGTAATATCCCATATATACTACCATACGAATGTGCCTTATTTTATAGTCACTTACTATACTGGGTCCCCCTGAACTCTCAGGGTCTTAACACTATAAAAGTTTGTTTCACATGCAAGGTGGTATTCCCCATGCATGGGCAGAGGGCTCACCAGGCAGTTGTTCTCTGAGCAGCATATTACGGATGGGTGCTCCTTCTATCATGTCTCCGCCATCCTGGAACCTTCCCTTCCAAGCCATGCAATGCACGTGAAAGAAAACCAGCCTGAAATATTGTGAGAGGGATTTTATGCAAGTGGTGCTGGGAAGTGTAGTCTTTCTCAGAGCTCAAAGGGAACATGAAATGGTTCATAACTGGCTTTGCCACAATGATTAATCATGATTTCTCAACAAAGGAACTTTTGATAAATATCAAAGGGTTGTTCCTTCTCATGATTTTCACACACATTTCCCTGCCCTACATACCCCTAGGGAGCCTGGGTTGTCCCTGCTTAACCATTAGACCTGAGGACTGCCAGATCCCACCGATGTCCGAGGCAGCCTACTGGCGGTGATAACCCACCTTACTTACCTGTGTGGGTCTTAATAGAAAATACACACATATATATTTTAAATCTATACACTGAGATAAAATACTTTCTATATAATCTTCGCCTCACGATGTCTCTGAGAGGCCAAGAGGACAGCAGACGTTATTTTCTCCCTCTTAAGATGAGAAAAACTGATGCATATAGAAACTTAAAAATTTAAATGTCTCAACATTTACTAGGGCTGGATTGGAATTAGTGTTTCCTTTTTATTCCTTTTTTTTTTAAAGATTTTATTTATTTATTTGACAGAGAGAGAGATCACAAGTAGATAGAGAGACAGGCAGAGAGAGAGGGGGAAGCAGGATCCCTGCTGAGCAGAGAGCCTGACGTGGGGCTCGATCCCAGGACCCTGGGATCCTGACCTGAGCCAAAGGCAGAGGCTTAACCCACTGAGCCACCCAGGTGCCCCTCCTTTTTATTCTTTGAATAGATATTTGTTTCTAAAATTGCTGTTCTTCTTCTCTTCGATCTCCCGTTGGATTTGTAGGTGTTTGCAATCTTTAGGTAAGCTATCTAGCTGATCTCCCGCTACCTGAAGTAGTCTCAGCCTGCTACTTCTCCGCCATCTTGACTCCTCCTCTTGAATAGATATTTGAATGCCTACTGTGTGCTGGACACCTAATGCAGCGGTTTTCATTTTGTTTTGTTTTTTGGGTTTTTTTTTTTTCGGGGGCCCTGTACTCCCAAGGAGGGAATGCACTTACAGTAGCAGAGAAGAACAGCATTCTACCATTATGGTTTTTCAGCCAGATATTCATAACAAGAAGTTACAGAGGTAGTCTGTGTTGTTTGAACGTTCTGTTGAAAGTACTATTCACGTCTAACCGCTTTAATTCATAATTTAATTCAATTTAATTCATAATTTCTTAAGAACTGAAGCACGGAGATAATTTCATCCATCTTCACAGCCCCGAGAGAAATTCATGGGGCCGAAGTCAGACATAGCCCCTTGGAGATCTTTCCAGTTCATAAAGTGCCTTCAATTAAATATCCTCTAATATTATCCTCACAATTTTCTGAAGGAACAGAGCCAGGATTTCCTCATTACACAAATGATATTGAGGTGGGGATATAAAATGGGAGTCAAGAATAAATCGATTCTTTCCCTCTTGATAAATTGGAACGGTCTCTGAAGAACCCAGCTGGGAGTCAGGAATGTGGCAAGAAAGTGGTTGTGATGAAATATTCCCAATTTAATTTTACCCAACCAACAAACTGTGACAGCTAAAGAAATCTTTCTGTTTCTTTTTTTAAAAAAGATTTTATTTATTTATTTGAGAGAGAGTGAGAGAGAACATGAGAGGGGAGAAAGTCAGAGGGAGAAGCAGACTCCCCATGGAGCAGAAAGTCGGATGTGGGACTCGATCCCGGGAGTCTAGGATCGTGACCCGAGCCAAAGGCAGTCACTTACCCAACTGAGCAACCCAGGTACCTGAAATCTTACAGTTTCATTGAGAAGTTCACCCAGTTTTTGACAACACACGGGCTTAGACTGGCTGCAGCTGGAGCTTCAAGTTGGCAATACTTTAGTAGTAGGATTAATATTTTAATTCCAGTATAGTTAACATACAGTGCTACATTAATTTCCGGTGTACAATATAGCAATTCAACAACTCCATATATTACACAGAACTCATCAGGACAAGTATACTCCCGGGGCACCTGGGTGGCTCAGTCGGTTAAGCAACTGCCTTTGGCTCAGGTCATGATCCCAGGATTCTGGGATCAAGCCCTGTGTTGGGCTTCCTGCTCACAGGAAGTCTACTTCTCCCTCAGCCCCTCCTCCTGCTCATTTCTCTCTCTCAAGTAAATAAATAAAATCTTAAAAAAAAAAAAAAAAGACAAGCATACTCCCAATCTCCAACACCTATTTCACCCATCCCCACACCCTCCTCCCCTCCAGTAACCTTGTGTTTGTTCTCTATAGTCAAAGTTTGTTTTTCTCATTTGTCTCTTTTCCCCCCTCCTTTGTTCATTTGTTTTGTTTCATAAATTCCACATATGACTGAAATCATATGGTACTTGTCTTTCTCTGACTGACTTATTTCTCTTAACATAATACTCTAGCTACGTCCACGTCATGGTAAATGGCAAGATTTCTTTCTTTTTTGTGGTTGAATAATACTTATCTTCTTTATCTGTTTATCTATTCATAGGCACTTAGGTTGTTTCCATAATTTGGCTATTGTAAATAATGCTGCTATGAACATAGGAGTGTATCTATCCCATCAAATCAGCATTTTGTATTCTTTAGGTAAATATCCAATAGTGTGATTACTGGATCATAAGGTAATTCTATTTCTAATTTTTTGAGGAACCTCCCTACTGCCTTCTACAGTAGCTGTACCTGTCTGCATTCCCACCAACAGTACATGAGGGTTACTTTTTCTCCACATCCTCACCAACATTTATTTCTATTTTATTCTAGCCATTCTGACAAGTGTGAAGTGATATCTCATTGTGGTTTTGATTTGCATTTCCCTGATGAGGAGTGATGTTGAGCATCTCTTCATGTGTCTGTTGGCCATCTGGATGTCTGTTCATGTCCCCTGCCCATTTTAAATTGGCGTGTTTGTTTGTTTGTTTGTTTTAGTGTTGAGTTACACTCATACACTTGTTTGTTTGTTTGTTTGTTTGTTTTAGTGTTGAGTTACACTTATAAAGAAGTGTTACTTCTTTATATATTTTGGATACTATCGCTTTATCAGATATGTCATTTGCAAATCTCTTCTCCCATTCCATAGGTTGTCTTTTTAGTTTTACTGGTTGTTTCCTTTGCTGTGCAGAAGCTTTTTATTTTGAAGTAGCCCCAATAGTTTACTTTTGATTCTGTTTCTCTTATCTCGGGAGACATATCTAGAAAAATATTGCTATGACCAATGTCATAGAAATTACTTGCTTGTGCTCTCTTCTAGGATTTTTA
Organism: Lutra lutra; assembly: GCF_902655055.1. Classification (NCBI taxonomy): domain Eukaryota; kingdom Metazoa; phylum Chordata; class Mammalia; order Carnivora; family Mustelidae; genus Lutra; species Lutra lutra. Next base: position 80,462,237 of record NC_062285.1, on the reverse strand, counting down.
TGGTTTCAGATCTCACATTTACATCCTTAATACATGCTGAGTTTATTTTTGTATATGGTATAAGAAAGTGGTCTGGTTTCATTCTTTTGCATGTAGCTCTCCAGTTTGCCCAACACCATTTGTTAAAGAGAATTCTTTTTCCCATTGCATATTCTTGCCTCCTTTGTCAAAGATTAATTGACCATATAATTGTGGGTTTATTTCTGGACTTTCTATTATGCTCCACTGATCTATGTGTCTATTTTTGTGCCAGTACCACACTGTTTTGGTTGCTATGACTTTGTGATATAACTTCAAGTCTGGGATTGTGATGTCTCCACTTTTGTTTTTCTTTTTCAGGATTGCTTTGGCTATTTGGGGTCTTTTGTGGTTCCATATGAATTTTGTGATTGTTTGTTTTAGCTCTGTGAAAATTATATTTTGATAGGGTTTGCATTAACTGTGTAGAATGCTTTGGAGAGTATAGACATTTTAACAATATTTGTCCTTCCAATCCACGAGCATGGAATGTCTTGCCATTTGCTTTTTGTTTTCTGGTTTTTTAAGAGTTATTTATTTATTTGACAGAGAGACAGAGAGAGAGGGAACACAAGCAAGAGGAGTGGGAGAGGGAGTATCAGGCTTCCCTCTGAGCAGGGAACCTGATGCGGGGCTCCATTCCAGGACCCTGGGATCATGACCTGAGCAGAAGGCAGACGCTTAACAACTGAGCCACCCAGGCACCCCTGTCTTTCCATTTTGTTTGTGTCTCCTTCAATTTCTTTCATTGAAGTTTTATCATTTCCAGGGTATAGATCTTTCACTTCTTAGATTAAGTTTATTCCTAGGACTGTTAATCTTTTTGATGCAATTGTAGCTAGCAGCACTTTTAACTGTGTTCCTCTTGTGTGTATTACCATAGGAAAGCATCCCAATAGCTCTGGGTCAGCTGCACAAAATTGCCCAGTTATCACCTGTGTACTGAATATCTGCACAGAACGTGCATGTGATCAACTTCACTCCTGTGGCTAGCAAACTAAAAAGCAGCTGGGTGGTACTGAACTTGCCACTGGGAGGCAGCACAGTGTAGTGGTTTAGAGTTTGTGACACTGAACAGACAGCTTGAGTTCAAAATCTGCTTTCATTATTTACAGTGGTACGACTTGAACAGTGTAGTTACCTCCTCTGTGATTCCAGCTCCTCATCTGTAAATGGATAAATAATGGCACCAGCTTCAAGGTTGTTGTGAAGATAGAAGACGTAGGAAGATGCAGGGGGGCAAAAAAGCCACCCCAACGTAGACCACTTTAGCATAAGGGTTATTTTGAGCTAAAGGCACTTAAAAAGAAGGTAGGTACAAGAAGAACGCGCTCTCTCTCTCTCCTTTTTCCTCCTAATGGCAGAAGATAAAAGTCCATATAGAAGATGTTCTCTGTATACCAGAATGAAAGCAACTTTCTTATCATCAAGGGCAGGAAGTTGAAGGCAAGAGAATTCGGTACAAACGGACCTCATCCAAATAACTCTTGTCTCATTTAGCCTCCCCATATATTTAGTTGCTTTTCCACAATTGTTTCTTTTTGTTCAACTTGGTATAGGCATTTAGGTTTTACCCCTTCTTTGAGTCTCCATTTCCTTATAAGGGCTCTCATGTCACATAAATCTTATGTTAAATAAATGTGTCCTTTTCTAAACCACAACCTAATGCAAAAGAGAAAGTAAGCAATTCCTAAGAAAGTAAAGAAACCCAAGTTCTTTGAGTAAAGGCTTACCCATACACTGTTTTCCTTAAAGTTAAATTCTAACATCTAAAGACATACACTACCCGTATCTGTAGCAACCAAAGCAACAATTTTCAGTTTACATTGGACTTTGGAATTTTCACATAAATAATCCTAAAAATTATAATAGCTTAAATGATTCAGATGCTAGCCCAATTATTATATTGACTAAGCCATTTGATTTGGATTGATTCTAAACCACATCTTTTTAGAGAACATGGATTTTGTTTTGAAACTTTGGTATAAGAGAACCCTTAAAATTATTTGCTGCCTATAGTCAAAAAGACCTTCAGTGTCTGCTAAACTTACTGTAATATGCTATAGTGGTGGTCAGTTAGATAATTTTTTAATGTATTTATTCATGTCATCCATCAAATACATATATTATCAGAATTTATTTTTTAGAATTAGAAGCAGTAATGTTGCTCAAAAGCTTTAAAAAGTAGCAGTAGAGTACTGAAGAACAACATAAATGGAGGTACATCTTTCTGAATACCGGGAAAACAATAAATATTAATTGCCTAAAAAAAAAATGTGTGTGCTTTTCTCCTGTTAATCTGTCTTTGTTAATTCTCAGGCCCAGATGAAAACTCTAAAAGGTGAGAGGTAAATTTTTGCCTCCCCTGCACAGATCCAATAAGATAACAATGTATCTGAAACATACATGTGCAGAAGAAATGTTTACTATTATCTCCCAAACATGTGCACATACATGGATATACAAACAAAACAAATGATCTGGAAGGTAGCACACAAATCTAGAAATAGTGGTTATTCTAGGGAAGTGAGATTTTGGGGGAGGGGTCCAGAATGGTGGGTGACTTTCACCATTTACTCTGTGTATTTCTGAATTTTAGGGTTTTTTGTGAGAATGTATTTATCAACTAATTATTTGTGGAGCTTTAAAAGTGATGTGCAGGTATGAATGGTCTTTGAAGCACTGCTAGAAAACACATCTTATACTAAAAATACCCATCACTTCATTACATAATACAGGCTTTGTATTTTCTAAAATCACCTGAAAATATCTAGAAAAAATAAAAATGTGATTTAAAATCATATTGATTTTACCATAAGGGATTTTTGCTTTAGGACACCTAAAGCAGTGTCATAGAGACCCACGTTAATGTGCTCAAATCACATCACTTCAGAAATCTCATGTAGTGTAATTATAACGGAAGTCAAGTGCATGACGGTGTTATCCATTTTCATTACCATGCTACAGAATACCATGGTTATAGCCTTTATTCTGCCACAGTCATACCATGTATATTTGAGTTTCCGCATCATAAACTTATATTCTTGTGACACAAACTGTTCTAGATATGTCATTATTTCACTGGGGCCACTGCTGTGAGTTGTTATGTGGGACATTATCTTCTTATTTTATTTTTTTAAGATTTTATTTATTTATTTGAGAGAGAGATTGTGAGCACAAGCAGGGGTGCAGCAGGCAGAAGAAGAGGCAGATTCCCTGCTGAGCAGAGAGCCAGATGCAATGCTGGACCCAATCCCAGGATGCTGGGATCACAACCTGAACCAAAAGGAGATGCTTAACCAACTGGCCACCCAGACGCCCCTCTAGGACATTATCTATAAATAATAAAAGAAAGTTTCAACAAAAGTAAAACTTTTTAATTTAGAGCCAATGTTCTGCCCGTTACACAAAATTTTTTTGTGACTCTTGTGATTAGTATTTGTGAATATTAGTAAGAACAATAATTTAACTCCTTCATCTCAAGGGCCCAAATGTAACTTAAGAAGTAAACTGGAAGAGACGCTTCTGGAGTCTCCCATTCAACAGATGGCATCTGAATGTTCCAACAGAGGTCTCTGTTGACATCTCTTCTCCATTTTCTAGCGTGTCAAGAAACTGCTGGGAGATTTTGGGTTCCACAGCTGGCAAAATTGAGTTTAAGATAACCGTTAGACTTCTTCAGTATGGTAAGCCATTTACAGTATTCCAAAGGAAATAACGCCATTTCCAGAGGAATTTGAAGGGCAAGAAGGTGGGGGGTGGGGTTAGAGGGATGGTTAAGAAGAAGAGGTAGAGGAGAGGGGGAGTGCTAAGCCGAAAGAAGTAAGCAACCCAAGGGGAAGCCTTTCCAGAACCAGACTAGGCAGAAGCTCCTGCCATTACAATATATAACCACCAGGTAGAGCCTAGGGACGCATCAAATCCTGCCCTGAGGGAACTACGGGCTTGTGCTAAAGCCCACCGGCCCACCAGGTTCATACCTGTAATCACATGAGGTAGGCTTTATTACTTGCTGCAGCAAATATAACTATAAACCTTGGGAACCGAGCAGTATCTAGATAAGAGGGAATTAGGAGGGGCTTATATTAGGATTAGGACTTCTGTTAGATAATATGGAGGATGGTTCGGTAGAGAGAAGATTGCTCTGGATTTGGTGCTGTCAGAAAGTGGGGGTTCTTTGGTGATTGAGTATCTTGATTTTTATCGAGGAGGTGGCAGGGGTCGGATCAGGCTAACATTGTCTCGTTGATAAAGAAGTAGCAGTTGCACATATTGGCCAGGAGAGGGAGCTGTTTAGTCGTTTCTGAGGTTCACACCATGATCTTGCTTTTGTGCTAAAGGCACGATTGGGGAGCTTGCTATTTTTTGTCTCAATTCATGGCAGTCACAGAGGGACCTTACTAGACAGGCTGCTGTACGAAATGGTTTGGGTTTGCTAAGTGTTAAACCAGTTCCCCCACCTGTTAATGCTAGTCCAGTTCCCAACTTACTGGGACTCGTTTATCTTTTCACATGCTTCCTATCCACAGATAGGAAGGCGCAAGCACCAGAAGGAGCAGCTGCATGAAGCTAACCCTGAGGAAAGCCCAAGGCATGGGGGCTAAATTCCAAGCGGTAGCCTTGGACGGACCTGACTGTGTCCCAGCTCTGCCACTCACTGGTTGTGTAAGCTTGAGTAGGTTATTTAACAGTTCTCTGTTTGTTTCCACTTTTGTAAAGCTGAACTAAAAATAATACCTAGCTCTTATGGAATTGGGGGGAATTGAATGAGATAATACATATAAGCACTTAAAACAGTGCCCAGCACATGATAAGCATTTAACTTATTTACCCTTTCCATCATTTGTGAGAGTCATCTTCTCTTGGTAAGCTGCAATCATGCTGGAAATCCATTCAGGGGGTGAGAGAATCAAAGAATATTTGATTTCTATAAACTTCTATAGATAGAAGGAGCTCAGAAAAGGAGCTGATGGGTTGTCTTCCATTTCTGATTTGACCAAAAAAAAAAAAAAAAAAGTCCAGACTTAGTAGAGACTTGTATTTAAAACGATTATTCCAAGAGGGGAGGGGGGCAGGGACTATTGCAGTAAGAGAATTCTATGACCATAACGTCCGCAAGGAGCATAAGGGTCAGGTAAAAGGAGTTTTTCTGTTACAGAGAAGAGTGAGCAAGGCTAGAAAGATGGGGACAGGGGATGAAACAGTGGCGAGGAAAGAGGATGAAAGAGACTGGATAGGTCAGAGAACTTTGAACCTGAGGCCTGCCCACTCTCACAGGGGGATACATGCCAGCCTCAAGGTGGGCCAAAGTTCAAAGACTTGGAGGTAGAGAAGCTTAAGCAAAATTTGGTTAACAGCATTTTGTTGCAATCGGGTCGATGGGGACAAGCAGTTCAGCTAATCATTTATGAAGCAAACAAAGGGAATTTTGAGTTTGTGTCCAGCCTGGTCACAGGTAAACAAGGGGACATAAGTTGTAAATCATTTGGGGAAGGGTAGTTCTTTGCTCTAAGCCCTTTTCCAGAACACAAAGCATTGGGGATTTCTTAATCCCTGTTACTCTTTTCCAGGAACTCAGGAACTCAAATTCAACACGTTTCCTGTTTCTCTAATTGTTCTATTTCAGATAAAGGACAAAATTGGGGCTTTCATATGACCTGAGAGAATCTAGATCCTTCCCCAGAGGCACAGGTCTGTAAGGGAGAGGGTTGCGGAGAGGGCTTGATAATTTATAATGCCCTTGGCAAACCAACTGTTCGGAACATTCTCGTTTGCACCACAGAGGATGGATGAGAAATTTAAAAATGAGGCAAATCCTCAAACGCTGAAACTGCTCTTTAGTTCAACCCATACTGAAGGAACAGCTCTCTCTCTGGGCGCTTTGGCCCTGCTCTGGCTTCAGCTCAGCATTGACAAGCAGCTCATGGGCCTGGTGGCTCTCTTACCCTCCAGAGCTCCCCCTGCCTCAGATGACTGAAGGGTCCCTCTGCCACCTACTTCATTTCCCTTGGAGGAAGGCAAAGGTCTTACTTTGCAACATCTCCCGTCTCCTTCCCTTTTCATGGGCTTTTGTTTGCCATGAGGTGGCTTGAGGGCTGATCTTCCATTCCACTGTAGAGCTAGGCCATCTTGCAATTTCTACAACTTGCTGTGTGTTTGTGGAAGCCCGCCTGGATGGGAAGGAGACCGTGAGAGATGGCTGGGGACCCTCAAGCCCGCCCCCAGCCCCAAGGAACATCTTTATTAAGTGTCCCTGCCAGGTTCTGAGCAGTCAAGCCCTGATTTACTTTAAGAGCCAAGAGAATAAAGCTGCCAAGCTCCAGCTGACGATGTGAACTAATTCTGAGGATTTGTGGAAATGCTCCCAGTCCATGCAGGAGCAAGGAGCAGCAGCCTGACACCGACAACTGGAATGGGGCCAGGGCAGGGTGGGGGGGGAGGGTTTGCTGCGGAGGGCAGTGTGCCTTTCTGCCTCCACTCACCCTTCTCTTCCTGCCCCTCCCATCTTTGCTGAAGACACTCCCTCCACCCCACCAGCCAGCTTCAGCAGCCAATGCCCTCTTCTCCTTCTTAAAAAGTGCCTCAACTGCCTGTTCTGGAAGAAAGGCCATGAATCATAGACTCCTATACTGAGAAGGAACTAACTCTGGGGAGAGGTCTAACCCAACTCCATCCTTTTGTATAAACACTTGTCACTCCACATTCAGATTCGGAAAGTTAGCTCCACCCTCTTCCCTCTCATCTTGGAAAATTCTAATTATGCATTTTCCTAGGAGCAGAAGGAAAGAAGTAGCCTTTCATCTGCTGGCTTCCTTCCTTCCCCGGAGGCTGCTTCTCCTAAGAAAGAAGGGTATTTTGTGGCACCTCAAAGGATAAATGACTAAACGTTTAGAAATGTCCTTGCATTCAGTGCACTAAAACAAAGCTGAGGCGGAGAGAACAGCGGGTACAGAGATGACACTCCTAGAAAGGGGCACTGATTAAATAGGGGGGAGAGGGAGCCCCAAATTTAGTCAAACATGGTTGTGAGCTACTACTCTCTGTGACACCGTGCCGGCTGCAGAAAATTCCTGCATGGGAGTAGAGACAGCCAGATGTTCGGATGTTCGCAGCGGTATCTGGGACAGCATCCGCCTACTTCCCCCTCCCTGGCTCTCAGGGCCTAGGCTCTGGAAGAGGCGCACTCAGCGCCAGGATGGAACACAGGGTCCAGCCTCAGCCAATTGGTGCATCCTCCCCTCCCCTACTCCTGCCCCAGGCCATTGTGGCTGCTTCAGGAAGGGGCGCGAGGTCTGAGATGTTACAATCCTTGAATGCCAAGGCTTGTGCCCAGCACCACGGAAGAATCTCTCTCTTTCATTGAACTGGAACCCAAGAGGCTGTGAGGCTGGCGCTGCTGCTTCCACCAACTACTCAGAGCCTGAGAAAAGAGCCAGCAAGCTGAGGGGAGCAGAGTCAGCCAAGAAACGGTGGAATCTGTTCCTGCCTCATGTTGTTTGAGCCCTGCGGCAGGCTTCACCTGAAACCCATCCCCAATTCCACGTGCCAGTGAATTCCCTTTCCCCCAATCTGATTTCAGTGAGTTTCTACCACTAGATACTGAGTCCTACCCAAGAGAATCCATATGCTTAGCACATAGTAGGGGCTCCGGAAGGTTTTGGAATGAATTTGTGAATCAAACATATGTTTATCTTTACCAGACAGGTAGCCGCAACACTTCAGCCCTTCTTAGTTCCTTTTTTGGAGGAATTTCACATTGCTTCCTATGTTTTAGTTCAAAGCAAGTGAATGGCAGGTATTATTTTTGTTTGAGGATGACCAGAACTTAAAATTGCCCGGGGCGGCGGGTGGGTGGCAGGGACCAGAAGGAAGAAAGACATAAACCAGAGATGGTGAGAGTGAGAAAAGTGGAGGACTTCCCAAGCAAGAACAGAATCAAAGCAAAACTGAAATCCCCTCCAAAGAGTTGGATGCTGTTGCTCTCCCTTAAATGAAGTAATTCAGAAACAGTCCAGACAACAAAATCCTCTAAGGCTTGCACCTTGAAAAGCACAGACTTTTTAAAGCACTGCAAATTGTACAAACAGGTCCAGTCGTGTTAGAAATGCTTTGCCAGCATTTGAGAAAAAAATTTTTAATCTAATCAGGAAGAATTTCCTCTGCCCTTCAAGGTCCTTCTAGCTGGACTAAGAATTAAATTGATGTGAAACAGGGGAGCCTGGGTGGCTCAGTCGTTTGAGTCTGCCTTTGGCTCAGGTCATGATCCCAGGGTTCTGGGATCAAGTCCTACATTGGGCTCCGGGGCTCCCACCGCTTATGCGGAACAGCTCTCTCTCTCTCTCTCTCAAATAAATTTAAAAAAAAAAAAAAAACTTTTTAAAAATTGACATGTGATGGGGAAAAAATAAAATTTGGGGAAAAAAATAAAATTTCATTTCATGTGTAGGAGGAATCCACCCAGAAGACAAGCAAAATTAGGTCTGCGAGTCATTCTGAACTAAAGACAAGTGGTTAGCGGTCTGGGACTGCAAAGGGAAGGAATACAATTCAAGGGAAGTAGAAACAGAGTAAATGTTTGGCAAACAAATATTTACTGGCCCCAAAAGACCCAGTGGGATATAAGGGGCTTTGATCAAACTGGCCTTGCTAGGTCCCTCCCAGTCTACCATACGTAGGTCCTCTCAAAACGTAGTTATCTATGGTGATAGCTCTCTTCCTAGACCGGTTGCCTCTCTAAATTCTTTTAAGGCAATTGAAGGGGAAGTAAAGAGTTTTCCTGATTCTGCTGGATTTTGATTACTTTTTAACTCAAAATAACCACACCAAAGTGGTCTGTCTTAGGACAGCCTACCTTTGGTCCCTACACTCATGTCTCAAATACCTGTGACTAGGTAGCCATCACCAAACTTAGTGGCTTAATACAACTGTTTATTTTGCATGCAGTTCTGTTGGAAGGGCTCTGCTGGGCAGTATCTCTGCCTGGCTTCATGTCGGATTGCAAGGTCTAGATGATACGTTTCCAAGGTGGTATCTTTGTTCGCATTTCCTATGTCTCACTGCCGCTGTGCCTTTTTTGTTGTCCACTTGGCATCTCAGACCCTAGGGCTTCTTCATGGGGCTTGGGCCTCCCACATGGTGGTAATCTCAGGATAGCTCACTTTCTAAAAGCAGGAAACAGATGTTATCAGGCCAATTAAGAGCTACACTTGAACTTGAAACAAGTGTAGTGTCCCTATTGCCACTTTCTTTAGGTCAAAACAGTCACAGAGCTCACCGATGTTCAAGGGAGAGTATCAAGGTCACACTGCAGAAGAGCAATGGGATTGGGAGGTGTTATTGTGGCCATCGTTAGAACATACACTCTGCCACAACTCATAATCTTAGGAATTTATCACATGGAAATTATGCCAAAGATGTTATAAAAAACAGATGTTCATTACAACTTCTGTAGCCAAAGAAAAGAAAAAATGGAAACAAACTTCATGTCTACTAAAAGACAAATGACTAGTCATCACACACCAACTGATAGGAATATGAAGCTATAATAATTAAGAGGATTATGAAACACCATGAATGTTGTTTGTGGGTTTTTTAAAGCTTTTATTTATTTTTTTATTTATTTGATAGCGAGAGAGCACAAGCAGGGGGAGCAGCAAGCAAAGAGAGAAGCAGGCTCCCCCTGAGCAGAGAGACCAGGACCCTGGGATCATGACCTGAGCTGAATGGGCTGAAGGCAGACACTTACCAACTGAGCCACCCACGAGCTCCTAAACAACATGAATAAAATGTTGTTATAAAAGGTGAAAGGTGAAATTGAAAAGCATGTGCACTGTGATGCTAATTATATAAAAACCTATATACATCTGGACAAAGTCTGGAAGAAAATATGTAGAAATGAAGATAATTGCACTGAGGTGGTAAGATTACATATGCCTTCCATTTTCCCCTTTATTGTTATTAGTGGCACAAAAAAATGAAATTAGAAGAAAAGAGAAAGAAAGCTTTGTTAGTGCTCAGTATTTGGCAGGTACATGTATAGAAGCGGGACAGAGAAGACAATGGGAGCCCACTGACTCCCTATAATTCATTCAGATTCAGACAAACCGCCAGTCCAGAGGATCTACACATATTCTTATTTATAATTAACCTTCCGTACTGACTGCCCCCCTCATCTTTGGAATGTTGATTGTCATGGAAGCAATAATTATTATATTAATCTTGTTATGTTTCTGAAGCTGTTCATGGTATAAGACTGAAAACACCTAAGGGACACCTGGGTGGCTCGGTCAGTTGAGTGACTGACTCTTGATTTCAGCTCAGGTTTTGATCCTCCAGTGGTGAGATAGAGCCTGGGGTGGGGCTCCTTCTTCAGAGCGGAGTCTGCTAAAGGTTCTCCCTCTCCCTCTGCCCCTCCCCTTGCTTTTTCTCTCTCTTTCTTAAATAAAGAAATAAATCTTAAAAAAAAAAAAAGACAAAACCCTTTAAAAAGCCACTATGACACACAAACATAGGTGATATTTCATTTTTTTCACAAGGAATCCATCTTACCCAGGCTTTCTAAAATTGTCAGTGGCAACTTGGCCTGCAAATTTACCCTGGAATGCTCCGGTGAGAACTAGATTAACTCTAGTCCCTCTTTTTACAGTTTTTGTTTGCCTGGGGACTCCAAGTTTTGTAGAGGAAGAGGCTGCGGGAGTCTGGAGTAGTCTATTGCTAATGAAGCTGTGAGCGAACTTCCTGGAGTGGCGGTGACCAGCCCTCTGGGGACTATGACGCTCACAGCTGTGAGTGACCTCCAACCCTGCACCGTCAAACCCAACCTTTGAACAAGAATTGCTTTCTAATATTACTTTAACTTGCCAGTCATTATTGTGTCTTTTTTTGAAGGCTTTTCAAGGGAGCTATTAAGGAGGGTGAAAGAAAATGCAATAAAGGTCAAAGTCTTAAAATCAGATGAAGTAATTGCAAAAACAAATTAAAAAAAAAAAAAAAAACCCTAACTGATTAGCTGGCATGACCACTAGTTGTGTTTGTATAGTTAATGATTGGAGAAAACTTGGAGGATGGGATGCCTGGGTGGCTCAGTTGTTAAGCATCTGCCTTTGGCTCAGGTCATGGGATTGAGTTCTGCATTGGGTTCCCTGCTCAGTGGGGAGCCTGCTTCTCCCTCTCCCACTCCCCTTGCTGGTGTTGCCTCTCTCACTATCTCTCTCTCTGTCAAATAAATAAATATAATCTTAAAAACAACAACAACAACAACAACTTGGAGGAGGGTAGGGTTTAGATTACATCCTAGTAAATTACTTTGATTTAGTTCAATTAACTTTTTGCAAGTTTGAAAAAAAGGGTTATCTACTGTTTGAGAAATGTAACTACTGACGTTGTTTGAATTAATGTCTCAGTATTTTTTCGTGAAATTTGTGCTTCATTTAACAAATGTTTACATACCAATCACTATGTGGCATTATCCTGTCTTAATAGATACTAACCAAGTTAATTCTCAATAACCCACAATGTAGTTACCATTATTGCCCTTCTCATTTTACAGATGAGGAGACTGAAGCATGAAGAGGTTAAGCAACTCATACAAGATCACCAGCTAGTAAGCTGTCTAACCAGGACTCAAACCCAGGCCATCAGGCTCCAGAGTCCTGTGCTGTAACTATTATGCTATGCTGCCTGGGTAAGGTTTCCATCAGAATTCCATTTTAACAAATGTTGCTACAGAAATTCTCTAATAAAACGTGTCCATCTCCAGGCATATGCCTTCTGATCAAGTTGCACCAAAGACTCCTGTACTCAATCAGATTTCTCATTCTTGTTCATACAGCTCTGCATTAAGAAAGAGGCTCCAATGGGCAGTACAGCCAGCTCTTTGAGGAATTTCCTTCTCCAGCTACCAGATAATTTTAATAACAATGAGTAATATATACCAAGCCTTTGCATGGCGTGCTTGCCAATTTCATGGGTTACCACTGCCCGCCACCCCCCCCCCCACCCAGCACCTAACCATCCCTATGAAACACTCCTGGTACTCATGTCCCTGTGGAGTCCCTTGAATCTTGGCTGGCCTTGTTGACTCTATTAACCAACAGACTATGGCAGAAGGGATGCTGTGATAGTTTCAGGCTTAAGTCTTAAAAGGACCGCAGCTTCCACCTTTTCCCTCTTGGGAACCCTGAACTCCTGTGTAAGAAATCCAGCTACCTTGCTGTAGAGATCATATGCAGAGGCCATGTGGTGAGGGAGGGGGAGGTCCCACTGAGGCCAGCCTCCAGTCACAAGGGACACCTGGCAAGACCAACAGAAAAATCACCCACCTAAGCCTTGCCTAAACCGTTGTTGCAGATCACTGTGCTTGGGGATAGTTTGTAGCGCAGTGATCACCCAGTGCCTTTTATTGCGCTCATACCAAAATATTTATTGAATCTCTAGGAACTCGATGTAATGGTGGAAATTAACATAATGGTGGAAATTAACAGCTAAGCAGATAAGTAAAAAAGCAAGTACTCAATAAAATAGAGTCAGATAAAGGGATAAAGGGGGATTAGTGTGGATCATTATTTTAGATGGGGAGGCCAAGGTAGGCTGTTCTGAGGACATTACTTTCAAGTAGAGATCTGAATGTAAATTAGAAAGGCCAAGGGCACAAAGATTAGTAGGAAGCAAGTTCCAGATGAACGGGATAAATTAAAGGGCACTGCGGTGGGAGAGGCTTGGCGTGTTTGAAAAGCAGAAGTCCCGGGGCTGGCCCACAGTGAGTGAGGGTGGAGTGGTGACGAGAGGTAGTCAAAGAGGTAAGAAGGGACTAGATCATGTTCGAACCCTGGTGGAGTTTGGATTTTATTCTATGTGTGATGGAAGGCCATTGGAGGCTTTTACACAGTAAGGTGATGTGCTCTAATGTGAATTCTTAGCAAAATGGCAGTGGTAGTTGTATAGAATGAAGCTTCAAGGGCATCAGGGTGAAACCAGGGAAGTCAGTTAGGTAAGTCTTGCAATAGTCTGGACAGTGAGAGTGGCTTAGACTAGGGAAGTGGTTCTCAAAATGTGCTCTCTCCATTTTGGTAGTTCCTCAAAGTTAGGTGTCCAGTTGCCATATGACCTAGCAGCTCTGCCCCTCAGTATGTACCCAAGAGAATTGAAAACCTGTCCACGCAAACGGTTGTACACCAATATTCATAGTGACATCACTGAGGATAGCCAAAAAGGAGAAGCTAACCAAGTGTCCATTAACTGATGAATAATTAAAGTGATCCATCCACAGAATGGAATATTACTCAGCCTCAAAAAGAAATGAAGTATGATACACACTACAACATGAACGAGATTTGAAAATATTATGCTAAGTAAAAGAAGCCAGAAAGAAAAGATCGCATAGTGTATGGATTCACAACTTTCATGAAGTGTCTAGAATTAGCAAATTCATAGAAAAAGAAAGATTAGTGGTTACCAGGTGATGCCAGGGGATAATATGAGGGGATGCTAATGGGAAGATGAAAATGTTCTGGATTAGCTCATAGTGATTGTTGCACAACTTTGTGAATATGCTGAAAACCACTAAACTGTATAGTTTATGAGGGTGAAGTTTATGGTAGGTAACTCCTTTTTTTAAAGACTTCTAAATTATTTATTTGACAGACAGAGATCACAAGTAGGCAGAGAGGCAGAGAGGAGGAAGCAGGATCCCTGCTGAGCAGAGAGCCTGATGCGGGGCTGGATCCCAGAACCCTGGGATCATGACCTGAGCCAAAGGCAGAAGCTTTAACCCACTGAGCCACCCAGGTGCCCCTATGGTAGGTAACTTCTATCTCAGATTAAGAAGAACACTAAAAAGTGTGGCCTGCAGACCTCTAGGAATCTCTAGGACATACTAGTAGGTCTGCAAGGTCAAAACTATTTTTTTTTATTTTTTTTTAAGATTTTATTTATTTATCTGCCAGAGAGAGAGAAAGATCATGAGTAGGCAGAGAGGCAGGCAGAGAGAGAGGAAGCAGGTTCCCCACTGAGCAGAGAACCCTATGCGGGCCTCGATCCCAGGACCCTGAGACCATGACCTGAGCCAAGGCAGAGGCTTAACCCACTGAGCCACCCAGGCGCCCCAAAACTATTTTCATAATAACACTGAGACATTATTTGCCTTTCCTATCCTCATTCTTTCATGAGTATAGAGTTTTCCAGAGGCTACAAGACATGTGATACATTGAAGCAGAAGTTATTGAATGGAGAAGTAGATATGAAAATCCACACTTATTTTTTTTTAAGCCAGACATTAAAGAGATTGGCAAAAAACCTAAATCAATGCCATTCTTCTCACTAACTTTTTTTGGAACAAATAGGTACTTAAAATATACATATGTAGGGGCGCCTGGGTGGCTCAGTGGGTTAAGCCGCTGCCTTCGGCTCAGGTCATGATCTCAGGGTCCTGGGATCAAGTCCCGCATCGGGCTCTCTGCTCGCCAGGGAGCCTGCTTCCCTTCTTCTCTCTCTGCCTGCCTCTCTGCCTATTTGTGATCTCTGTCAGTCAAATAAATAAATAAAATCTTAAAAAATATATATACATATGTATATGTGTATATGTATGGATATATGTATATATATTTTTTTATATGAATATGGTATGGACTTAATTATTTTTGGACTTAATATTTTTTAACAAATACATATTTTACACTTGTTGCAGGCTTGAGTTCTAATAAAGATGATAAATATTAATATAACCCATATAAATAAAGGCTTTTGGAGTCCACAATAGTTTCCAAGAGTGGAAAGGGATCTGAGATGGAAAAGTTTGAGGATTACTAAAGTTAGGATGATAGCAATGTAGGTCATACAATATGGTCAGATTTAAGATATATTTGAAGGCACACCCCAATACTGTGAGAATGTTAGTGGTGAGGGAAAGAAAAGAATCGAGAACGACTTCAGGTTTGGGGCCTAAGCAAATGTGGATGGTGGTGTCATGGGCTGAAGTGGGACAAACTCTGAGGAGCTTTGGTAGAGAAATAAAGTTGTGTATTGGAAATTTACACGTTCGGACCTTGAAGGATAATCTTACTTAATCCTACCACCAATCTGATGAGTTAGATATTATTATTATCTCCATTTTGTAGATGCGAACATTGTGACTCAGAGTTGGCTGAGAACACAGGTGATGGATTGTGATCTGAAGCAGGTCTGACTTGGAAATCCACACCAATCTCAGTTGCCCTAATTAAAATCATCTAAACTCCCAAACAAGAGAAAATAATAAAGGGATTTGGATAAGAGTGATACTTCAGATATGTAATAACCAGCTTGATACCCTGAAGTTTGAAACAGAAAGTTTACTTGTGAGATGGAAGACTGGCAAACCAGGGTGGAGGGGACCAAATGGGCAACAAAGATGGCCTGCTTGAGTCACTCTCCAGAGGCCAGACCTGCTCTAGCTCCAAGCCAGAGAAGCCAGGGGTTGAATAGGAGAGAGAAGGAGGGTGAAAATGGGTAGTAGTACCCACTTTTTCAGAGGAATTTTCGTGTTGTAAAACTGAGTGCAACACAGTAGTGTAAACAAGCTGAAAGTTAGCTATAGCGTGAAAGAGGATATCTGAGTGGCTCAGTCGGTTAGGCGTCTGCCTTAGGCCCTGGTCAAGATCCCAGGGTCCAGGGATCAAGCCCTGCATCTGCCTTTTTGCTAGGCAGGGAGCCTGCTTCTCCCTCTCCTTCTCGCTCTGCTGCTCCCCCTGCTTGGGCTCTCTCTCTCTCTATCAAATAAATAAGATCTTTCAAAAAAATAATGATCAACTTGCTCCATGTCTAGTCCTTAGATAAAATAAATCAGCCAAATGACCTATTGAATATAGGAATGTGATTTGTAAGATGTATTCATTTTAACATAATTTCAACACAACAAAACAGTGCAAATATTGCATAAAAATACTTTAACTCAAAAATTCAGATTCCTGTAAAGTTCAATCTGAAAACAATGTATTACTACAAAATATTATCTAAACTAGGTGGCTATAAGTAAGACTTTTAATGTTACTGACTGGATATGATTTATATTAGGTGTTCATTTTTTTAAGTTTGAAAGTGGCCTCATGATTATACTTAAAAAAAAGTCTTAATCTCCTAGATATACAGACCACAGTATTTTCTGGTGAAATAATATGATATCTGACAGTTTGTTTCATTTTATTGTTGAGGGTTTTTTAAATTCATTTTTTATTTAAATTCAATTAATTAACATATAGTATATTAACTAACATATAGTATATTATTAGTTTCAGAGGTAGAGTTCAGTGATTCATCAGTCTGATATAACACCTCATTTCATTGTGTGCCCTCTTTAATGCCAGTCACCCAGTTATCCCCTCCTCTTACCCCCAGAGAGTTGTTTTTTTTTTTAATTGAAATATATTTGGCACACATTAACGTCAGGTCTGACAGCTGGTTTTAGATGATCTAGTATAGTTGAGGTCAGGAGACAGAAAGGTTATAAACAAGACTGGTCATATGTTGGTAAATGTTGAATGCAGGTAATAGATACATGAGGACTCATTATTCTATTCTTTCTACTCTGTGTATGTTTGGAAATTTCCATAACAAAAAGTTTAAGAAAAGAGTTCAATATTTATCCAATGTTTGGAGACTATGGCTGCTGTTCAAAAAAACACACAGGATCCAAGACTGTAAATTGTTCTATATTTTACTCACTTTAAGTTTTTTTTTCTTGAAAGGATTTTGTGCAATTGTACATTTCAAGATGAATATAAAAAGTAGTGTGTATTTATCCATAACCTCCTTTATAGTAGCTTCTGGGTATCTCCTATGCACTTCCAATCATAGCAATGAGAGTAAATAATTCCCCCTAATTTGGTCTTAACGTTCAACTGCTGTCACATTAATTGCTACTTTTGTGTAGCTACTGCCTGCCTGTAGCCAGTGATAACATTTTAAAATACATCACTAGAAAAGACAGACATTTTTACTGTCTAAATTCAGATGTTGACTTTGCAAGCTTTCCATTTTTCAGTAATTTTTTTAGGTTAGAATTTTTAATTTGTCCTTGACTTATTTATTATAATCCAACCATAATTTTGCCTTAGAGGAGTCTCCAAACTCACTTTTTACCCAACAATGCTGAAAAGGTCATCCAAAATATTTTAACATTTCTAGCTATAAACTATATAACATTCACAGATATCAGTCACTAAATAAGGTATTCTGAACCCTTTTCACTGCTTTTCCAACTACTTTTGAGGACATATTGCAAAGATGGCTGCTTGCACACCAGGAAGAGGGCTCTTTCCAGACATCCAATCTGCTGGCGTTAATCTTAGGGCTCCCAGACTTCAGAACTGTGAGAAATAAATTTCTATTGTGTAAGCTACCCCGTCTATGGTAATTTGTTGTAGCAGCCTGAGCTAAAACAAAGAGTTTGTGTTCTGATAATCTTGATAGTCAACAGTTTTGTGTAGTGATAAAGGGGTGAGCAAACTGAACCAAATTTAAGGATAAACCAGCTAAATACCAGGAGTTGGAGTTATTTAATCCGACTCAAACCTTGAAGAAATGAGAGTATAAATTTTCAAATGTTGCTTCAAGCCCCTGGCTCTTCACTACTAGATGATGCTCTTTCCTACTCTTAGTTAATAACATGCATGTCTAAAATTAAGCCTCTTGTGTTGCCTTGGATTCTGTTACTTTAAATAGTCACCCACCAGATTATAATTTTTACTTGTTTGAAGATTGTGGGAGTCTAATATTAATTTTTTTCCTGCCAAAAAAAATCACAATGGGCAAGCTGGAAGTCAGAAACAATTATTCAGGCTAGTACAATTAAATTGGCTTTTCTCCCAGCATCTTTCTTGCTACCTTTAATTATTGTTTGAGTCTGCAGTTCAAGGAAATCGTCATAGCAGAAGAATTCTTTAAAAAAAGAGAGAGAGAGAAAGAAAGAGTCCATAGTCTTCCTAAAACAAGATAGGTAATTTCCACAGTGTGTTCCAAAAACTATTATGTAAGCTAAAATTACTCCCTAAAAATGATGCCTAACAAGGGGGCTATAAGTTTGAAGGATAATAGTTGCTTAGAAGCAAGCTAAAGTGAATAAACATCCTGAAATTTGTCTCTATGATCTGAAGCCTCATTCAATGATGGGATTAGGTCTAAATTGCTAAGCTTAAAACAATTACCTCATGAATAGTCATATTGATTATGACTGAAAACCACAGAGGATCTGCCTTCTATTTTTAGTTTAAATGTACGGTCTTTGTTGAGAAAGCTGAAGGATACATTTAGTCAATCAAATTTCTGAAAGCATAAACTGTGATGTATGATTGTGATGAAAGAGAAAACAGTTCCTCACCTCCAGAAGCTCTCAGCTGCACAAGTTGAAAAGAAAAGATTTATATATCTGAATTAATTAATATTGCAATACTCAGGGCACCTGGGTGGCTCAGTCAGTTAAGTGTCTGACTCTTGATCTCAGCTCAGGTCTCAATTTCAGGGTTGTGAGTTCAAGCCCCAAGTTGGGCTCCATGCTGGGTATGGAGCCTACTTAAAAAAAAGAAAAAGAAATTGTATGTCAAGTCTGGAACTGAGAACTCAAGTTTAAATTCTGGCATGTGGTAAGGGTCTAAAGATGTTGCACCCAAAATATACTTATTGGGCTATCCAGTTCAGTGCTTTCAACTATGAAGTTTATAAATGAAATTGGGAAATGTTACCAATTTATAACACAAAGTCCAGTTCATCAATGATTAACCAAATCAAATGTCTTTGATGATTGAAAATTATACATATAAAACATATATATTTTTTGCTTCGTGACAATATTCACTTCATTCTTAGTGTCTGACTCTTGATTTCTGCTTAGGTCATGATGTCAGGGTGGTGAGATGGAGCCCTGCACTGGGCATGGAGCCCGCTAAAGATTCTCTCTCTCCCTCTGCCCAAGCCCCCCACCGCAAACTGCTCCCACATTCTCGCACTCTCTCTCAAAAAAAAAAAAATTTACTTACATTCTTGAGATTATTTTGGATCTATATATGTGCAGTACACTATATCTCTAGTACTTTTACTCATTGACATATCCCTAGAACACTGCCTGATTAATAGTAAGCACACAATAAGAATTGTTGAATAATGAATAATCATGTGTATATGTGTATATATGCATACACGAATATATGTACAGTCATTTGAATTAGTCTCAATAAGTCAGTAAAATAGTTACAAATTTATTTACATAATCTTAACCATGCCATGAGTCACAATGTTGATGATCTTTTCTCACAGAAAGATACATATCCACACTTAAAAAAGAAAGGTTTTAAATTACAAAAGCAATAGACGCCTATTGTTCTATTTTTAACAATATAGAAATATGAAAAATAAAAGATAGAAGCCTTTCATGTTTTTTTAAGCACAAACGTGTATAGAGTTTATGTTGGACACAATATGATCATACCATATGTTTTTATTTCTTGATTTTTCCATCCAATTATATGTTAGATAATTGTTTCCTACCAGTGCAACCTCATTCTTTGCATTGCATTGTATAGATATACCAGAATTTATACAATCATTTCCTCCTGGGGGAAATAAGATTGCCTCCCCCTTTTTAATATCATGAACAATGTTTCAGGGAACATCATTGCACATATATCCTTTGCGTGTGTGTTTTTTTTAATACAATTTTTTTAAGATTTTATTTATTTATATGACAGACAGAGATCACAAATAGGCAGAGAAGCAGGCAGAAAGAGAGGAGGAAGCAGGCTCCCCACTGAGCAGAGAGCCCGATGTGGGGCTCGATCCCAGGACCCTGGGATCATGACCTGAGCTGAAGGCAGAGGCTTTAACCCACTGAGCCACCCAGGCACCCCTGCTTGTGTGTTTTTATAGAAGAGATTCTGAGAAGCAGAACTGAATCAAAGGGTATGAGTGTTCTAAATTTTGTTAGAAAGTACACATTTTAATTGATATTCTTGTATTCTCAACCTTGGTTTGGTAAGAAGGAACCCAGCCAACCAAGGAAAATGTTTTCTATAGAGTATCTTGCTTATCCTATGGGTCCTTAGCTGCCTGAGGCTTTGGTGGCATAATATTGTCACCTCCTTAAGAAGAAATGGCCCATGGGGCACCTGGGTGGCTCAGTGGGTTAAGCCTCTACCTTTGGCTCGGGTCATGATCTCGAGGGTCCTGGGATCAAGCCCCACGTTGGGCTTTCTGCTCAGCAGGAAGCCTGCTTTCCCCTCCCTCTGCCTGCCTCTGCTTACTTGTGATCTCTGTCAAATAAATAAATAAAATCTTTTTAAAAATTTTTTAATTAAAAAAAAAAGAGATGGCCCTGGGATTTTTTCCCAGAATATGTAATTATATATTTCTTTCCTATTAAATTTAGGATATAATTTTTTTAAATGAAAGGGAACTTAAAGATCAACCCCCTTATTTTGGTGGGGAGGGGCATACTTTTACTTCCAAGTAAAAGAACCAAGTCCTACTGGCTGAAACCATAGAAGGAACGTATTGGCTTACATAACTGACAAATGATAGATATTGGGCAGGCTTCTTGTGTGATTTGATCCAGAGTTCATGATATACTCTGCTATGTATTGATTTGTTTATTTATGATTTTATTTATTTACTGGAGAGAGAGAGCGGGCACGGGGAGGGGGGGATGCAGAGGGAGAAGCAGGCTGAGTAGGGAGTAGGGATGCTGAGTAGGGAGCTGGATGCAGGGCTTGATCCCAGGATCTGGAGATCATGACCTGAGCTGAAGGCAGCCGCTTCTCTGACTGAGCCACACAGATGCGCCATATACTCTGCTTTTTAGAGTTTCTCTTGGCTCTGCCCTGTTCTGTATGTTGGCTTCATCCTTGGCCTGGCTTTCCTTATAGGGCTACCAGCAATTCTAGGGACTGAATACTTCCTTTTTATATCCAAGGCGAAAAGAGGGTATTCCTTCTTCCAGCTATCAAACAAAAGTCTGGAACCTCATACTAATTAGACCAACCTAAGGTTAACTGTCCATTCCTGAATCAATTCCTCTTACAAGTGACATAGGTTCACAAAGTGAGTGTCAGCCTAGAGCTAAGAATAAGGCCAATCCCAACCAAACAGTATGAATGCTACACATAAGGGAGATGGGGAATGGATTCTGATTAAACAACCACCTCTTAGGGAGCAACTTCCTTTCCTCTGGCCTCCTATTTCCATAGGGAGGGACTTCTAAAGAAGTAACCCCCTACTTCCTCCTCTCCTGACTGGTGGATTCCAAACTCTGACATTCATGCTCATTTCTCCACTGGATGGAGCTAATCTAATTAAAGGTTGCAAGCACTGGAAATTTCGCTATTTTCTTTCTGCCTGGAGATTAAATGGGACAGCAAAACTAGGATAAATATAGATATTCTGTAGGTTCAAAAATTCCCTATTGTGTGCCGTGCGAGGGTCTGGCCTAAGGGAAGAGGAGGTTGGAGGGACAAGGAGTAATACGACAAGTATTTCTTTTTTAAAATTTTATTTATTTGAGAGAGAGAGAGCACAAGCAGGGGTAGGGGAGGAGTAGAGAGAGAGAGAGAAGCAGACTCCACACTAAGCAGGCAGGGATCCATCCCAGGACCCTGGGATCATGACCTGAGCTGAAGGCAGACACCAACTGACTGAGCCACCCAGGCTCATTTTCAAATTAAAATTTGTCCCTGCATTTTCTATTTAGAATTTGTTATTGTGCTTATGTTATTAGAATTAGACTCCTATCTTACATGCAAAGTCAGTCTCCTTTGATGAGCCCCCAGTCGGATGTAGCTTGCATCCAACTTTGGTAACCTAGGTCCCCAGTTCCTTTTTCAGACTCAGCCTTTGCCAGTTTCCTTCTGTGTTGATTTCCTTTTTTTTTTTTTTTAAAGATTTTATTTATTTATTTGACAGAGATCACAAGTAGGCAGAGAGGCAAGCAGAGAGAGAGAGAGAGAGAGAGAGAGAGAGAGAGAGAGGAGGAAGCAGGCTCCCCGCTGAGCAGAGAGCCTGATGCGGGGCTCGATCCCAGGACCCCGGGATCATGACCTGAGCCGAAGGCAGAGGCTTTAACCCACTGAGCCACCCAGGCGCCCCCTGTGTTGATTTCCTAATCTGCTGCAACAAGTTACCACACACCTGGGGGCCTGAAACAACAGAAATAGATGTCCTCAGTTCTGGAGGCCAGAAGATCAAAATTAAGGTACTGGCAGTGTTGGTTTCTTCTGGAGGCTGTGAGGGAGAATTCGTTCCATGGCTCTCTCTCTTGGCTTCAGGGGTCTCCAGGCAAAACTCGGTATTTTTTGCTTGGTGGCAATGTCACTTCAACTTCTGCCTCTGTCTTCACATGGCCTCCCCCTTTATGTGTCTCTATGTCCTATATCTTCCTTTCTCTTCTAAGGACATCAGAATTCAGTTAAGGACCCACCTTAAATCCAGAGGCCCTCATCTTGAGATCTTTAATTTAATTATACCAGCAATGACCCTATCTCCAAATAAGGTTGCATTCACAAGTAATAGGGATCAAGACTTGGACATATCTTTGGGGAAGACATGATTCAACCCATATACACTCTCCACTTCTTGCTTAGTCCAACTCTAGAGACTGTGACTCATATGACTTCTCGAGGCTCACTTCTTGCCCAGACTTTGGAATGCTACCTGCATTGGAGTCTCCCTTCTGCCCCCCCTTTTCAATACCTAAATCTTATGACCCCTTTTGTTTATTGTCTAGACACCATCTAGAGGTGTGGCCCACCTGGGATTCCAAGTTTGCTGTTATCTGAGCAGGGACTCAGGGTCCTCCGAGTGTCCTTGCTCTCCATTGTTCATTGGACATCACTGAGTGAGGCCAGGTCTAGGGTCTGATGTCCCCACTGGCTGTGTGTGACTACAATTGGTCATGCCCTGCCATATTCTGGGGTGCCACCTAAGAACCACTGGACCACCTAGGATTTTCATTAAGAATTTCAAATATTTAGGGGCACCTGGGTGGCTCAGGGGGTTAAAGCCTCTGCCTTTGGCTCAGGTCATGATCCCAGGGTCCTGGGATTGAGCCCCACATCAAGCTCTCTGCTCAGCGGGGAGCCTGCTTCCTCCTCTCTCTCTGCCTGCCTCTCTGCCTACTTGTGATCTCTGTCAAATAAATAAATAAAATCTTTTAAAAAATTTCAAATATTTACAGGGCGCCTGGGTGGTTCAGTCAGTTAAGTGTCTGACTCTTGATTTTGGCTCAGGTCATTATCTCAGGGTTATGAGATGGAGCCTGTGTTGGGCTCCAGGCTGGGGGTGTGGAACCTGCTTAAGATTCTCCCTCTGACTCTTAATCTCTCAAAACAAACTGAGGGTTGCCGGGGGTGGGGGGTGGGGGGGTAGGGGGAGGGTGGTGGGGTTATGGACATTAGGGAAGGTATGTGCTATGGTGAGTGCTGTGAAGTGTGTAAACCTGGTGAGTCACAGACCTGTACCCCTGGGGCTAATAATACATTATATGTTAATTTAAAAATAAAAAAATTTAAAAAAAAACATTTGCTGCCCCCCCAAAAAAAGATTCTCCCTCTGCCTCTCTCTCTGCCTCTTTCTCTCCACCCCTTCCCCTTTTTAAAAAAGAAAAAGAAAGAAAGAACAGAATTTCAAATATTTACAATAATATCCAAACACTGGTTTTCTGATGCCATAACTCCTATTAACAGTCAAATAATGAGATATTGTATGTTAAAAATATTTACCTCAATGCCTGGCATATAGAAACAATATGTTCCGTGTACTTTATATTTTCTGTGTACCAGGAACTAGACTAAGCACTCTATACATATTACCTCCTTTGGACTTTATACAACCCTGTTTTTTTTTTGTTTTTTTTTTTAAGATTTTATTTATTTATTTGACACAGAGCGAGAGAGAGATCACAAGTAGGCAGGACCCTGGGATCATGACCTGAGCTGAAGGCAGATGCCCAATGACTTAGCCACCCAGGCACCCCTATACCAACCCTGTTTTGATCCCTATTGTACAAATAAGGAAATTAAAGCTTAGTAACCTTAAACAAATTGTCTTATAGGTAAGGAAGAAGTGAGATCTGAGGACAGGCAGTGTGCCTCTGGAGGCCATCCCTTTCACCAGCATACCTAACTACCTCAAAAAATGCCAGCTGGACATGAAAATTGAACAAGACTTTTGTTAAGAATTTAAATCAGTTCTCGTCAATCAACTAAAATAATTGAAACTTTGGAACTGCAAAGTTTTGAAATATAGAATGCAATTAAAAATCACCACACATCTTTTGGCTTTTTTTTCCTTTTTAAATAGATTTTATTGAAGTATAATTTATATATATATTAAAATGCATCCATTTTGAGAGGACAATTCAATGGGTTTTGACAAATGTATGTACCTGTGACATGACCACCATAATCAAGATACCAGATTTTTTTCATACTTCAGAAACTTCCCTTGTGCTCTTTTGTGGTCAGGTCCATATCCCACCCAACCTCTGGCCTCAGGCTGCCATGATCTGCTTTCTGCCATTTTAGAACTTCATATAAATGCACTAATACACCATGGACTCTTCTGCCTGTGGCGCATTTTGTTCAGCATATTTCTGACAGTCATCACCTGGTTGCATAGGTCAGTAGTTCATTCCTCTTTACTACTAATGAGTAGTAGCTCGTGGAATAAGTATACCAATCCACTTACACAGTCATGTGATGATGGCCATCTGGATTGTACCTCTGTCAAAAGACAGGAACCCGGGGCACCTGGGAGGCTCAGTTGTTAAGCATCTGCCTTCTGCTCAGGTCATGATCTCAGGGTCCCCTGATCAGAGTCCCACGTTGGGCTCCCTGCTCAGCGGGGTTCCTGTTTCTCCCTTTTCCTCTGCCTGCCACTCCCCCTGCTTGTGCTCTCTCTCTCCCTTTCTGCCAAATAAATAAATAAAATCTTTAAAAGAAAACAAAGGACAGAAACCACTCATTTGAACAGGAGAATTTAATATAATTGTTAACTAGTAAAAGGTTGTTAATGACTTAAAGGGGTACAAGAGGAACTAGAAATAGTAAGCAGGGTGAAGGGGAGCAGACTCAGGAGGAAAGAAGGACTTAGAAAAGGATTCCTTGCCCCCAACAAGGCTTTGATACTGACCTCTTTTTTTTTTTTTCCTTTTTAAAATTTTATTTATTAGAGAGAGAGGGAACACAAGCAGGGGGAGTGGCAGGCAGAGGGAGAAGCAGGCTCCCCACTGAGCAAGAAGCCTGATGTGGGATTGGATCCCGGGATCCTGGAATCATGACCCGAGCATTGAGTCAGGTCCTCAGGACCTGACTGAGCCACCCAGGTATCCCTGATTCTGACCTATTTGAAAAGAGTGTGGCCATCATAGGAATGGACAGCCTGCTTGACAGTTGTGAAGAAACTTGCCAAGGGACATGGGCTGGAGCTGCCCCCCTCGGTGGGCTGCAGATACAAGATGGTGCAGGTGGCCAGCAGCCGGTCTGTAATAGCAGTCTGAGAAGGCAAATAACAGGACCTGAGATTGTGGCTAGAACTAGGACTCAGAGGTGAGTGCTACCAAGCAGTAGCCCCTGTTCTAAATAAAAATATGGAAAAAAAGGAACCACAAACCAGAAGTTAAGTGCCTTCCTGCCAATATATTTCTTGTGGAATCCCTCCAGTGCCCTCAATTTGACAAAGGCTGCCAGTTGGCAGAGGACAAATGCTTATAAGTTCCTGCTCTAATATCACAAAGCAGGGTGAAGAGGGATGGATTCAAACCTGAGAGACAATAAATTGATATTTAGCATCGTTTTTTTTTCTAGTTTGGGACTAATATGAATAACGCTGCTATGGACATTTGTAAGAACCAACCTTTGTGATCATATGTTTTCAATTTGGGGGGGAGGTCCATAGGAATGAATTTTTCCTGGACATATGCTAACTGTTTGCTTAACTTGATAAGAAGTGTTTGTTTAACTTGATAAGAAGCTACCACATGACAGCATTTTTGCACACCCACTAACAATACCCACATCTTTCCCTGCACTTGGTATTGTCAGTCTTTTAAATTTTAGCCATTCTAGTGCATATGAAGGGCTATCTTTTTGTGGTTTTGTCATCCCTGATGTAATTTAGTCATTCTTTTCATCTCTACATGTTGAAATAGGGATGTTGGGCCTTTTCTCCCTGTGCTTATGGGTCATTTGCATATTTTCTGTTGTGAAATGTTTGTTCAAATATTTTGCCAACTTGAAGAATGGCCTTTTCTTACTTTTGAGTTGTAAGAATACTTTAAACATTCTGAATAGAAGTTCTTTGTCAGATAAATGCACTGCAAACATTGTAATATTGAGATTTTTGGTCACAAAATATGATCTACCAAAAGAGGAAAAAATAAGCTTATAGTATTTTTAGTATAAGTTTGCTATCATTTCAATAAATAGATAAGGTACCATTAGTTTTTATAAGTTTATGTATTAAAATTCATAGAGAGACTTTGAAAACATAGTACAGTAATTACAGCTTCTCTTTAAGTTTTTTCAATTTGGGTGGGGTGAATGTTTAGAGTGGTCTTATACATTTTAGCAGGGGGTAGCCTGAAGGTTTTGCCTGATTCTTCCTATTGATAACATTCAAATCACACTTACATATGTGCTCTTTTGGCTGCAAGTGTCAGAATTCCAATTTAAATTGGCTTAGGCAAAAAAGTTAAACTCATAATCACAGTACAGGATGCTTGCTCTGCTTGTCTCTCTGTTCTGACCATCAGCCTCATTCTTCCCTCTCACTCTTTCTCTGTATATTAGAAGTGTGACTACTGATACCTCCTAAGCTCTTCAGCTTGTATCGTTGGCTACCTGCAGAGAGACCATCTCAACTCTTGGGCCCTAAGTCCAAGACCAATGGGAAAGGGCTCATTGGCTCAGCCTGGGTCACAAGCCTTCTTCTAGATCAGTCAACTGAACAGAGAGGAGGGAGAAATAGGTGTGAAGTTGTATCATATCATTGTAGCTCCTGAGAGAACAATTTAGATAGAATGAAGGAAAGGGGTTCTCAGAAGGAGGAGGGAGTCCTGAGAAAGGAATGGAATCTACGAGAGTATTATTGGGGGGAAAAATAGGAGACTAAGACTAGATGATGAATGAAGACTAATGTTTGACGTTTTATGTGAGGTAAAGAGAGAAAAGGAGGTCTAGGGATTTCATTGAGAAAGTAAGGAGACATTCATATGAAACTTCAGATAAACAGGCATAATCAAAATGTCAACAAATATTATGCCTCACTTTCAAATACTTCAGTAAAAAAACAAATAGATGAAACACAAATGGCACAATGTAAAATATTAAAACTAGGTAATGGGTATATAGAGGTTCAGTATTCTAGTCTTTAATTTGAAAATTTTTCATCATAAAATGAAAAAATAATCAAATTCCAAAGTGGATTACTAAAAAGAAGTAAGCAGCATATAGGAGAAAGATTAGTCAACTCAGATAAAGAGATTTCATAGACTTACAGATATTAAAAATGAGAAGGCCTTTAAGATTGATCTGACAATGCTCCTTCCCCCTTATCTCTGCCTACTTGTGATCTCTCTCTGTCAAATAAATAAATAAAATCTTAAAAAAAAAAAAAGATCCTACAATGCTCACTACAATGCAATCTTTTAAACTTTGCTCCTGGTTCTGCCACTAACAATGTGTGTTTGGGTAAATCACCAAAATTCTGTGAGACTTAGATATTTTTATGCGTAAAATGAGAAGACTGGTTTAGCTGATCTCAAATATTTTGTGTCAAACTTACTCAAAGCTAGCATTCAGGCATCAAATCCCTCAAGTGAGAAAAGAATATAAAAAGGTGAGTCAGCCCTACTCGCCTGCTGTTCAAGACTCTTTTCTGCTCTGGCTCCAACTGAATTACTGTCCTCTATACACTTTTTTTTATCTCCCTCTACACACTTTTCACCCCAGTCACTTCTTCTGTGCCTGGAATATCTCTCCTCCCATCTCTAACTCATGAAATCCTATTGCTCTTATAAAGGTCCATTCCTGAAAGTTATCACTTTCATACTATCTTACTGAATTCCATAGGAAGATTTGACATCTCTCTTCACTAAATCCTATATTGCTTTTCGAACTTGTCATGTGGAATATACCAGATTTTACTTTTTATTATCTCTTTTTGGTCTTTTAATTATCTTCGAAAAATATTTGCCTTTCTACTATATACTCCTGAAGAGATGGGATCATGTCTTTTTAAATTTCATATTCTTAAAGCATTAGCATAATAACTTACATAAAGGAGACTCTTATTAATATTGGATTCATTGTAAAAGGTAGGAACAAGTTTAGGCAAAACTGTGAGTCAGCTATTTTGCTACCAAATTCTTATTGGCATAAATTAACCTTTTTTCCTGAAACTATGATGACAGAATATGATAATCAACTCTCCAAATAAACTTTTGTTGTGATAAGATTTTTCCCAGAAAGCTAAAACCCTGGCAGAAGAGAATGTCCCTCGGGATTTCCTTTTGTTGGAATCGTGATTATTTGGCATGTTTTGTGCTGTTTAGAAGTTAAAGTTAGGATTACTGCCTTCTCTGCATGTTCTCAATTCAGGCAGCAAACATACGAGGAACAACAGCAGAATGGAAGGCAATGCTCTAAGTATCTGAGCAATGATTTGCTACCTCTGAAGGACTCAGTCCTCAAATGGAGGGCATGATTTAAGCTTGGAGTAGCTGAACCTCTCTAGGGTCTGCTGTCTGAGGGAAGCTGAAGAATGAGTCCTTGACTGAGAAATGCTCACCTAATGGCATATAGTGATCTG
The DNA here is from genome assembly GCF_902655055.1 of Lutra lutra. Classification (NCBI taxonomy): domain Eukaryota; kingdom Metazoa; phylum Chordata; class Mammalia; order Carnivora; family Mustelidae; genus Lutra; species Lutra lutra. The sequence continues at coordinate 80,433,398 of NC_062285.1, read as the reverse complement.
ACTGTTAGTGAAGTGTGGTCCAATGAATGTGTGGGGATCCGAAGTTACTTTAGCAATTCCTTCGCTCTGGGTTTTGTTTATGTGTGGGTGGCCTGGTGGAGGTGAAGAATGGTATTGACAAGGGTTGTCTTAGCATGGGAAGAGGCATATGATCTCTCTCCTCCTTGACACAATTTAAATATTTTGGACAATTTATTTCAAGTCATTTTTTGTTTGCTTAGCTAAATTATTTCTATGTCATTATTTTAGAGGGAAACATGTATGCGATGATATATAGTTAATTCTTGATTATCCTTTTATTTCACTGCAATTTAATGCAGAATATACCTATACAGCATGATTCTGAAGTGATCATTAAGAATGTACCCAGGTATTTTCAAGTTAAGTTTTATTTTATAATGTGTAACTATTCTCTTGGAAGCTTTAGGAAAGATTTTGGAGATTTTTTTCTATTTTGATGAGATTTATACTCATAATTGAATGTATTCTGTTTGGGTTTCTTTCAATATTTTCAGCTTAAGATTAATGTAGGGCTTACAAACTCATAAATCAATTCTTTTCTTTCTTTTTTTTTTTAAGATTTTATTTATTTATTTAAGTGGGGGAGGGCAAGAGCACAAGCAGGAGCAGGGGTAGAGGTAGAGGGAAAAGCAAACTCCCCACTGAGCAGAGAAGCCTGGCTTGGGGCTCCATCCCAGAACCCTGAGTTCATGATCTGAGTTAAAGGCAGACTGAGCCACCTAGGCACCCCTCAGTTGCTTTTCAAGTGAACAAGTGAACAAAAAATGACATGTCTCATGGTTAATTCAGAGGTAAATTCATTTTCCTTTGTTTGTTAGTCTAGAATCTGACAAACATTTTGTAAGAAGCAATCACCAAAAATAGTTAGGAGAAACACATACTCATCTCAGTCACTCCCTCTCCTCCTTATCAGTGAAATTGTGGTATGTATTTCAGTACCCTCTACAGGAGGAAAAGCAATACTTGTACAACACCAAGTTAGCATATTTTCATGTTCATTAATACAGATATTAAAGTTTGTATATTTCCTAGAAGCATCAACAACGTTTTATTACCTGGATAACCTTTCTTTCATTCAATAAAAATAAATTGAAGGGCTCAGTGGGACCAGGGTTCTGCTAGATACTAGAAATGAGACACAGAGCATGATTTCTGCTCTGTGGAGCTTACAATCCAGCTAAGACAAACAGAAAAAGTCATTACAAGTGCTTTGAAGAAAGAGAGCAGGGTGCGGTAGGAGCAAAATGTCAATTACCCAGGCTGTCCTTCACCCTGATTTCTTGATTCTTCTTACATTTCAAAATTGAGGAAAGAGAGAAAGAATAGAAGGTATAGTGAATGATGATATGCACACATACCTATCTTCCAGGAGGAACATTATTCAGTCAGAATAATAGTTTGTTTCTCAGTCCACGTGCCTGGGAGGTTTGTGTGACTACTGGTGGTATTTGTGACGCCCCCCACCTACCCACCCACCCACATTATACCCAAATCCTAAATGAGTAGGGAATGGTGCTGAAGGCATGACAATGTAGAAATTGATCTATTCGGTTTTTCACCTTTCAAAGAAATAAAACCTGGTTGGTGAACTCCTGTAAAATGGAATCTCAGAGGGAAGAGCAGGGTAAGAAAGCCATGGCTTTGTGAGGAGCAGAGTTCAGGGTCTAATTCCTGTTGTCTTATCAGCCTCCAATTGTACCTGTAGGGAGAGCTGATAATATCAACCGAGTACAGAGCTGGGGAACTGGAGTGCCTTGGCTACTTTACACTGACCTGAAAAGTGTCAGGATAAATTACAGAAAGGGGTAGTGGGATACGCAATTGTCCTTTTAGAAGTCTCAACCCTTTGTGGTCATTGAGTTGACACGAATTCACTGAGTAAGGATGGCTTGTAGATGGGGGTGAGGGCTGAGGGAAAGATTCAAGGACTAAGATCTTAAAACGAAACAGGCATTTGCACATGTCACGGTTCAAAAGATGTTGAACCTCCAGGCCGTGATGGTAAACGATCTCAGACTTCCCCAAAGCTGCATTTTTTTTTTTTTTTTTTAATTAGAATAGGTAGCATCTCCTTTGGAAGCCAGAATCCTGCACCGCGGCTAACCCTCTCGGCTGGCAGAGGCCAGAAGGCGTGTGTGCTACCTCCCCCTGGGCCGCGGCCCCGGCTGCCGAGCACTAATCCTGCCCGCGCTAGGCGCTCCCTCGCAGCCCGCGGGGCGCGCGCGCGCACACGATCGGAGAGCGCGCTCCCGCCCCTCGCGAGCGCGCCCTCCTTTCAGCCCCCTCCCATCCCACGCTCTGGTCCTCAGCGCCCCCGCCCTCCCAGCGCTCCCACAGCCCGAGCGCCGCTCAGCTGACCCGCGGGCGCCAGACGCCGCGGCTTCCAGTTCGCGAGCGCAGCTGCGGCGGCGCGAGTCTCTCACGCCGACACTCCCCCTGCGCGCCCCTCCCCCACCCGGGACCGGGATTGGGACCGACTGGGCGCGAGCTCGCGGCCGCTTCTCCGGCGCCGAGCGGGGAGCGAGGCTGCGTGACGAGCGGCGGCTGCGCGGCCATGGGCGCGCGGGTGTCGCCCTAGGACAGGCGCGGGGGGACCGCAGGCGTAGCGGCGAGTCTTCCCGAGAGGCGGCGGCGGCAGGAGCAGCGCGGCCGGGATGAGCGGGAGCGGCGCGGCGCCCGGCCCGGGCTCGGGCTCCTCCCCGGCCGCCTGCCGCTTCGCGCACTACTTCGTGCTGTGCGGGATCGACGCAGACAGCGGGCTGGAGCCCGACGAGCTGGCGGGTAAGGCCGGGCCCCGGCGGCGCGGGGGTTTCCCTCAGGGACGCAAGGGACGCTGCGGGGACGCGCGGGAGGCGGGTTCTAGACAAAGTCGGCTCCCGGCGGCGCCCGCTCTCCATCCGGACCGGCGCCTGGGCGGCGATTTAATGACATTGTTATTTATTCCGCGTGCAGAGTGCGCTGCTGAGCCCGCGGGCGTCGCGCCGCTGAGGGCGCCCGCCTCAGGCTTTTGCCTCCCAGGCGCGGGGTTATTAATAACGGGGACGGGGGCGGCCTCGAGGGCACGGCCCCCACCCGGCACGCTGTCCCTCTGCCCGCAGCTGCACGCGGAGGCGTCCGGTGAGTCACCGGGCGCACTAACTCCACGGCCTTGCGGCGATCCGCTGCATCCCACCCCCCCTCCCCGCCCGACTGCGAACTTTCAGCCCTGGCACGTGACGCGGCGCTCTGGCCCCCTCAGGGGAGGCGGCGACAGACCCCGCTGGGCGGCGGGGTGGCGTCCATAGCGGCGGTGACGGCCTGCAGGGCGAGTGCAGGCTGGAGGCTGGTCGGACTTCATCCTTGACTGTTCCGGGTCCGCGCCGCTTCCCGCCTCGCGTTCGGCGATGACGGTCGTCACCTTTTGGAATCCTGTCTATTTGGCGGTGTCACGGGACTAGGGAGGACCTTTGATCGCTTGGGACTTGGCACGACGCTTTGTTGGCACTACCTACACTGTTTCTGAGTTTAATTGTTGGACGTTCTCCCCTCACTTGGGTGCACCGTGTGTTACTGTCGGGCTTTTCCTGGAGGGGCACCGGTCCCTCCTCTTCACCCATTTGATGGCGCACTGCAGGGCGGAGCTGGGAACCGATGCTGGCAAAACCGGCGGTTGAAGGATGATGGGGTGGGGGGAGGGCGGTACGGAGTGCGCAGCGCCGGGAGGAGACCGGGGAGAAACGACCGATTTCATTTATTCACGCCTCTTTCTTTCTGCTTACCTTCTTGGGATCTGTATCTTTATTTTTGTTGTTGTTGTTAATGGATGAGACAAGTGACATTTATCGCCTGAACTTTATCTGTGTCAGTGTTGAACACTTAGGTCATAGCTTTCCAGAACAGCTTGCTTTGGACATAGCATGCCTGATTGCTTGCACCAATGTGTATTTTTGTTTTCTCTTTTACTCTTTCGGGGGGTAATAGAGGGGACTGGGAACGATGTGTTAAATAATAAACAATAGAAAAAAATGTGTTCGGCTGTAAGATACAGTACTGATCCACCCGTGTCTTAGCTAAGCAAGTATCTTTTTAAGCCAGGTTCACAGCAGAACATTTTCAACAAAAATTGTAAGTCTAGTTTTAGTTAAAGGTTTTTAGAAAAGAAGGATGAGTACCAGATTTTTCTGCATGTGTAGTTAAATAGTCATGTTATTTCTTCAGTTAAGATTTCCTGTACATATTAAGAATCGCTTTGTTCGGGCGCCTAGGTGGCTCAGTGGGTTAACCCTTTGGCTCAGGTCATGATCTCGGGATCCTGGGATCGAGCCCGACGTCGGGCTCTGTGCTCGACAGGGAGCCTGCTTCCCCCTCTCTCTCTGCCTGCCTCTCTGCCTACTTGTGGTCTCTCTCTCTCTCAAATAAATAAATTAAATCTTAAAAAAAAAAAAAAAAAGAATCACTTTGTTAAGGGATATGAAGTTAGAAAACATGTCTTCGGAGAGATCTGGAGAGATTCCTCTTTGGGGATTGAAGGGATTATTTTTATTTTTCTAGAGTCCTTTCTCTCCTGAACATCCTAATCATTTGTTGTGAGGGGTCACTTTGAGGCCTTTTGTCAGTAGTAACTGATGAAAGGAAAAAGCCTGTATTTTTTTCTATTTGAAGTCTGTATGCTTAGTAAAACTAAAACAACACCGGTAGGTGTGGCCTAGGACTCTTAAGGCAAGTGCAGATGGCTTTAGCAAAAGTAAGCAGTAAAAAATTAATTTCTAATTCATTTTTTAAACACTAACTGGCTTCTCCTTTTGGAACACTGTGCATGAGTGTGGATGCTTGAGAGTTCTGCTTATAATTGGGTGTTTTGAAGTGATATTTTTGTCTGATGATATTTAAGTATCAGTGATTCATTCAACAAATAGTTTTGAAAACCTTAAGGTGTAGATTATGTTCCAGGCACTGGGGACAGCTGTGAACAAAGCAGTCAAAAATCCCTGCCATCATAGTGCTTACATTTTAGAGTGAACAAAATGAAAACACATAGTTTGTTTCATGTCAGTAAGTGCTATGAAGGAAAATAAAGCAGGGAAATGAGACTGGGGTAATGCTGAAAGAATGGTGGGATGGTGGGGTTGCAGATTTTAAATGAGATGGCTAGGGAAGGCTTCACAGAAAAGGAGACCTTAGACTAGAACCTTGATGGAGGTGAGGAAGCAAGCCACATGGATTGTCTTGGGGAACATCATTGCAGGCAGGGGAGACGGTGCACAGGGAGACTGAGTTTGAAGAGTGCCTAGTTTGTGCAGGTAACAGTAAGGAGGCCAAGGTAGTTGGAGCTGAGGGAGGAGGAAAGTAGTAGATATGAGCATAGAGAAAGGGGAGGGAAGATTGTGTAGGGCCTGATAGATAATTGTTGAGCTTTTACTCTAAAGTGGGAAGCTACTGTAAGGTTTCGAGCAGTGCAATGAGACTTGATGTACTCTCTAAAAGGATTGCTGGGCTGCCTTGTTGATTAGACTGTTAGGGGCAAGGTTAGAAGCAGACCAGTTAGGAGGAGGTTCTTTTTTGGTATGTGAGGTGGGAGGTGTTCCTGGCTTAGACCAAAGCAGTAGCAGTGAAGTGGTGAGAAGCTGGATTATTTTGGCGGTAGAGCCAGCAGGACTTGCTGATAAGTTGGATATGGTATTCATATTCAAAGAAAGTGATCAAAGATAACTGTAAGATTTTTGGCCTAAACAATTACAAGCACCTCTATTTACTGAAATAAGAAGACTGAGAGAAGCAGGTGGGAAAGATGAGTTCAGTTTTGGACATGTTAAGTTTGAGATATCCATTAGACATTCAGATGGGGATGTCATGTAGGCAAGGCATCTCTCAGGGATCAAAATTTTTATATAGATGTAAGTTGAAAGCCATGAAATTGGATGACAATACCTAGGGAGTGAATATAGATAGAAAAGAGAAGAGGCTCAAGGGTTGAATCCTAGGGACACTCCAACATTCAAGGTGAGGAGGATGAAGAGGAAACAACTGAAGAGATTAAGAAGTATGGCCAGTAAGATCAGAGGAAAACAAGAGAATGTAGCATCACGTTACCAACTAACCATCTTCTTGACTGTTTCCACAGAGCTTCATTGGAGAGGAGGAAACAAGGCCAGTGAGTTAGGCAAATTAGTCAGGAGGTTGTTTCTGTTTTGCTGCATTAATTTCAAAGTTAAATATAGTTAAGTTTCTATTTTACTTTTATGGAACTGATCTATTTTTATCGCACTGTTTCTTAGCAAGTTGTCACCCTGCCTGTAGAAGGTCTAAGTTCACTTCTGTTAAATGTAAGTTCTATTGATTGCTTTATAGACCTTTTCTTAGCATAGGCATGCTCCTGGAATTCACACTTCGCAGGTGGTGAGGCATTGAAATAAAATTAAGGACCCAAGACTTATGATGAAGTAACAGATAATAGACTAAAACCTTATAATAAAGTTATTAGGACTGTAGATTGTTTTTTAGACATTCCTCCTAGTGAAGCCGAATTTTACCAACAGTAGAAAAAACTTCTTTGGTGTGTATATATATATGTTTGTGTGTGTGTGTGTGTGTGTGTACACACACACACCCCTTGATAGACTGATATTTCCTATTATCCTTTCTTTAGTTCATCTTAACTGTTGTGCTTTTCCTACTCACTGTATATTTTTAAAATGCACTTTATCCATAAATAATGTTCCTTTAGATATTAAAATAGAAACATTTACATTTTCTTTAAGTGTTAAATATATGAAAAAGGTTTTAAATTGATTATTGCATAAAGAAGAAAGGAGGTATAAATGGAAGTTGTTGGAATTAGTTGACATGTAGGAAGGTAGTCATCATTTGAAATTTTCTTTCATGCTTCTCATGTCCTCCAAGACCTAGCTGTAGGAATTTACATGGTTTGGTTTACAGCACAAATCTTCTAGGCAGTAGAGAAATTAGGGACCTTTATTTAAGTAATATAAATGTGCAAGTCCCCATAGTACCTTATACTTATTGTTTAATCAATGAATGAGTATAAAGTTTACATAGGAGTCCACAAATTGTGTGGTGGCCAGAATATTCTTAAAGCATTGCAGTGGTAGTTTGGATTTAGTTCTGCTGAAGAGTACTGAAGTATGATGGGTGCAATCCCCACCACAGGCCCTTTTTGAAATCTCTTCCTTGGTGCCTCTATTTATTTTTAGCTTTGGTTTTCTTGGGTGTGGTTTCCAGAAGAGCTTTGGGGCAGTGAAGACCATGGTCTAAATTCAAATACATTTAACCCTTGAACAGAGATGGAGGTTAGGAGTGCTGACCTGTCCAATACAGTTGAAAATCTGCATATAACTTTGGCTCCCCCAAAACTTTAACTACTAGCCTACTGTTGACTAGAAGCCTTACCGATAACATAAACAGTCAAATAATACACATGGTATATGTTACATATATGCTGTATTCTTAAAATAAGCTAAAAGAAACTTTTTTTTGAAGATTTATTTATTAGAGAGGGAGTGGGCAAGTGTGGGGGCGGGGAGGGCAGAAAGGAGGCAAGCAGACTCCCCACTAAGCAGGGAGCCTGACATGGGCCTCGATTCCAGGACCCCAAGATCATGACCTGAGCCAAAATGAGGAGTCTGATGCTTAACTGACTGAGCCACCCAGGTACCCCAGAAAAAAAAATATTTTCTTTAAAGATTTATTTATTTATTTTAGAGAGAGAGGCATGCACACGTGTCTTTGGGGCAGAGGAAGAGAATCTCAAGCAGACTCCCCACTGAGCAGGAAGCCTGACCTCTCACCACTGTGAAATCATGACCTGAGTGGAAAGGAAGAGTCAGAAGCTTAACTGACTGAGCCACCCAGGCACCCTGAAAAGAAAACGTCATTAAGAAAACCATAAAGAAGGGCACCTGGGTGGCTCAGTTGGTTAAGCCACTGCCTTCAGCTCAGGTCATGATCCTGGAGTCCCGGGATCAAGTCCCGCATCAGGCTCCCAGCTCCACAAGGAGTCTGCTTCTCCCTCTGACCTCTCCCTTCTCATGTTCTCTCTCACTGTCTGTCTCTCTCTCTCAAATAAATAAATAAAATCTTTAAAAAGAAAGAAAGAAAGAAAGAAAAAACCATAAGGAAGAGAAAGTATATTTACAGACTGTACTGTATTTAGTTTTTCTTTTTTTTTTTTTAATACTTTATTTATTTATTTGACTGACAGAGATCACAAATAGGCAGAGAGGCAGGCAGAGAGAGAAGAAGGGAAGCAGGCTCCCTGGCGAGCAGAGAGCCCGATGCGGGGCTCGATCCCAGGACCCTGGGATCATGACCTGAGCCGAAGGCAGAGGCTTTAACCCACTGAGCCACCCAGGCGCCCCTGTATTTAGTTTTTAAAATCTGCATGTAAGGGGACCTGTGTAGTTTTGAACTATGTTGTTCAAAGGTCACCTGTACAAAATTTGGTTGATACTGACAATATCATGCCATAATAGTTCTGAAAGGGACCTTAGACATCGTTTACAATGAAGAGACCAAGGCTGAAAGATTAATGATCCTCTCAGAGAACACATAGGACAAGCAGCAGACAGCAGACTAGTTGTTCCAGTATACTATGCTCTGTAGTTATTTTATTTAAGCTTAGAATTGAGATGAGTTTGACTTGAGTTTAACAAGCATTTTGGGCTTGTCTTTATTCCAGACTGCATGTCCTAGTTAAGACTGCTAAAGTATGCCTTTTAAAAACTGGCCTGCTGAGGCGCCTGGGTAGCTCAGTGGGTTAAAGCCTCTGCCTTTGGCTCAGGTCGTGATCCCAGGATTTTGGGATTGAGCCCCAAATCGGGCTCTCTGCTCAGCGGGGAGCCTGCTTCCCTTCCTCATTCTCTGCCTGCCTCTCTGCCTACTTGTGATCTCTGTCAAATAAATAAATAAAATCTTTAAAGAAAAAATAAAGTATTTAAAAAAAAACAAACTGGCCGGCTGTACAGGCTTCATGGGTTAGAGCTGCCCTGATCTGACCACCATTTATAGTATCTTAGTTGTTAGTTATCTTGTCATCATTAATCTTAAAAATAAAACTGCCAAGTTATTTTACCAGGAAAAGTGGATTTATTCAAGAATAGCAAAGAATTGCGATTCAGGACATCAAACTACAGCAAAATCATAGGCAAGTCTGGGGAAGAAAGTAGAGTACCCCTCTTTTTGTAGAGGAAAGAGGAGAGTCAGGAGGGGCTCTTGTAAACAAAAAGTCCATTGGGGTAAACTGGGAGTTCAAAATGTAGGGGCTTTTCAGTGTCACTGAGTTGTGACAGTCTCTTATTGGCTGGGCTATTGCCAGGTAAGGAAAAAATCTTTATTTCTCCTGCTGAGGTGGTAGTTGGATTTGCAAGGTCTCTCTCTGTTGGTTCTGCAAATGAAGACATTGGTGGGGTATGAGAGCTCCCTCTCCTGGCCTTTGGCCTCCAATTTAGTGAGGTTTCCCTTTATACATTTCACACCACCCTTGGCCAACAGTGGATTATTTGGGGAGTTTAGAATGTTTGGCCTGGTACCTAGAAGGCTGGGGAAGGAGAGGTACAAGGATCAGCCTCCATTCTAATGAGACCAAAGAAGATTCAAGGTCTAGTTATTATGATATGATACGGTGCTAACTTGGTTTTAAAAATCCACTAGAAATAAAACTCTTTATAGTGAAATTGGGCCAGTAGTGAATGCAGCTAAATTTTCAGTAATAACCCCGGGGCTCAGGCTTCTGTTCCATTGGTTAATGCAGGACCAGCCATCATAGGGAGCTTAGAATATGAGATGATGAGACGGGAAGGGAAAGGGGATGAGAGGAGGATGTAAGTATCTTTGGAGAAGAATAAAATAGTAAGAGAAAGGGAAAGAAAAAGGGGATTGGGAGAGACAGAAGAGGCTGGAGGAGTACTAGTAATATCTGCTGAGGTGTTAAGACAGAGTTTTCTAAAAGTTCCTAAATATATCCTTTTGCTTGTACTAATTCCACTGCTGGTCACAGATACGTTTGGAGTAATAAAAGTGTCTAGAATACAGTGCATTATTAGTCATAATTTTCATGAGACTTCATAGAGAAGAAAATATTTTCTTCTGAAATTCATTGGAGGGTAGAGACAGTTTTCCTGTGTAAGATATTTTAGGAAACAAGTGCCATTATATCCAAACCCATTTCTGATGGTTATATCCAAACCCATTTCTGATCCATCCATTTCTGATGGATAACAACCTAAATTTTGTTTTTAGGAAAGCCATAACTAGCAGTACACTTTGGATTAATCATACAGTGTTGGTTGTTTACAGTGCCAGGTTGTATATAGGTGACAGTCACCGTTTTGTAAGAATCTATAATGAAATAACAATGATAACTGATATTTACTTCCTGCTTTCCACGTGGCAAGCACTGGTAAATGCTTCATAGTTGTTGCTTCATTTAATCCTGACAGCCACCTTAGGAGGTGGCATTATTTTCTGTTTTGCAGGTAAGGAAATGGAAACTAGGGAGTTGAAGTGCTTCACCCAGGTTCATATATTAAGTGATTATTATATGGGAGGAGGGATGGACATAATTATCTTCTTCTCATATTCTGAGCTTCTGTGCTGGTGTGTCCTGTATTAACAAATGAACAGAAGCCTGAGCCCTGGATTGAAAAGTCTGGTGTGATTCATTCATGTCCATAACCACTACATTTGCCACCTCCTTAATACCATGCACTGTGTCATACGGGTTATAAAATCTACCAGTGTAGGGACCACATGGATAACCTTATAATCAAATGAGATTATCTTTTTTACAGGGAAGTTACTAAGAAGGAGACTAGTGGTCTTTATGACTTTATGAACTGACCTACATCGTCTCTTGTTGTGGTGAGCGCTGATAATGTCTCTTACATGAATAAATTCCTTTATTCATTCATCAAAAGATTAGAAGAGTATATATATGATGTTACTTTTGTTTTTATTAATGAATATATATATATATAAAGATAAGATTTTACCATATAAATACAAGGCATTTACTATATAAATAATCTTTCATCTTTTTAAAAATCTCCTTGCACTTTTTACTGGGATTTATCATCTGTTTTTTCTTAGCATAAATTGTTATTTGTCCTTGGATGAATTTATAGTTTTTAAAAGGAATGAGTGATTGCTTGTGAAACCATAATTAGAGCTGGATGCACAGTTAAAAGCCAGGAGTCCAATCCTGGCCTGTGACTTAGGTCTGTGGGCTCAGTGTTCGTGAAGTGACTGATTTCTGAAAATACTACTCCTCTCTTCCATGAGTCTGAACTTGTTTTTGAGTGAAAAAATGAAATATATCTGTTTTTTAAAAAATTAATCCTAAATGACATAGTGTACAAGGACTAATACATATCACATATGCCACATGAGGACTAGTTGAGTAATTATAATTTCAGCCACAAGGAAAGGAAAAAAAAATCAATTAGTCTTTGCAGTTCCCTTTGCAGAAAAGGTGCAGTTTTTAATAAGCTTTTTGAAATATTAATATCAATTCACAGACTCTCGATTATTATCTACATTGGCCCTTAGGGAACCAGGGACCCCTCTTTGGAATCACTGTATTAGCTAATCTTTTGAAGCCTATACTAGCAGTATGAACCAACTATCCATAAATGGGATAGGCGGTGGGAACTTAGAATAATTTTTTCCACATAAAATTTTTTAGTAGCTTCCCTTGTATTTGGATTAAGATTCAACCTCTTTACCCTGTATCTTAGTTTGTTCAGGCTATTATAATAGAATACCATAGACTGGGTGGCTTATAAATAACAGAAATTTATTTCTCACAGTTCTAGAGGCTGGAAGTCAAGTTCAAGGTGCAAGCAGATGCCATGTCTAGGGAGGGCCCTCTTTCTGGTTTATAGATGGCCCTCTTGTGTGGAAGGAGTGAGGGAGCGCTCTAGGATCTTTTTTAACCCCACTGAGCCACCCAGCTACCCCATCTAGGATCTCTTTTATAAGGGCATGAATCCCATTCATGAGGGCTCTACACTTCCCAAGGGCGCCACCTCCAAATACCATCACATTGGAGATTAAACTTCAACATAATGAATTTTGGGAGGGACACGTATTTAGTTTATAGTCCCCTGGTTTGCAGAGTTCATGATCTGGTCTTTGCCACTTTTCCAGCCTTTTGTGATTGGATCACTCTTTCCTGCTATGTTGATTTTCTTAAAGGTCCTTAAAAACAGGAAGCTGTTTCTTGTCCCTTGTGTGTTCATCTTCTCTTCTCTCCCTGGAATCCTCTTTCTAGACCAGCATTGTCCGTTATAAATATAATATGAGACACATACTTGGTTTTTAATTTTCTAGTAGCCACATTCAAAAAGATAAAAAGAAATAGGTGATACTAATTTTATTTTTTTTTATTATTTTTTAAAGATTTTATTTATTTATTTGACAGATCACAAGTAGGCAGAGAGAGAGGGGGAAGCAGGCTCCCCGCCGAGCAGAGAGCCCTATTCGGGGCTCAATCCCAGGACCCTGGGATCATGACCTGAGCCGAAGGCAGAGGCTTTAACCCGCTGAGTTACCAGGCGCCCAGGTGATACTAATTTTAATGATACTTTTTTTATGTATCTAGGATATTATTTCAACATATAATCAACATGAAAATTATTAATGAGATATTTAACACTCTTTTTTTCTTACTAAATCTTCAAAGTCCAGTGTGTCTTTTACACTTACCTCACATCTCATTTTGAACTAGCCACGTTTCAAGTGTTACATAATAGCCACATGTGACTAGTGGCTGCCCTCTTGGATAGTGCAGCCCCACATCTTTGCAAGATTGGCCTCTTCTCATCATTAGATCTCTGCACAAGTGTTACCTCCTCAGATTGGCCTGTTTAACGTGGTGTTCTTCCTCCCCTTGCCTGCCCCACTCTTGCCAGTAATGCTACTTTATTTTCCTTACAGCACTTCAGGGCACCTGACGGTATCCTATATAAATGTACTTGTTTACTTTTACTTTTTAATGTCAGTCTTCCCTATTAGATTGTTGGTTCCTAAAGGGCAAGACCTTTGTCCTTCTTGTTTATCATTGTATATACAGTGACCAAAATAGTGGACTCAAATAGATTGGTTGAATAAATGAATGAGATAATTTGAGATGGACAAAAAAATAACCTTTCCTTTTATTACTGACAATAAAAGTCAGTATATTTGATTTATGTGGGTTTTTTTTTTTTAAGATTTTTATTTATTTATTTGACAGAGATCACAAGTACACAGAGAGGCAGGCAGAGAGAGAGAGGGGAAGCAGGCTTCCTGCTGAGCAGAGAGCCCGATATGGGGCTCAATCCCAGGACCCTGAGATCATGACCCTAGCTGAAGGCAGAGGCTTAACTTAACCACTGAGCCACCCAGGCGCCCCAGATTTATGTGTGTGTGTTTTAACCTCTAAAATGGAAACTAGAGTTTGTTCTTTTTTTTAAATGAGAAACTGGATTGATGAAAAAGCAAGAGAGTAGATGAATGATAAATTTTTTGGAAAGGTATAGATCAGTTTTCTAATGAGCTACTATAATTTGTTATTAGCCTATTCTCTCTTGAAAGAAACTATGACAAATTAATCTTTTTTTAAAAAAAACAACTTCATGCAAGCACATATGCAGGTAACAGCAAGGTTTTATTTGTTTTTTGTTTTTTTAAAAGATTTTATTTATTTATTTGACAGAGATCACAAGTAGGCAGAGAGGCAGGCAGAGAGAGAGGGGGAAGCAGGCTCCCCACTGAGCAGAGAGCCCAATGCGGGGCTCAATCCCAGGACCCTGGGATCATGACCTGAGCCAAAGGCAGAGGCTTTAACCCACTGAGCCACCCGGGAGCCCCTGTTTTTGTTTATGAAACATGTAACATACTTATTTATAAAGTAATGCCGGGTGATAGCACATAAATGATGGCTAGTGTTTATAAAATTTCAGAAAATGTTGTACTAAAGATTACCTGTAGCTTCCGTTGTGATTTTAGAGGAATATCTTAGGAAACTGTATTCATAGTTTCCTTCTTCATGGGCATCCCTCATCAGCTTTGGACTTGGTTAGCCAGGACAGTTCCTCTATTATTTTTTCCCATGCATATTTTGTTTTTATTTTACCTTGTATCATATTATGTTCTGCCTAAGGTTTGTCGTTATTAAAATGGTACCATGTAGGGGTTACTGGGTGGCTCAGTTGGGCAAGTGTTGGACTCTTGATTTCTGCTCAGGTCGTGATCTCAGGGCTGTGAGATTGAGCTCCACATCAGGCTCTGTGCTGGGGATAGAGTCTGATTGATTCTGTCTCTGTTTCCCTTGCCCCCTACTCCTACTCTTCCTCTCAAAAAGTAGTAAAATAAAATGCCACTATCTAATGACCTTTTAGCGGGAGATACCAAGAAATTTTAATATGAAATTATCTTTTTCACATTACTTTTCAAACAAGTTTAAGAAGCTAAGAAGTGAGAATTCTAGAAAAAAAGTGGAGGTATTTTGTATGCTGCTGAGATAGTACATCATGATGATAAGTTGCTTTCTCAGATCCCTGCACCTTTTCCAAGAATCTGTGACTTGTACTAATTTTATTCTAAATTAAATATTATAACTGTTTTAACTAACATGAACTTTTTGAATTAATACCTTTCATTTTTCTTTTATAAACTTGTGTACATCACTGGTACAAAGTTATTTTTGACTTAATGCTTTCTTTAAGTGACTTTCAAGGATAAGTACTAGTACTATTAAGTCCAAAGTAGCTCTAGAAGTCACCTTTATACAATGAAGCTATGAAAATAGCTAACATTTATGGAGTCATGAATTGTGGTTGGTAATTTATAAACATTATTTTTAGTTTTCACAATAACTTGGAGGTGTTATTTTCCTCATTTTATGTGAGGTGTTCCCCAAAACTCACAGTTATTAAAAGCTGGGATTACCTCCCAGGCTCTCTGGCTCCAGCATCGTCCTCTTCACTGCGCCTCGCTGCCCCTCCAGATCCTCTAGACCAGCTGTCCTCAACTCATGGGTGGTGACACATTAGTGGGCCTGCCGCTTCCGAGCTGACTCATAGTAATTATTAACAATAGTTGAAATACTAGGTTGTAAATGATGCAAGTTTTAAAATAAGTGGAATGGAATCAAGGTCTTTCCTCTGTGATGCTGTTCTCACTCAGTTCCATTCTCCTGTGCTTTTATTGGATGGAAGAGAAAGAGGCGACATTATACGTACCACTGTAGTAATTGTGGACAGCTGATACATAATGGGAAATTTATCTAGTTAATGCTACTGCTAAGCGACTGTTGCGGATGAGCTGTGAATGGTTTTCACATATCCATACTTTCTTAGGAATACCACTGCAAAAGTAGTGCATTTGCTTCTCTTCCCTGTAGTTTTTCTTTTTTTTAAATTTGTTCATAATCTGAGGAGTATGTTTTTCAATGCTTATGCTGATCTAGAAAACTAGATACTTTTCTCTATTATAAAATATGGCAGTGTCTTGGAAAGAACTTTAAAGTATGGAGTGCAATAAAAATAGGTGAAAGTACAATTTTAGAGTTGTAGAATCTTTCAACTTCAACCCTGCTGCGAGGACAGGCATGTTGAATGTTCTAAACTTTGAGACCCGGTTTAAAGATTTTTTTTTTTTTTTTTTTTTAAATCACTAGTAGGCAGAGAGAGAGAGAGGAGAAGTCTCTGCCAAGCAGGACTCAATCCCAGGACCCCGAGATCATGACCTGAGCCGAAGGCAGAGGCTTAACCCACTGAGCCACCCAGGCGCCCCCAAAGATATTTTTAAGTAGTCTGTTTTCTAGATCCCAAAGGCTTTTCGATGTAAATCCACCTGTTTTACATAATTTTCTCCTGCCCAAGCCTGGAGAATCTAGGTTTCTGCTTTGAAGACCATGTTTCCTTGCCCTTTCTTCTTGTCCTCTTGTCCAGCATAGCGCATTCTTACAGTCATTTATTTAACACAGGGACATACTCTCTAGTTTGAGGAAACAGTATAGAAGTGATACATAAATTAAGATTTTAATGGTCTTTTTAAAAAAGATTTTATTTGACAGAGAGAATGTGTACATGCACATGTGTGCAGTGGGGAGGGGCAGAGAGGGAGAAGCCGGCTCCCTGCTGAGCAGGGAGCTGGATGACAGGCTTAACTGACTGAGCCACCCAGGCACCCACCTTTTTTTTTTTTTTAAAGATTTTATTTATTTATTTGACAGAGATCACAAGTAGACGGAGAGGCAAGCAGAGAGAGAGAGGGAAGCAGGCTCCCTGCTGAGGCAGCGGCTTAACCCACTGAGCCACCTCGGCACCCCCAGGCATCCACTTTTTGACAGTCTTAATTCTTCTGTGCAGTTTGGCACAAATTCGCTCAGACCAGGCTTTTTGTACATTTTTTTACCTCAATCCTTTCTTCAAAGATCATCTTTAGGGCGACTGGGTGACTCAGTGGGTTAAAGCCTCTGCCTTCAGCTCAGGTTGTGATCCCGGTGTCCTGGGATCGAGCCCCACATCGGTTTCTCTGCTCTGCAGGGAGCCTGCTTCCTCCTCTCTCCCTCTGTCTGCCTCTCTGTCTACTTGTGATCTCTGTCTGTCAAATAAATAAATAAAATCTTAAAAAAAAAATCATCTTTACTTTTACCTTAGTCCTCATGAAGCCACTTCCTATTGCTCTGTCAGTTGTCTCTTTTCTATAAAGAAGAAGAAATACTCTTTTTGTAAAAATTTCCAGTGTCATAGTAGTGAAGAGTTTTTTTTTTTTTTTTTTTTTAAGATTTTATTCATTTATTTGTCAGAGAGGAGTGAGAGTGAGCACAGCTAGACAGTGGCAGGCAGAGGCAGAGGGAGAAGCAGGCTCCCTGCCAAGCAAGGAGCCCGATGTGGGACTCGATCCCAGGACGCTGGGATCATGACCTGAGCTGAAGGCAGCTGCTTAACCAACTAAGCCACCCAGGCGTCCCGGTAGTGAAGAGTTTTTAATGTCTAACTGACTCCTCCAGTTACCTTCCTCCCCAGCAAAAACTGGGCAGAGTTTCTTATTTTCATGACTTTTCAGGTTTAATACTTTGTGTTTCTAGTATACTTTCAGGTTTTTTTCTTTTCTCATAGTTCTTTGAGAAAACAGGGACAATTTGCTAGATCAACAATATTCTATGTAATAAATTTATATTCTTTTTTTTTTCTTTTTGCTATAGATTGGGACTAAAATAGCAAGGAAGAATTGTTTCCTTCTAGGTAGATGAGACAGGGATTGTTTTGAAGGGGAGTGACCATCTTGGACTCTTTTATGATTCCCTGATTATAAGAATCAGCATCAGCATATCAGATGGAATTCTGTGATTATCAGCTACAGACTTTTATAGTAATAGTTTGAGCAGCAGAAATTTAGGGCTGATAATAGGTTTAAAGATTATGGATGATTCACTTCCAGGACCACAGTGTTTTGTTTTATTTTCTAGGTTAATTTCTCTTCACTTCAACTTTAACCCTAACCTTTAAGGAAATTTAAATGGTTGGGGTAACAAGATAACAGATTGTTTAAGAATGTTTTCTATCTCTTGTCTCAAGTGTATTCTTTTTTCTTAATAAATAAACTTTTGTCTGGATTTCAGAATATTCTGGCTCAGCTCCAGGGAAATGAGCCTTCCAGCTTGACTTCATTTGCTTTGTGCCATTGTTCATGGGAACAATGACTGTGATTTCACAGTTTATTAAAACACAAGCATTGGTACCAATGAGGTGATTATGCCAAAATAGGTTATTTTGTTTAGTTGTTCTCACTCCTGTCTAGCAGTGCTTATTTTTCCATTGGCAGCCCTAGCTACCATTTTAAATAAATATGTGAAAGCTGTGTGTGCTTAAATGTAAAATTTTGTGTATTCCTCGCAGTGAAGAATGGACAGGCCTCGTTACTATGAACCACTTGTAACCTCTCTTATCCCTGGTGGAAGGGGCTAGTGGGGAGAGTGTAAAATATAGGTGTATGGAGGGTGGAAGGCAGTAGAAAGTGACACATCTTGTTCCCAAAATCCTCTTTTCCTGGTCTTACTAATCTTTCTCTCACCCTCTCTTCTACTTGGAATACAGATTTTACGGTTAGAGTTTGAGAAATTGTACAGAAATATACAGACGAGTGTCCAGGACCCTGGAGCTGGAGGAGTCGTTATAAAGTCTCCTGCACAAATGTTGCACCTACTAAGGTTTAACAAAATCACACTCATTCTTCCCTGGAATGAAATTTCCTCTAAGAAGGAGTAAAAATTTAGCTTTTTCTGAATGTGGCCAAGAAGTAAACCTACTTTGTTGAATCATTAGGGGGCAAAGGCCTTAATGTGAAATGTCTGTTGACATGTATGCACATTAAGTATTTATTTCTCTGCCCCATTGAACTCTGTTGAATAGATCAGGTGACAGCTTTTATCTATCTGAAGGTCAGTCTTGGAGGGACAGCTGAAGCATTGGTGTATGTGTGAGAGAGATTGGTGGTTTTTTTTTTTTTAATGTAAGAGAAATAGCTTCTTAAATTCCTTGCTTTTAAAAATAAGAAACTCTTTTATAAATTTCAGATTTTCTTTGGGACTTAAAGGAGAGTGTAAATGGTTTTATTACTTCAGTAAATACAACTGAATAGTTTTTGAGTGTCCTCTGAAATGAGATCTAGTTTCCTCTCAAGTGTGGGAACTGTTTTATTCCCTGTTCCCCTGTTTCCTGACCTCTGCCTTTTGACCCTGCTGCTTTGTGATGAGATTATGGGCCTTTGAGCTTTTCCCCAATGTACCCAAGGTTTCCTTACACAGCAGCATAAAACTTTGTGCTTCCTTAAATGATATTCTTAGAATTAACGAAAACATTCAGATTTAAATGTAGACATACATTTTATAAATTTTTTTTTCTTTAAGAAGTCTATTTTTTCTTAACATTTTCCAAGTATCTGTGTATTTTCTAATAGGAACTTGAAAGTTCTGTGGGTATTTGTATGACTAAATATGTTTTTTCTTTGGAGTACAACTTTGTAATGTTGCTTATTTAGGGAGAGACTAAAAATTAGAGCTTTCCGGGATAAGGGAACCCAAGAGAGACCCAACTGTTTACTCCCCATTGTTGTCTATTAGGTTTGAAAATTTAAAATTTGGATTTAAAGGGTGACATGTAAGAGCAATAAATTGAATATTTTCAGAGGAAATCAGTGCATTAAGTGCTTGTTTTGTAATAAATGCTTTTTATACACCTTATTAGATTCTTAAAATAGAGGAGGAAGAGAATCAGGGACAAACAAAAGGCGATGAGTCCATTTGGCTTTGCTGCTTGTTGGTAGTGCATGCTTATAAGAGGTTTTTTTTTCCCCCCAGACATTTTAGTAGGACTTTCTGAGGAATGTCTGTTTTACACACTGAAATATTCCACCAGGAATGAGGTAAATAAAATAATTGGTTTGAAATAATAAAAGTAAGTGCTTTTTAAAAAATTGTGGCTTTTAAATTATAAAAGTAATGTATGCTCATTTTGAAAACTGGAGAATACAGGATTGCATTAAAGAAAACAATGATCACCTGTTATCCCAGAGGGGTAGAATTTAAAATAAAAATAGAAGTTCTGATTTCTAGTCACTAATTAGAAGCCAGAGTGACCATTTTACTGAAGTTGTGTGGCTAAATGAGCTGAGCAGTAATCTGAGAAACACAGTAGCATTTTTTTATGTCGACGTCATTGCCGCTGATTTAGTATATGACATCTTTAAAGATTTCTGTAAGTAATTATTGATTGAAAGACTGAATAAATAGAGTTGTCCACCTCAAGTGTTTAATTTGAGGAATAAAAATTTAATTCTTAGTTCTTGCAACAACTTTTTTTTTTAACCCCAAATCCTTTATACTACCAGTAATTAAGGTGAAATGGGAAAAGAAAGAATAACTTTGAAACTGAGGAGTTTAATGCTAAAATAATCTATCACAATTTTTTTTTCCCATTATAGAAAAGAAGGGAAAGCACTGGTGACAAATGAAATGGGCAGACAAAGAAAGAAGCTAGTAATAAGCAAAAGAGGCATTTCAGTGACAAGATAAACTCTTGATCTCTGTCTTAGTGAGAATCTGATTTATTTGTAGTCACATAGCAGAGTGGAAATTTATTTATATGTTGGTATAAGATACCTCTGATGGAAAATCCAATTGTCTCTCTTCAGGTTGCTGGAAGCAGATAATATTTTAGGAAGGCTGAATCTAAAAGCAGCAGTAGATTTGACACTTGTCCCTTACAGCTCCTTTCCTGTCTCCCATTGTAGGGGCTATGTAAACATTTCATGGTCAATGCTGGCAGTAGTAACTGTAAAGAACACAGAGGAGGTCTGCAGTTTTTCTTCTCATGTAGTGGAGTAATAAGAACAAGTACAGTTTTTTATTGTCTTGCAATCTTTTGGCTGTTTGTTGGTGCTTTTAGATCCCTTCTGTAAATGACTTTACTCCTAAAACATACTTATCATGACTTTCATATGTTTAAACCAAATGAAGACTTTAAGAAAGCAAAGAAGGGATATTTGTCATAGTAATTGGAAAAACTTATACAAGGGAAGATGTACTTATCTCATTTTCTTTAAATCTGTCAATTTACTGACATGAATAGGACTTTTGTTAGTAATGACAGTGCTTTCTAAAAATTTTTTGAGTAAATGAAACAAACCTTCCAAAAAAGAAAAAATACTTAAAGCACAAAAAGAAGGAGTGAGAGAAAGAACCCTAGTTAGTTTTTATCTGGAGAGATATTATTTGCATTTTTGTTTCTATTATTTTTTAGGCTGGGCTGAATTAAGGTGAACTTTAGTTGCTCTAAGTACTGTGACTGGCATTAGTTCTTAAAACATTTTTTGGAGCGTATAATGCAATAAAGAAGATAGAGAAGCAAACTGTGGGGAAGAGGGGGCTTGTTTTTTCCCACATCTATGCTCACATTTTTTTTCTAGAACCAAGTGTATGTACTACACACTTAAAAGATATGTAGACTAGCTTGCTTTAAGTATTGCATGGAGTGGGAGATGATTTGGGAAGAGAGATTGAATCTAGCTTTTGGAATATTTTTCTGTCACAATGCTTGTGATTATAGGATAGAAAGGACCTAAGAAATAAAGGAATTTGGCTGCTTCACATTAAGTATTTTTAGGATGTTCAGGTATAATTGGAGCAGAGCTCTAACTGTTTCATTGCAGTTCTTTTTTTTTTTTTTTTTTTAAGATTTTTAAATTTATTTATTTGACAGAGATCACAAGTAGGCAGAGAGAAAGGCAGTGAGAGAGGAAGGGAAGCAGGCTCTCTGCTGAGCAGAAAGCCGGATGCGGGGCTTGATCCCAGGACCCTGGGATCATGACCCGAGCTGAAGGCAGAGGCTTTAACCCACTGAACCCCCCCAGGCGCCCCTCATTGCAGTTCTTTATGCTCTGTTTGTCCTTGGTGTTGACTTCCTTTTCAGTGTGGCTTCCTTCCTTAAGGTAATAAAATGATGGTCTTATTTAGGCTTCACATTTGCATATCACACCTTCCATAGAAGAGATTTAACTTTCCTCCTCCATTCCCCATTCATATCATGAAACACAAATCTGGGTCTTTGCTGTGATCAGACCACTTAAGGTCACACTTCCCAAAGGACCATCTTTAATACATCAGTCTGTCAAGGAAGATGGGATTAAATTAGAGACCAGACCACTGGGTGGCTCCTTTGGTTAAAGGTCTGACTCTTGATTTTCAGCTCTGGTTCTGATCTTGGAGTTGTGTGATTGAACCCTGCATGAGGCTCTGTGTCCAGTGCAGAGTCTTCTTGTCTGTGTCCCTCTGCCCCTTCCCCTCCTTGTGCTCTCTCGCTCTAAAATAAATGAATAAAATATATTTTTAAAATATTTATTTATTTATTTACAGACAGAGATCACAAGTAGGCAGAGAGGCAGGCGGGGGGTGGGGTGGGAAGCAGGCTCCTTGCTGAGCAGAGAGCCCAGTGCGGGGTTCGATCCCAGGACCCCGAGATCATGACCTGAGCCAAAAGCAGAGGCTTTCCACTGAGCCACCCAGGTGCCCCTAAATTTTTTTTTTTTTTTTTTAAGATTTACTTATTTATTTGACAGCACACAAGCAGGAGGAGTGGAGAGGGAGAAGCAGGCTCCCCACAGAGCAGGGATGCAGGGATGCAGCCCCGCATCCCAGGACTCTGTGATCATGATCCAAGCCAAAGGCAGATGTTTAAGCGACTGAGCCACCCAGGTGTCCTAAAATAAAATCTTTAAAAAAATAAATAAACTGATTAGAGACAGTTTGGGATGAAACTCCGGCAGCTGCACAATGGAAGGGGAAAGGAAATGGCTGTTGGGAAGCAACCTAACTGAATGCCAGACTACGATGAAGGCCCTTTGAGAGGCAGAAAAGAGCCCCTCAAAAGTTTTGAACAGGAGAATGTCATGTTCAAAGCTATGCTTTAGGAGTATTACTCTGGATGAGGGGTGTAGAACAGAATTATACTGGGAAGGAACTAAAAGTGGCGAAACCAGTTAGGAAACCATTATTCTGCAACTTTACTGAATTCATTTAGCCTAATAGTTTTTTGTCAGACTCTTTAGGATTTTCTATGTATAATATCATGCCTTTTGCAAATATTGACAGTTTAACTTCTTCCTTACTGATTTGGATGCTTTTTATTTCTTTTTCTTGTCTAATTGCTGTGGCTAGGACTTTCAGTATTGTGCCAAATAAAAGTGGTGAGAGTCGGCATCCTTGTTTTGTTCCCGATCCTAGAGGAAAAGCTCTTTTGTTTTTCACTATTAAGTGTGATACTGGCTGTGAGTTCTCCATTTATGGTAAGCTTTATTATGTTGAGGAATGTTCCCTCTAAATGTACTTTGTTTAATTTCTATCATGAACAGATGCAGAATTTTGTCAAATATAGAAAACTAGAGGGGAAGGGCCTGAATTAGGATGGTGGCAGTGGGAGTAAAGAGAGGATGGATATGAGAGATAGGACAGACATTAGATGAATTGATTTGACAACTTTATTGTACGTGACACATTGGACTGAGATTTTGGGTCCAGACAACAGGGATATGGTAGTGTCATTCATAGAAGAAAGAAACACAGGAGGAAAAAAGTTTTAGAGGATGTTTAGGTTAATTTTCAATTTGCGGTAGTGATAGTGCTGGTGTAACTTTATTTTCCTTTACAGCAGGGAGGATTAAAACTATTTTCATCAGATCTTACTATTATGGAACTGTTTATGTTAAAGGGTATGTATACAAATAAGTGGTGGAGCTAGAACTTGAATTCAAGTCCTCAGACCTGGAGTTCTGTGTTCTTTCCATAATGTCACACTTACCTCTGTTTGACTCATGAATTCTTTCCCTCCTTCCTTCCTTCCTTCCTTCCTTCCCTTCTTTCCTTCCTTCCTTCGATTGAGGAACCAAGAATAGGTGCATATTAATTTGAATCTGTGTTTTTAAACACAAAGTATAAAAATTCTATAATTAAGGAAAAGACAGAACCAGCCAGATACAAGCTGAGACTTATTTTTGAATTAGGATAGTTTGCTGGGCCTATATCAGTAAAAAAATTTACCTATTTTCTGCAATGCTTCAGTTTGTAGCTAAAATGCAGTTGTTTTTGTGACAGGTTTTAGTAGTGCATTTAGAATTCATCTGTATTCCTCAGCTACGAGGCAGGCAGTGAACCATATGCCTGCCCTTTGACGTTTTGGACTTTGTATAGCAAAAAACTGTCTAACCAGTTTGAATGTCTGCAGGTGCTTGCAGTAGGTTCGAGGCATTCCCATCTAAAATGTTCAGGCCATCTGGTACTACTCTAGAACTATGTGTACTAGTTGCTGATAATGTATATATGGTGCTTACTTTAGAGCCTGGCAGGATGTAATTGCTTGGTAGACTTTAGCTGTTATTGTCATTAACATAATTGATTGGAGTAGCTTCAGACACTTTGATGAGATTCAAGGTGTTGGTGGAACTCCTTCAATTCCAAGACAATCCTTGGGGTTGTGTCCTCCCCCCCCCACTCCCCAGGATAATTTTATCTGTTAAAAAAAAATAGATAATATGTTCATATTGTATCATTTTTCAGAAGATAGAAAAAATTATGTCAAAGAAATATAACTCATCCTTTTCTCTAGCTTTCCAGTTCCTTTCTCCAGACATGATCATGTTACCACTTTCTTGTGTATGCTTCTAGAGGTATTCTCTGCATTATGTGAGATGTGTTTTAATTAATCTTAGATTATACTCTTATCTTTGGACTTTTATATATTTTTCTAACCCATGTTATTGCCTTTTTACCTCACTTTATTTGATAACAATGATAAAGGTATTGCTCAAATTCTGTTTTTTATTGTTTCAATCAGGTGAGATACAGTTCCTAGTTTGCAGTTGGCATTCGTGTTAGAGATGTTAAATGAATTGCCTAAATTTACATTGCTAGTGGCAGAATTAGAACCAGAGGGAAGGTTCTTCTGAGTCCAAATCTAGGCTCCTTTCATTACAGAGGAACTTAGCCGTTCTCTTGTGTCAGAGAGCCCACCTCCCTAATTTTATGGAGAGCAATGCACTTATACCTAAAAAGATAGTGCCTGTCAACTAATTATCACCTGATCACCAGTATTATTTCATCTTTACCCTCCTCCCCTCCTCTACCCTCCTGAGTGGCTACAGCATTATTTTGTAACAAATTCCAGATTTTATGTCATTTCATCCATAATATTTTATTTATTTTTTTTTTCTTTTAAAGATTTTATTTGTTTGACAGAGAGAGATCACAAGTAGACAGAGAGGCAGGCAGAGAGAGAGAGAGAGGGAAGCAGGCTCCCTGCTGAGCAGAGAGCCCGATGCGGGACTCGATCCCAGGACCCTGAGATCATGACCTGAGCCGAAGGCAGCAGCTTAACCCACTGAGCCACCCAGGCGCCCCCATAATATTTTAGAATGTGTCTCTAAAGATAAGGACTCTTTAATATCCACTTTAATAAAACAAATTTTGATTTTCTGTTTAATCTTCAGATCTCAGTTACAATTCATGTATTGAATAAGTACTGTGAAATGCCTTAGTCTTATTAACCAAATGCAATAATTAAATCAAGAAGTAAATTTTATGTGTGTTTTTAACATTTTTAAAGTAATATTGGCGGGAGCCTGGGTGGCTCAGTGGGTTAAGCCTCTGACTTCAGCTCAGGTCATGATCTCAGGATCCTGGGATCGAGTCCCACATCGGGCTCTCTGCTCAGAGGGGAGCCTGCTTCCTTCTCTCTCTCTCTCTCTGCCTGCCTCTCTGCCTACTTGTGATCTCTCTCTCTTTCAAATAAATAAATAAATTTTTAAAAAAAAAGTAATATTGGCAGAGGTGTTGAGGAAGTAACTACTAAAAGTTATTCTAGCTCAGAAATGTTAGGAATCTTAAAAAGGCTCTTTTAATACCATTGTTATAAATAAGCTTGTCAATATGGCTGTTTTGTTATATTAGTTAACTATTGTTGAGAGACAAGATTATCCTAAAATACAGTACTCAAAACATGTTTATTATCTTGCATACTTTCTGAGGATCAGGAATCCAGGAGCAGCTTTGCTGGGTGCTGCTGGCTCAGTTTCTCTTAAAAGGTTGCAGTCAGGCTGTTGGCAGGAGCTGTAGTCATCTCAGTGCCTGATCCAACTGTGCCTGAAGAAGCCACTTCTAAACTCCCTGTGTGATTGTTAGAGGCCTCTCCGTTCCTCTCCACTTGGGCCTCCATAGGTTGCCTGTGTGTCCTAATGATGTGGCTGCTGGTTTCCTTCAGAACAGGTGATGACAGAGGGAGAGAGACTGTGATAGAAGTTGAAAATTTTTACAGCCTGCTTTCAGAGGTGACATACCATCATTTTTGCCCTATGCTTTTGGTCACACAGACTAACCTTGTGTGATACACTGTGAGAGGGCATTCCATAAGGCTGTGAGTGCTGGAGGCAGGGTCATTGAGAGCCATCTTGGAGGCTAGCTACCACACTGACTTGAGCAGTGTTAAAGCTTTTAAACCTCTGATTTAGGACTTACAGTTCTAGAACAGTTTTACATAGAGTATACCAAAGGGGTAGTAGTGTGCAGGATTTTAAAGTAGTCTGTATTTGAAAGAAATAATACAGATCTACTATTTTAGAGAAGCAGTGTTGTAGAGTTTGAGCATGGGCCGGGAAATTGGACTGCTTTGGGTAAGTTACTTAAATTCTCTTTACCTAATAGTAATAGTACTCTTTTTTTTTTTTTTAAGATTTTATTTATTTATTTGACAGACAGAGATCACAAGTAGGCAGAGAGGCAGGCAGACAGTGGGAGGGGGAAGCAGGCTCCCCACGGAGCAGAGAACCGGATGTGGAGCTCGTGGGGCTTGATCCCAGGACTCTGGGATCATGACCTGAGCCGAAGGCCGAGGCTTTAACCCACTGAACCACCCAGGTGCCCCAGTAATAGTACTCTTAAGTCCTCTTGGGATGTGCTGGTCAAATGAGTAGGAGGTACTCAAATGTTATTATTTTTATTGTTAAAAGAACTTGAGAATACAAGTGAACTCAGCTGCTTCTGTATCTGGAATATCCAGTAGAATGTTGAAAGTTGAGTCTGGAGAGATGGGCAGGACAGTGTGCTCTGGGAAAGATGAGCCTTCACCTCTCATGGCTATGCAGAGTTGATTAGTATTTGTGCTGTTGCTAACCCTTAGCAATTAGTGTTTATTTTAAACTACTTTCTTTAAAAAAGAGTGGTTAGCTTTTGTAGCACTTCTTTGTCCGTTTTTGCTTTTTGCTTCTGTGGTAACACCTGCGTTTATGCTTCAGACTCAGCAGTACATGGCACACAGGTGTTCTTTTCTTTTCTCTTCTTAAACTTTTATGTAATAGTCCTAATTTGAAAGGGAAGTAATGGTGGTATTGCTTTTTAAAAACAGAAAAGAAAAAAAAGAATGAATAGGGTTGTAGTGGAGGGGAACTGAAAAGTGCTTGATAAATTATGTAAGGAAGCATTTGGCTTTGGTCAGAAATTTAGTTGTTAGCCAGCTGCAAGCAGACCCATCTGGCACACTTTTTCATTATTCTTCTGAAATATTCATGGACTCCAACAGCCCCTGCCTTGTTTCCATTAGATCCTCACATATTCTCATCTTCCGGTGGCCAATCTGGAGTTGCAGTGAGTTACCCTTGTTTTGTTTCCTTATTGCTGTGGATGTAATCAATAAAGAAGAGACACTCAAAGAAAAGTTTTATATACTCAAATCTCTTACAAAATAAACTGGGACAAATGAAATAATGTAGGATTGAGAACAGACTGGCTAAAGTAATCACTACAGTTTATTGTGCTTAAACATCTCTGAATTATGAATCTCTTCTGATTATTAAGCAGTGGCCTTCATTTTTATTAAAGAAATTTTATTTTGATTTAGAGAGCATGTGATTAGTAAACTTAAATTTTTTATTTATAAAAGACATTTGCATGTTTCTTATTAATATCCTGGAGATCTCTTGGAGTCCTATAGGATGCAGATCATGGGAGATCATAAATAATCCTTTTATATTTTAAAATTTAACTTATTTTACTTCAGATCATTTATAATAGGAATTATTATTTAGCATTCAAAAGTTATGAAAATTGGACTTTATAAATCCCTCTGGAAGCTCATGAGACTGCTTTTTACTCAATAGTAACTTGAGATTCACCTGGTAATTTCTGCTTCTTTTTTTAAGAAAAAACTTTGCCACTATTTAGGAATGTCCTTGATGTACAAATATGATTTTTTGCCGTTAGCTCCCTGTTTTACATGGGAAGAGAGCCCTCTTTTTTTTTTCCTTTAAAGGAGAGTTGGCAGTTTGTGTTCATACCATCTGCTGAGATTTTACCTAGTTGACTGATAAATTAAGATTTTAAAAACAGAGTGGGGTCAGTCTTTTCATTTTTGTAGGTTAACATTGTGACAGCAGTGTTGAAAAATAGGGGCTGTTTGTGTCAAATTTGTACACCATGGATTTTAATGTTTAAATCTACTCTTACTTCGGTTTCTCTTCTTTTAGTTTTGGCGCTTTTGTCTGCTCTTGCTTTGCAAGATGAAGAAACATAATGTCTTTATTGGGGTCAGTGCTTCCCAGAAACCTGGCTGACTTTAATGGTCAATAGGACCCATTTGCCACCTTTTAAACAAAAGGATGTGAAGGCCTTGCAGGCTGCCCATCTGTCTTGGGAAGCTTTGTGCAGCCAGTGTGCAAAAAGTAGTTTTACTTGGCAGAAGGAAGCCTTTTCTACATAAGTACATAGAATTCATAAGAAACAGTTTCTGGTATATACTTAAAAGTGTATTTAGTTTTGTGCTATATTACAAATCATCTGATTTCGTCCCCATGTTTAGAAAGAGACGAGTTAGACAGAATTAGAATTCTTACCACTGAAATAATTGAAGCTATTATGCAGCAATTTTTGAGTAGAAAGAAGCTGAAAATTGCTTGTATCACCTATTATTTAATTTATTTTATTTTTCTTGTAAAACTATCATATCCCAGATCATATACAACTACAAGCCATTTATTTACTAAAAATTAAATTTGTTCTGGGGCTCCTGGGTGGCTCAGTCGGTTAAGCGTCTGCCTTCAGCTCAGGTCATGATCTCAGGGTCCTGGGATCAAGCCTCGAATCCGGCTCCCTTGCTTGGTGGAGAACCTGCTTCCTTCTCCGGCTCTCCCTTCTTGTGCTCTCTCTTTCAAGTAAATAAATAAAATCTTTTAAAAAATAATAATATTAAATGTGTTCTTTGGAAAGTAATTCTGTAGTATAAAATGTGTTTACTCTTTACCCATGAGTACTTAATTTCCTATTTTTGTCAGATAAACTTTGGGCACTAATAAGGTAGAGCTGGTTAGGTTTATTAATATTATTTCTAAGCATATCTTTCTGCCCTCTAGGCTTGAAGCTACTTGAGGGAAACAGGTTAGCATGGTAGTCAAGAGCATGGGTTCTAGAGTTTAAAGGACCTGAGATTGAATCCCAGTTCAGCTACTTGCGTGTTTTGCCTCTTAAACTTTCTAGACTTGGGGCACCTGGGTGGCTCAGTGGGTTAAGCCTCTGCCCTTGGCTCAGGTCATGATCTCAGGGTCCTGGCATCCAGCCCTGCATGGGCTCTCTGCTCAGCAGGGAGTCTGCTTCCCTCTCACCCTCTGCCTGCCTCTCTGCCTGCTTGTGATCTCTCTCTCTCTGTCAAATAAATAAATAAATAAAATGTTTAAAAAAAAAACTTTCTAGACCTTATAGTTTATTATTTCTAAAACAGGAATGTATTTAACTCATAAAGTTGGTGGGTTGATTAGTAAGGTAGTGCACTGCGTGTGGGATACACAGGAAACAATAAATATAACCTATTATTCATCTTTATAACCTCTTAGCATCTAGTACAGTGCCATGCACGTAGTAGGGGTGTTCACTACACGTTTGTTGAAATGGAAAACTTCTAGAATATGTAGCCAACATAAATATATTTGATACATTTATTGAAAAGGGAAAAAATGCTGATGTGTTTGGTATTTATACCTCATTTCCACTGTAGTCACTGGACTTGATGCCGCATCAACTCCTATCAGGCCTAACATTAGGTGCTCAGTATGTGTTTGAATAAATTATTGACTTTGCATTTCCCCATTGAAATGCATTTTTTTCTGTCACTTTATTTTAAGCTAAGCTGGAGTTTCAGGTATGTTTTTTGAAAACCAAAACTATGAATTCAGGAAGTTAGATGCTGGCTAATCAGATTTAAATAATGAAAAAAAAAAAAATTTTTTTTTTTTCATTTTCTTTTCCTTTTTTTTTTTTTAAAGAAGTCTCTTAGGGACAAGTTGTTATGGTTATATGAAGCAGAAATTATTATTTATTTGCATATGCCTGGAATTGGAGTATATTTTCTTGTTGTTTCTGTATCCCATGTGTGGGTAAGGAAATGCTTTGCTGTGCTTAATTGTATTTTGTTTTTTCCCCATGACGCTACTAACATTAGTGTGTAGCAGCTGTATGTTTATGACTCAGATAGGGCCTCTGAATATATACGGATTCTTTCTTGGTACCTGACCTTTTTTCTTCATCCTTTGTATGTGGAGTTATCTTTTCAAGTCCCTAAACATGAGTGCAATCTTGACAAAAGGCTCTGGCTAATCCCTTACTCCATTTTCTCATGCAAATACTTTTGTAATTCTAGTATTTTTTTCTGTAGTCTTTGCTAGGTGAGATGAGTTCATTAAGGCTAAGTCACCCCCAACACACGCACTTTTTTTGTTGATGGGAGGGAACTGGTTGCAACAGCATGGACAGGGTAAGCCTCACTGAGAAGTGATCTTTGAACAAATACTTGAGGGAAGTAAGGGAGTTAGCCAAGTAGATATTTGAGATAAATCCCTTTCAGGCTGAGGTAACAGGAAGAGCAGAGACCTTCAAAGGGGCCATGATGATTGTTTGGTGACTTCAAGGAATCTTTAGGAGGCTGGGAGAATGAACAAGAGAGGTAGAATAATAGGGCAGAAGGATTGCAGGAGGCCAGAAAGGCCTTGTATTACTGAAAGGGCATTGGTTTTTAACTCTAAGGGAGATCTGGAGCCATTACAGGATTTGAACACAGTAGAGACCCCTGACTTAGTTTTTAAAAGATAAATCTGACAGTTGTATAAAGACTATATTTAGGGGTATAGGGAGATGTGTTAGGAAGCTTGCAGTAATGTAGATAAGATATTATGGCAGCTCAGAACAGATGGTGGGATATGATCAGTTTCTGGATATATTTGGAAGATTAAAGCAATAGGATTTCATTACCAAGTGGTGAGGTATGAGAGGGAGCAATCAAGGGTGGCTCCAAAGATTTTGACTTGACCAACTTGAGAAATGGAGCTGCCGTCAACTTAAATGGGGAGGACTGTGGGTTGCTCGGGTTAGAAAAGGAAGAGGTGGTACAATTTAGGGATTCAGTTTTAAACATGCTGAGTTTGAGATGCCTGTTAGATATCTTGGTCAAGTATGCAGTAAGATGTGTAAGTTTGGAGTTAGAAAAGACAGAGCTGGAATTCTAAATTACGCTTGTATATAAATCCTTGAGATTAGATAAGATCACAAAGGGAGACACTTTAGATAAGAGGAAAAAGGCCAAAGACAGTTCTTGGACAATCTAATATTGTAAGGACCTATTTAGAAACTGTCCCTGCTCTCCTTCCCCTAGGAGATTTACTTGGAGACAAGTCCCGGAAACCAGCTTCAGGTAACAAAGCCCAGATACAAAGGTGGGTCAGGCCTTTTGGAGACATCCGATCAGTGGAGGGATGCATACTGTCTCCCTGGTTACCAAGGAGTATGGGCCCCGCCCTTTGGGAGCCTTTTTGGGCGCCAATCCCAATCAAGGTGTAATAGGCTGGTTCACATGTCTACTAGGGTAAATTGTAACTCAGTTGGTCACCTAGCATCACTGTGGAGTTTCCTGTGTGTGTTACAATCTCATTGGCCACCTGTGCGTGGCCAGGCCCGACCGCATGGCCTTTGCCCTTAAAAGCTAGTCTGTGAAACAGAGAAGGGTTGCCCTCTCTTGTAAGAGGTGCACCCCTGAACGTTCGGTTAGATTCTTGATGCTTGGCGCTAAATAAAGCTTTGCTTGACCTTCGCTTTGTATCAGTCTCGTTCCTTTAATCACGGACCCATTATTGGGGCATAACAATATTAAGACTGTTTAGTAAGCACACTTAAAGCATTTAGGTACAAAATTAAGAGTATTTTTTAATGGATAGTAAAGAAGATTGCAGCAGCCCTTGGAGTATCTTTTTTTCTTCCCCCTTTTCCCTCTCTTACAAATTTCTTAAATTTTTATTTAATAGTAAGCTCAAGGTCACAGTAAACACACAGCCGACTCTTCCTGATAGATTAACATCGTTTGATTTTGTTCCTTTCACTCTTGATATTCTTAAATTTTTTTAATTAAACTTCAAGTATTGAATTGCTAACCAGATATAAATAAATGCTGTCAGATTCTTATATTTCCATTACACTTTCATTAAGCTGGACAATGAAACAAAATACAGGCAGAGTACCCTTACTGCTAATAATATATTCATCTATAAATTCTGAAAATGACCAGCTATTGGACATAGTAGGTTTAAATTTTTTTTTCTTGTTTTTACTTCTTGTCAGATAATTCCGAAGTATTTGTGTTTTGGCAACTTTATGTGCTAAGCAGTACATCATGATGAATGATAGAAGATAGCTGATCTAGCTGATGGAAAGTTCTTGCTGATACTTTCAATTAGATTAATGGAGCAGATTCTGAAACTATAATATTGCTTAGGAGAACATGTCCTCCTTCTCTCTTCTTCCATTATGTGTTCCCTGTTCTTAAGCTCGTCTTTGAATTTGAGTTGTTAAGGAAAAGTACCTTAATGGAGAGTAGCCTGATTTGCCATTTCCTCTACTAATGGAAAGGTTCAAGTAAAATAGGCTGGAGACTGATTATTTTCGATTTCCTTGGTAATAAGGATTATCTGTTAATACTAGGAAGGTAGAAAGTTTGCTTTTTGTTTTTTACCTGTGATTAAAATGTTTGTTCCAAATGATGTATGTACCATTGAATTAAAGTGTGTTTGGTGATTGATATTGGAAGGGACAAGTTTATACTATTTTTCCCCCCCTCCATATAAATAATGTTTAAACAATGCTGAATAAGTGGCAGTCAAAAAACTTTTAAATCAGTCCTAGTGAGGGATGAAATGGTGTTAGTTGCATTTGTTAATAAAAATAAGTATCAGACTATATTCATGAGGTTTCTAGTTTGAAGAACCATGGAGTTTCAAATACTAAAGTAAACTTTCAGTTGCTAAATGGACATATAATCAATTATTATTCATTAGATTGATTTGTGTGTGGGTTTTACTCTGTAATTAAGCCAGTTCTTTTTAAGAGGGAAGTAAATGGAATTGATTTAGAGCATTGT
Source organism: Lutra lutra (assembly GCF_902655055.1). Taxonomy (NCBI): domain Eukaryota; kingdom Metazoa; phylum Chordata; class Mammalia; order Carnivora; family Mustelidae; genus Lutra; species Lutra lutra. The sequence goes on along the minus strand of NC_062285.1, from coordinate 80,400,405 downwards.
GCAAAATGTGTTTTCATCCTCAGTTGGGTATTTTTCTTGTTTTGTTCATGGAGTATGGGTTCAGAGAACTGTTAATACAATACCCAGTTTTATTTACAGGGTCAAAATAAACCTTGCAAATAAAAATTTGTGACCCCTGGGTACTAAAAGACTAGGAGTTAAGTTATTTGGATCTTGCATCTAAATTTTAGGAGTTACAAGAAAAAACTTTTAGACCCAGGAGGTCTACAAGTTTTCATAGATCAAAGAACTGTGGTTCACTTTTTTGCCATTCTTTTGGTTTCACTGGAATAATCTTTGATGGGAGAACTGAGAACTCAACGTCAGTGCAAAGTGTCACCAGTGCAATTGCCGTTTCCTCCCAGACCCAGAAAAAGAAAAAAGAGGAGCAGTAAAGCTCTGATCTGTGTTGGTATATCACAAAGAAGGAAATGTATAATTACTCTATGAGGAATTACTGAGAAGAACAGTAAAACTCTGTGGTGTGTGATGTACTTCCATGTTACTTTACACAGGGCTCACTGAGAATAGTTAGAGCTAAGTGATCATGATAGTGAGCTCCTAAGACTAGAGTCTGTGGTTGGTTTGGGGGTTGGTAGACTTAAGAGCAGCTTTTCCTTGCACTGTTCTTGATGTGGCAAAAGTGGTGAGCATCTCTGGTTTTAACAGGTTGCAGGTTGTTCCCACCCTTTCATCTTTTTCTTATTTCTGCCTTTTCCCTACTCCAAAAAACCTGAAGTGGCAGTAGTCAGGTGGGTAAGGTTTTTGCTTTTGTTTTTTTCCATTGCTAAACTTCCTTATTCACCCCAAGCCTTGAATGTGTACATCTACTTTCAGGTTTTTTTTCGTTTTAAAGAATATAATCTTAATTTTAAAACTGATTGTATAGATACACCATTTTGTAGAAAATTCAAGCTATCTATGACATTATATGGAAAGTAAGAATGAATAGCAACCTAGCTATCTCTATGGAGAGTTAACTGCTGGTATGTTTTAGTGGACATCATAGTTCTATCTACTTTATACATGAATATACATTTATTTACACTTATTTAATATGTAATAGTAATATATAATACATGATTTAAGTATTTTTATTTAATATATTTTAATAATATTTAATAATGATATAATTTCACAGTACACAAACACTGTCTTATCTCTTTACCTTTTAAAATTCAGTGATATGTTTTGGAGGTGATTCCATTTTATTTTTATCTTTAAAAACTTATATATTATTTTAGAGAGAGTATGCAGTGTGTGTGGGGGGGTGTTGGCAGAGGGGAAGAAGGAAAGGGAGAGTCTCCAGCAGATTCCCTGCCAAGCATGGAGTCTGACATGGGGCTGGATTTCAGCCCCACGTCATAAACTGAGCCAAAATCAAGTTTTGGACACTTAACCGGCTAAGCCACCCAGAGGCCGGAAGATGATTCCATTTCAGATCTACATTATCCTTTTTTTTTTTAAAGATTTTATTTATTTATTGGACAGAGAGAGGGATCATAAGTAGCCAGAGCAGCAGGCAGAGAGAGAGAGGGAGAAGCAGGCTCCCTGCTGAGCAGAGAGCCCAATGCAGGGCTCCATCTTAGTACCCTGAGATCATGACCCAAGCTGAAGGCAGAGGCTTAACGCACTGAGCCACCCAGGCGCCCCTACATTATCCTTTTAATGGTAAAACACCATATACTTTATAATGCACTTTTATTTACATATTACATTCCTGTAGGTTCTTAGCTCGTTTCACATTTCTTAAAAAAGATTTATTTATTTCTTAGATTTATTTATTTGTGAGATAGAGAGTGAGAGTGTGAGCACGAGCGGGGGAGAGGCAGAGAGAGCAGAAGGCTCCCCACTGAGCAGGAAGCCTAATGGGGGGCTCAGGGCTTGATCACCCAGGACCTCCAGGATCATGACCTGAGCTGAAGGCAGACGCTTAACTGGATGAACCACGCAGGCACCCCTCACATTTTTTTTTTTTATATACTCAGTATTGCACACACCCTCCAGTAGGAAGATCTTTGCACACAGTTTTAATTATTTCTTTAGGTCACATTTCTGAGGGAAACTACTGAGTCAGGTGGCATGCATAATTTTTTTTTTTTAAAGATTTTATTTATTTATTTGAGAGAGAGACAGTGAGAGAGAGCATGAGCGAGGAGAAGGTCAGAGGGAGAAGCAGACTCCCCATGGAGCTGGGAGCCCGATGCGGGACTCAATCCCGGGACTCCGGGATCATGACCTGAGCCGAAGGCAGTCGTCCAACCAACAGCCACTCAGGCGTCCCCATAATTTATTTTTTTAATGCATATTACCAAACTGTACTCTGTAAAGGCTGTATCAATTGACTCTTCTTCCAGTATTTTTGAAGGAATAGTACTGGTTTTGACCATTTTTTACCCTCCAGGGTGTATTGTTAAGAAAACACACCCCACTGAAAGATTCAGGAGCTCTTTATTTTATAAACAATAGGTATTTTGGGGCGCCTGGGAGGCTTAGTGGGTTAAGTCTCTGCCTTTGGCTCAGGTCGTGATCTCGGGGTCCTGGGATCGAGCCCCGCATTGGGCTCTCTGCTCAGCAGGGAGCCTGCTTCCCTGTCTCTCTCTGCCTGCCTCTCTGCCTACTTGTGCGCTCTCTCTCTCTCTCTGTCAAATAAAAAAAAAAATCTTTATAAACAATAGGCATTTTAATATTGTTCTACAGAAACCTCTGGAATTCCTAAGTGTCATAAAATTCTCTTCTGAAAATTAGTAATGCCTCCTATGAAAGCCTGTATGGCTTTTAAATAATACATAGGTACCATAATTAATATCTGCTTTTAAAATATTTTTAATCTGAGGCTTTATTCACAGTCTTCCTTGATAAAATCATAACTTCTTAGCATAAAAAAAAAGGCAATTCCTTTTCAGTGTAACAAGATGACTTGGTTATCATTGCTATGGGGGTAGGTGGTAACATTTTAATGCATTTCTGAACTTTCCTACTGAAGCCACATTTAGAAAATGAGCCTGGGTTTCAGTATTGTGTTTATTGATCGTATGCTAAAAGACCCAAGTCTTCAGCTACACTTGATAATATATTTTCTGCATAATGAAACTATAGTACTGACCTTTGAAAAAATACATAGCCATTAATTAATTAAATTGGTCTTCTTGAAGGCACTCTTGCTGAAAAGATCTGTCCTTTTACCCAAAGAAGGAAGAAGTTTGATTAATTTACAGATTCTGTTCCTGTATATAATACAGTATTTGGGAAAATGTCAGGTTCTCATGAATTTTAAAAAATATATGGGAAATTCACTTATTAATTGAATTCATTTCCAGAAAGATGTGGTGGGAATCAGGTTTGTTCAGCGGCAATGTGTCATGTAAGGAAAAAAAACAAACACACACCTGGTGTCAGAATCAGATACTCAGCTCTTGTTCGGAGAGTCACTTATCCTTTCTAGGCCTCTGTTTTCTCAAATGAGTGCAGTAGATTCAGCTGCCCTTCAAAAAGTTTAATGAGCATGCCACTCCCTAAAGATCTTGTTAAAATGCAGAGTCTGGTTAAGTTGGTCTGGGTCCGGCCCGAGGTCCTGCATGCCTAAGAATCTCATGGGTATGCCAGTCCTATTGGCTCGAGTATCACAATTTGAAGAGCAAGAATTATATGATTTCTAGGTTTCCTTCTAGTTCTAAAGTCTGTTTCTAACTTAAGCTATTGTAGACATTAAGTTTAGTATCTTAACATTTTAGATATTTTTAATATGGTCAGGTTTAAGTGAAGACAATTTTCACAACTTTTAAGTTTGCTAAGAAGAATTTTTTTCTGGTCACGTCCAAGATTTGTTTTAAAATGCTTCAGCACTCACTTCTCCCCTTAAGTTGGGAGAGGAATAGATAAAACAAAAAAAACAAAATACTAGTATTGTCGAAGCTGGGTGACAAGTACATGGGGTTTCATTATACTTTTCCTTATTCTCTGTCCCTAGGTATGTTTGACAATGTATTTAACGAAAAAGAAAAAGTAAAATACAAAAAAAAAAAATGTGAATCTACCAGGATTATAGAGTGAGGTATGTATATACATATATACGTATATACATACACACCCATTGTGTATGTGTAGCTTTAGGCACCCAGTACTGTCTTGTGTAACAGGAAGCAACATGGCAATGACCCAAGAGAAACTCTTTGAAGGAAAAAAATATAATGGCTATTGAAGCACATTTGCTGCAAACAGAGAAAGAGCTACTCTTCTCCATGTGCGTGTCTTAGGCTGTTTTGTTTCCGTTAAATATTGCAAATGTGTCTATGCCAACTAAATTTGAATCTGTTATGGTGATATTTTTGGAAATTCACTTTGAAAACTGTAAACTCAACATAGATTTTGGTTGCCGTTGTTGAATATCAATCAGATATTACTATGTTTTTATAGGACGGAGATCCTTAAAATGGGATACAGGAAGTGTACATTAAGCAAATGTTTTCTACTATTCAGAGGGTCTCTCAGACGTGGGATTATAATGTTGCTTTTAAATCCAGAGTAAGGTTATACTCTGCCATGAAATGTTGATTACTACTAAATAGGTATTTTTCAGGGAGGAGTTGAAAACAAGCAAAATGGAGACAGAATCTAAGTTGAGCTTTTTTTTTTTTTTTTTAATTTATTTGTCAGAAAGAGAGAGAAAGCACACAAGCAGGCAGAGAGGCAGGCAGAGGCGGAGAGAGAGGCAGGCTCCCTGCTGAGCAACGAGCCCGATGCGGGACTCGATTCTGGGACCCTGGGATCATGACCTGAGCCGAAGGCAGCGGCTTAACCCACTGAGCCACCCAGGCGACCCTAAGTTGAGCTTTTTAAAGATTTAGGGAAATGATGAGAAAATGGTTATATAGAATGACACCTCTTTAGAAATAACATTTTGATATGAGATAAACAGGTATTTAATTTAAAGCTAACTTATCTTGGTTAATTATCATAGGTCATATATACATTTTATGATTTGAAATTAATATTTAAAAACATGAATTATGCAGGCTATTAAAGAGAAATAGAAAATAAAGTAAAAATTTTAGAAATGTAAACCCCAGCTATAACCATTGTTAATGTTCTACTGTATTTTCTTTCATTTTCTTTCTTTTTTTTTTTTTTTTAAAGATTTTATTTATTTATTTGACAGAGAGAAATCACAAGTAAGCAGAGAGGCAGGCAGAGAGAGAGGAGGAAGCAGGCTCCCTGCTGAGCAGAGAGCCCGATGTGGGGCTCGAACCCAGGACCTGGGATCATGACCTGAGCCGAAGGCAGCGGCTTAACCCACTGAGCCACCCAGGCGCCCCTCCTTTCATTTTCTAATGTGATCTTTTGTAGTTTTTCTTCTACCTTATATATCCTTTTACCATATTTTTTCATTGAACATTATAAAATATGCACTTTTCATTATTCATTCTTCTGTAAACATTACATGAGTGAATAATTTATCTGTTGAGTCTGGGTGAAGACCTTCATGGTCCCCAAGTGGGAAGTCTAGAAATATCTTTCTACTTTGATTTATTTTAGGCTAGTACAGGTTGTCTATTATGGTGAGTAGAATGGACATAGGAAGTCATTTTCTGCTGAAGAAGAGATCAAGGCAGTTGCATGGTCCACCTGGTACTTGAGTGACTTTTGAACTGAATAAGATGCTTCTGTGCGTCCTGAAAAAGAATATAGTCCCTGGTTGAACAGAGCTACAATAGGACCTTTAGTCCAGATCTGTGATAGTTCTGATGCTGGGATTCAGGACTTCAAAGACTCTTAAGAAAATCATACTTCTGAATCAAACCCCAAAGTGAACCTTTTGGAATAATTGGGATTTTATACTGGTAATTCTTATCAGTCCAGGGAATTTCTCAGCAAAAATCAGGTTGCCATTGGCCTTCAGGACAAAACAAAGCAAATATATTCATACATACACATGTGGATTAAATGAGCTAATACAAATAAAGTGCTAAGAACAGTTCTTACCACATAATAAGAATATAAATGTTTGGTATTGTATATAGAACTGAAAAGACTTTAAGTCAGCTTTTATGTATAATGTTAAACGTATCAGGAGCTTTTTGACTCAGGAAAGTGTGAATTTCTTTCAATACTGAATAAACTGAACCAGTTTGAAAGTAATGATTAAACATGTTTCTGCCTCTCCTTCCCTTTCATGTTTTATGCATTTAACCAAGGACCTTTCTCAGTTTTATCCATTTCTCTAATTTAAAGGCCTTTTTTCAGATGCCTGGAGTAAAATAGCAGATGAATGGCGACTAATTATAAGAAGTTGGAAAAACTAGTTAATAACTTCATTGGTAATAGACAGCAACAATTTGAATTTAAAGTCCTAGGTTTGTGTTCCTCTAAAGGTTAAAGCTTGCAGAAATATAAATGTGCTGCTTCTTTTAGGGAAATTCTTTGGAGCATGTTCTCAGAGAATTTTCATCATGTCTGAATGTAGCTTGAATTTGACAAATTTCTGTTCTTATATCATCAGTGTAATTGCTTTTGTTTTTGATTGATTGATTGATTTTAAATATTTATTTGTGTGTGAGAGAGAGGTAGAGACAGGGAGCACAAGCAGAGGGAGCAGCAGGCACAGGGAGAAGCAGGCTCCCTATTGAGCTAGCCTGAAGTAGGACTCGATTCCAGGACCCTGGGATCATGACCTGAGCTGAAGGCAGAGGCTTTAACCCAGTGAGCCACCCGGGCGCCCCTGGTTTTACCATTTTTATTTTATTTAAAAAATTTTAAAAAGTTTTTTTTTCTGGGGCACCTGGGTAGCTCAGTGGGTTAAAGCCTCTGCCTTCAGCTCAGGTCATGATCTCAGGGTCCTGGGATTGAGCCCCGCATTGGGCTCTCTGCTCAGCAGGGAGCCTGCTTCCGGCCTCTCTCTCTCTCTGCCTGCCTCTCTGCCTACTTGTGATCTCTGTCTGTCAAATAAATAAAATCTTTAAAAAAATAAAAAAATAAAAAAATTTTTTCTAATTATTGTGGGAGATCTCTCAAGGGCTGGAATTTTTCTTGGCCATTTTTTGGTGACATTTTACCAAGGGGAATAGATGCTTAGAATTTACTAATAAATAATAATTTCATTTAAAATATGATAATTTATGTTATTCCTATGCTTACTGCTAAGTGTCCTTCCAATTCTTTTTTTATTCCATGCATTTGTTTATCAGAGCTCACTGAGCTATTACAGATGTTAATTAGGATTCATTTCCTTTAATATGCTAAAAAGAATGTTATGATTCCACTTTACTGATGAGCAAAATGAGCTTAATCACATCCTAAGAGCTAAGTATTCTGACATTATAATCTCTTCTCTCAGAGCAGCACATCACAGCAGTCTTGGGATTCAAGATCTATTTCCGGACAACATTATAGAACCCAGTGTGTTGTATATACATATTGAAGGAATTTGTGAAAGCTCTGGTAATCCTGCACTATTCTTTTCATCATATACTTTTTCATTTTTTTAAAAGTTGATGTAAAAATTTGCATAACATAAAGTTAACCATTGATCATTTTAAAGTACATAATTTAGTGGCATGTAGTACATTTACAGTGTTGTACAATTCTTCATATACTTTTTAAAGGAAGAGTTTAGGGTCAGCTGACTGGCTCAGTTGGTAGAGCATGTGACTCTTGATCTCAGGGTCATGAGTTCCAGCCCCATGTTGGGTGTGCAATTTACTTTAAAAATTAATAAAATAAGAGGCACCCAGGGGTGCCTGGGTGGCTCAGTGGGTTAAGCCTCTGCCTTCGGCTCAGGTCATGATCAGGCTCTCTGCCTGCCTCTCTGCCTACCTGTGATCTCTCTCTCTCTCTGTCAAATAAATAAATAAAAATCTAAAAAAAAAAAAAAAAAGGCACCTGCCTGGCTCAGTCATTTGGGCATCTTATGGGATGATTCTAGGTTAGGTCATGATCTAGTGAATCATGATCTCATGGGTCAATCTCCTAGGTGGTAGAATCGAGCCCCACATTGAGCTCTGCACTCAGCTAGGAGTCTACTTCTTCTCCCTCTCCTCCTCTTCCCCTTTCTCATCTGTGCTTTCTCTTTCTCTCTCTCTCTCTCATAAATAAATAAATAGATGTTATGATAATAAAATAAAGGAAGAGTTTATTTTCAGGGAAATAAAACCAATAAAATTATGGCAAAACAATTTGCAACAACATGGATGGAACTAGAGTGTATTATGCTAAGTGAAGTATGTCAATCAGAGAAAGACAATTACCATATGACCTCTCTGATACGAGGAGTTTGAGAGGCAGGGTGGGGGATGTGGGGGGTTGGGAGGAAAAAAAAGAAACAAGTTGGGAACGGGGGAGAGAGACAAACCATAAGAGACTCTCTTTTTTTGTTTAATGTCCTTTTTTTTAAGATTTTATTTATTAATTTGACTGACAGAGATCACAAGTAGGCAGAGAGGCAGGCAGAGAGAGAGGGGGAAGCAGGCTCCCTGCTGAGCAGAGAGCCCAATGGGGGGCTCCATCCCAGGACTCTGGGATCATGACCTGTGCTAAAGGCAGAGGCTTTAACCCACTGAGCCACCCAGGCTCTTAATCTCAGGAAACAAACTGAGGGTTGCTGGGGGGTAGGGTGGGGAGGGGACGGGGTGGCTGGGTGATGGACATTGGGGAGGGTATGTGCTATGGTGAATGATGTGAATTGTGTAAGACTGATGAATCACAGACCTGTACCCCTGAAACAAATAATACATTATGTGTTAATAAAAAAAATTATGGCAAAACATACTAATAAGATGTCCAAACATCAACTCAAAAATAATGTTTCTTTGGTGGAATGCTGTGAGAGATATGCCAACTTACACTGGGGCCACCACATTCCCACTTAAGTGCCAGTGTCTGGTCAGGAACCAGGATGGCCTAAGCAATCAGTCCTCTTCTTTCCTGGTGCCAGCCTTCTGAATTCTCCCGAATTGCAAGAATAGATCAGTTTTATCTTAACTTTCCTCTTCTTTTAGGGATGATAAGCATGCTCAGGGAATTCACCAAACTGGCCAGCTGTACCCTAAGGCTCTGGGAGTTTCACAAAGGCAGTCCAGATCTGGGAAAAGCCTTTTCCCTGGGAGTAGGGAATTCGCGCATTCCTTAACTTCTCCTGTAGTATGACACACAACTTGTCCTGAGGGCTAAAGCCACCACCAGTCAACTGGAAGTTGCAGGGTGCATATCAGCCCTGCTCCCTCCCTCCTAAAAATGGAGAAGTATTTAGTTATTTTTGTCATTGATGCTTTACTGGGATCAGGTAAGAAGTTACGAGAGATTTAAAGATTTTTTTTTTTTTTTTTTAAGTTTTGCTGTAGTCTTCCCACACCATCTTTATTGACCTAAAAAGGAATGGAGGAATAGGAGGAGGGAGACATCTGTGGGAAAAAAAATACTCTGCCCAGAAAAAATGATCATTTCAACATCCATCTTAATGATGAGAATGAGAAAGAATAAAAGCAAGAAGCTGAAACCGAAAAATAACCTCCTTAGATAGTAGTATCCCAGTGATCTTTTTTTTAAAGCAAGTTTTGGAAGAGCAGTGCTGATGATTATGGGTATACTAAAGATAATGTTAGCAACCTTACTATTTGAACCATCATACCAGCAATAAGCTCTTTGATACTTCCTCAACCGTGGAGTAGAGATCTGCCCTATTACCAGAGGAGGGTGCATTTAGGACTGTAGAATATAGCAAATTTCAGTTCCCACTATGGCCATGCTTTCCTAAGAAATTTCTAAAGGTAATTTGACTCTGATTTTAGCTTTCCAGGATCCTATTAGAGTGAGAACCTTATAAAATAAATGAAACAAGATGGGATTGGGAGGGAGACAAACCATAAGTGACTCTTGATCCCACAAAGCAAACTGAGGGTTGCTGGGGGGAGGGGGGTTGGGAGAGGGGGGTGGGGTTATGGACATTGGGGAGGGTATGTGCTGTGGTGAATGCTGTGAAGTGTGTGAACCTGGCAATTCACAGACCTGTACCCCTGGGGATAAAAATACATTATATGTTTATAAAAAATAAAAAATTAAAAAAAAATCTGACTCCAGTGCACGTTGTGACAGATGCTGTAAAAGGGAGTTTAGAGCAATACATCTTTAACTTTCCCTAGTGGCTAAAGGGGGGAGATTTTCACTGAGAATGTAACACTGAACTAGGAGCAGATGTTTGTTAAATGTGCAGGATTGAGGTAAGGATGTGTTAAATTTAGGGAAAACATTTAAAGGCAGGAAGGAGAATATGACAGCAAGAAATTTACTATAGCCAACATGGGAGAGAAGAAGAGTAGTAGTTAGTAGAACTGAAACGGTAGTCAGGGCCAAAATAAGTTCTATATTACAGCTAAGGAATTTAGATTTTTATCCAGCCATAAAGAACAACTGAAGGATTTTATGCAGGGCGTTGTAATGATAGACTGTCATATACACATACTGTAAGATCATTTTTTGGCAGCAGTAGAGAGGCTAGATTGACAAGGAGAGCTATTAGGAGTCTACTGGAATAATTTGGGCAAGAGATGATGAGTACTTAAGCTAAGGCAATCCCTTTCAATGAATTCAAACAATAATTTCAATAATCTAAGGCTCTGCTGTTCAGTATGGAAGCCACTTAGCCATGTGTGGTTTTTGAACTCTTATAACTTGATTACTCCAAAATGAGATGTGCTGTAAGAACAAAATACTCACCAGATTTTGAAGACTTAGTATCCCGTTGAAATTTTTTGTATATTGATTACAAATTGAAGCAATATTTTGGATACATTGGGTTCATATCATTACTGTTACTTTCTCCTATTTCTTTTTACTATTCTAAATATGTGGCTAGTAGAAAATTTTAAATTATATATGGCTCATGTTATATTTCTACTTTTTTAATTGCTGACCAAAAGCATTTCAATTCAATTACCTGCTTAACTTTTATATTGTTTAAGTAGAAATTGTTTCATTTTAATTCTAAATAGGTGTCTGGAAACAGTGATAATGCAAAATTGTTTTCATATATTTGGGAAACAAGGTTGAAAGTTCTGTAGGACCTTATAGCTAATTTTATTATTAAGAGCCTCAACACAGAGTATCTTTAGGGAACTGGCTTTTGCAGGTGAGGTAACAATGAATTTTGAAATCTTTAAGTTTGATCATGTTTATTCACTCTTCCTACAAATAATTTTTTTTTAAGACCCGTTCTTAAGTTGGTGCATGGATAAACTGGACTAAAAAAGTTTATGTGAAAAACATTTTTGAGACTTTTAATGTGTTATCTAAATACTCTTAAAGGGTTTTTGTTTGTTTGTTTGCCGTGTTCCAGGTGACAAAGGTCAAGAAATGCTTGTGCAGGTAATACTATTAGCAATTAGGGATGGCTGCCTTATCCAAAACTATCTACTAATGGGCACAGGATTTCTTTTTAGGGTGGTGAAATGTCTAAAATCAGTGGTGGTAGTGATGATACACAACTCTGTGCCTACTATAAACCACTGAGTTGTGTGCCTTTTTTTCAAGAGGTTAGTAAATCATTTATTTTACACAAGATAATGGATGATACACAAGCTTTAATCCCATCTTTAATTTTATCTGATACCGTAATTCAATTTAGATATATTGCATAAGTTGTGGCAACAGTCCTATTAATAACCAAATAAACTGCATGATTTTGCTTGTGTGACCTTTTTAATGGTGAACTCTAGGTCACAACACGTTAACTGTCAGTTCATCTACATCAAGACAGTGATTTCTTTGCCCTACGGGTTGCAAATAAATTTCAAATGGAACCTGACATCCCCCTGAAGGATTTCTAACTTCACACTGTTGGGGTAGTTCACTGAGATGGCTTCAGAGTAGACTAACTTTAAACAGCACACTTTTAAAATTAGTGGACTGGGGCGCCTGGGTGGCTCAGTGGGTTAAAGCCTCTGCCTTTGGCTCAGGTCATGATCCCAGGGTCCTGGGATCGAGCCACGCATCGGGCTCTCTGCTTAGCAGGGAGCCTGCTTCCTCCTCTCTCTCTGCCTGCCTCTCTGCCTACCTGTGATCTCTGTCAAATAAATAAATAAAATCTTTATTAAAAAAAATAATAAAGTTAGTGGACTAACTTTAAACAGCACATTTTTAAAAAGACACATTTTTTTCACTACCGTGATCATGCTATTACATTTAGCAGTTAAGAGCATGAGTGCAAAAAAATCTACATTAAAACCCTTTGTTGGGGGACGCCTGGGTGGCTCAGTTGGTTGGACGACTGCCTTCGGCTCAGGTCATGATCCTGGAGTCCTGGGATCGAGTCCCACATCGGGCTCCCAGCTCCATGGGGAGTCTGCTTCTCCCTCTGACCTTCTCCTTGCTCATGCTCTCTCTCACTGTCTCTCTCTCAAATAAATAAATAAAAATCTTTAAAAAAAAAAAAAAAAAAAAAAAACCTTTGTTGGAATGCTTTACACTTTCCATAGAAAGGAAACTAAAATAACCTGTTACACAATTAGTTGCAAATACAGTCCTTGAGTTTCTTGCCCATGCACCTGAGTATTGTCTAAAACATGTCTTCTTTGTAGCAGCTAGTCCCTGCCTCCAATGTGCTTGGCTGAGTTCACAAATCTGTTGTAACCTATAGCTTCCCTGTCACTTCTCTGGCTCTCCTCTCCTGCTAAGCTCTCTTTTCTGGCAGTAATTAAAACCTTCTGCTGCTGGAACCACCATAGGGACCTTGGTTTCATGGTTTGGCAAAGTATTGGCCTCTACCGCCATAGGGGTCAGAGCTCTGCCTCCAAAATTTCCTCCTTTCATGGATCCAAAATTTAAAGATTGATTGTTGGGGCACCAGTGGGTTAAGCCTCTCCCTTTGGCTCAGGTCATGAACTCAGGGTCCTGGGATTGAGCCTGGCATCCCTCTCTCTTTGCCTGCTTCTCTACCTAGTTGTGATCTCTCTCTGTGTCAAATAAATAAATAAAATCTATTAAAAAAATTTTAAAAAAATAAAGATTGTTGTAATTGCCAAAATCATCATAGCTTCTACTTCCTCCAAAATGGCTTCCATCATTACCAAATCCATTATAACCATCCTCACTGCCACGATATCCACCACCACCTTGACTGCCACCGAAGCTACGTCACCCACTGAAGTTCCGAACCTCCGTGACCAAAGTTGTCATTCCCACCAAAACCATCTCCACGACCACCACCAGTTTCCAGAACCACTTGGATCTTGTTGGCTGGATGAAGCCCTGGCCATCTCTTGCTTCAGTGGGGCTGTCCTTATTTCACAGAATGGTATTTTTGAACGACAATCTTGTCATGGTCCTGAGATGTTAACAAAAAGCAAGGCCTCCCTTCCTGTCACTGCCTCGATAAGTCAGTCATGGTTTCAATCACTTTAATGTTCCCTTAATATTCAAAATAATCTCTTAGATAATATTCTTCAGTATGTTATTTAATGCCAGCAACAAAAAGCTTTTTCAGTTACGTGAGCGTCAGGTCTTTGAAAATATTCTCCTGAGAGTTGGTTCCATAACTGTTCCATCCACCCTGTGTAGCCTTGCATTCATGGCTGCATCTCCTCCTCCACAGTGGGATACGTGACAAACCTAAAGCCTCTGGAACACTTGGTGTTTGGATTTCTCATTACCACACAGTCCGTGAACATTCTCCATTGCTCAGAATGGATCCTCAGACTCTTAGTGGGTTTCAAAGCTCAAACCTCCAATGACGAGCTTCTGCTGCTGTTCAGACTCTTTGGGAAACTCTGTCTTAGACATGATGGTAGTGGCAGGAGGGGAATCTTTAACAATAATTACTCAGTCACATCCATGGGCAGAAAAGCTGAACTGTGTACTTTAAGAGGGTGAATGTTAGGGTATATGAAATCTATCTCAGTAAAGCTATTTTTTTTTTAAAGATTTTATTTATTTACTTGACAGACAGAGACCACAAGTAGGCAGAGAGGCAGGCAGAGAGAGAGAGGAGGAAGCAGGCTCCCTGCGGAGCAGAGAGCCCGATGTGGGGCTAGATCCCAGGATCCTGAGATCATGACCTGAGCCAAAGGCAGAGGCTTTAACCCACTGAGCCACCCAGGTGCCCCTCAGTAAAGCTATTTTTAAAAAAACTCTTGCAGTTACTGACTTTCCAGCCGTTTAATGAGAATTATATGAGGAGACAAGCAAAAAGCAATCTAAAAATGGTCTACCCTTTTTTGGCTCCTTACCAGCCTCACAGAGTTGGTGGTAAATATTTAGGAAAGCCCGGTGGCCTATTAAATATGTGTGTAGATAACAGGATTGAAAGGCTGACTGAGTACACTTCATTCTCATTTAAGTTCTAGTACAGAACAAATCTGGTTCTCTGAAAGGTGTAGACTGAATCCCACAAGTGAGTTGGAAAAATACTCCCAATATTTGATCATTTGATGTTGATTTATTCCTTAACAAATTTTATTTATTCCTTAACAAATTTTTTTAGTCAGATTTAGATTTGTTTGTGTCTACTCTGAATCTTACTAGGTATATCTCCTAATACAAACCTATTTTTCTTGCATGTCAGGTTCATCCTGTAGCAAACCACACCGTTTAACTCACTAGATACCCAAAGAAAAGCAATGCAGTATTTTCAACTAAGAGTGACAAAAGATGCATTTCTTTCTTTTCCATTTGTTACCATCTCAAGTAAGGAACATTTCCTGGCTAGCCACCAAGCACCCATCATCCCAGAAAGCTAGCAAGCAAGCAAGCAAATTTAGTGGATCTCTCTTCTCGTATTCTCTTTCCACGTCATTTCCACGTCATTTCCACAGAAGCATGGAAAGGAAGTTGGGTCCCAATTTTACTGTCATGACCAAAACTCTCCATATAGATTTTTCCACAGTTGCTGCGTTTGTCCTCATCCCTTTTCTGAACAGTCTTGTTACTGCCGCCTTGCTCTAGGGCTTCTTTCAGTAACCTTTCTGACACAGGTTTAATGTTGATTAGTTCCCAAACAATTCTAGGGCAAGGCTCCCTGCCAGGATAAAGACTGAACAAAATTGGTTTGCACACAGGCCAGCTGCAGTTGCTGCAGCTAGAGCCTGTCAAATGCGGACCATTTTCTTGTTTACCGAAAAGAGGTTAAATTAGCACAGCATGAAGCAAAGAGATTTAAAAAAAAAAAAAAACGAGCTATGCTAGTTAAATATGATGCAGTGAGTATGGAATTTGAGGTGATTTTAAATGTGTTTGAGAAGAGAAGGTAATATACAGCACTAAGAGTTTTATTAAAAGCTGCTTGGAAGATTTGCTTGCTCTAAATGGGGGAGAGGGTAGATGGGCTGCATAATCTCTTAAAGATTATTCAAGTCTGGCATGTTATGAATTATTCATTTATGCAGTATTATTTTCTAAAATATTTAAATTAGCATGTATATGTTTATAGAGCCATCTTTGGTAGAGAGACTTCCAGTCTGGATAGGGAGGTAAGATGAACCATGGAAGGAGAGAGACCAAACCCAAGAGGTTTCTGACTTTCAAGCTTCAGTTTACCAGGCTCTCTTTCCCTACCGCCCATCTCTCTGCACTGCTCTCATTGCAGAGCCTGCCAACTGGGAACCTAGGCTTCTTGCAAGGTTGAGTTGTGGAAAGAAGCGCCCCCTTGGAGCCTGCCAGGGCAGAGCAAATAGCAGAGGTTAAAGAAGACAAGGTATAGGAAGGGGGAGAGGCAAAGAAAAGGCAAATACAGAGGAGAAAAGAGTGAAACTGGTGCTGTGAAGGATGAAGTCCATGTGATGATGCTCTGCAGTCTGCTCAGATTCCATGGGCCTCTGTGCTTCACCTCCTAGCTCTTCCACAGCTGTGCACTCAAGACTTCCCGACTCTTACCTGTGCCCTGCTCTCCCTCTGACCCTCCCAGATCCCTGTCCTGGGTTCTTAGAAGTACCCCTGTTTTAGGGCGAGGGAGATAGACTTAATCACTTTGACCACTTACAACACTTACAACAATGTTCCTGTGGGGAATGAATTCTCTTACAGACCAACCTCTAATACAACTATCAGTGAAACTAAGGCTATTAACTTAAACTGCAGTTTGGATAGTTAGAGAGGGATCCTTCTTTTTTCCCACGGTGCACTTTTCATTCAGCGTGGTGCTGTACTTTTCACTGCCCTTCACCTCAGCTGATATGTTATTTACCTTATGTCTCAAGACCAAGGCAGTAAAAACAGTACCGAATCAGGACACAGAGAGTGTAGTTAGGGTGTTAACTAACTCACAGGCCTATTACAGAAAAAATAAAGATCTGCCTATATTAGATATAAAGTGGTTGGGGTTTAGAGAAAAGAGGAGTCACTGTGGCAATGGTGGGATAGTTTATACAAGTAGGATTTAAGCTCAGCTCTGAAAGATAGGATGGACAGAGATGAGGATGGGCTGGTGTTCTGAGCGCCAAGCCTAAAGGGTTCGTTGAAGGGTACAAAGAGAATTTTTGTTACATCTCTAAAGTTTTATTTCTGTTTTAAAAAATTGTAAAGCAAATATAGCATGTTAACATGAATTGAATTTGGGTGGAAGATACTTATATGCAGGTATTCATTATTTCTGTTCTACTTTTCTGTATGACTGAAATTTTTTTTAAGATTTTATTTATTTATTTGAGACAAAGAGCACTCAGGAGCAGGGAGAGGGGCAGAAAGAGGAGCAGGCTCCATGGTGAGCAGGGAACCAGATGCAGGACTTTATCCCAGGACTCTGGAGTCATGACCTGAGCCAAAGGCAGACTCTTAACTGACTGAGCCACCAGACAACCCTAAGATATTTTTTTGATTACGAACAGGGAAAATGGCCTTAAAGCTGAGCAGCACAAGAGAAAAAGGAGATAATTTAAATAATACATAAATTGATAGCCAGCCCTTAAGCAGACAAATGATAATGGTAGTCACTTATTTTAATCAGGGTCTTGAAGGAACACAAAAATAGTATATTTTTATGCAACGAAAGAACTGAAAAATGACTAAGATCATACAGAGTGAACGAATAAATTAATGGGAGAGGTGTAAAAAATAAGTTAACAGGACAAAACTTCCTCTTGGGTTGGGGTTAACCTCTTTTAGGTGTGAGATATACTAATACAGAAAACAGGTTGTACATCACTAGAAAAATTTTAATGTAAATAAATGACTTATTCTAGTCATTAACACCAAAAGGAGCAAGTTCAGGAATATTGCACAGGAAATAAGGGTAATCTGTACACCTAGTTTTCATACCCTGTATCTACATGAATAAATATAAACACTTTTCTGAAAGAGTGGCTTTAATGCGTGTATTTAAGTTCTTATAAAATATACTATTACAGTCTCTCTTTTGATATAATTGTGTTCACCAGCTTGAATTATTGCCTTCCCAAGAATTTCTTCTTATAAGCATTGAGGGAAGAACCATTATTAATAATTTTTTATATTCCTAGAATGCTTGGTTAACCTTATAGCAAGAACTGAATGTATTTGTAGATTGGCAGAATAGAATTTTGAACAGTCTGTTCACCTCCAGTAAAACTGTGTTCCTAGTGAATAAATTTAATCTCAGTGCAAAAAGTATTTCTATATAACATGGTTTTTCTAAACCACAGCCATTAATTATTTATATGTAATTTAAGTTCAGGTTTGTTGAGTTCTTGTTCATTCATTCATACAAAATAGAAAGGCCTTTAAAACTCATCTTATGGGTCGCCTGGGTGGCTCAGTGGGTTAAAGCCTCTGCCTTCGGCTCAGGTCATGGTCCCAGGGTCCTGGGATCGAGGCCCCGCATCAGGCTCTCTGCTCAGCAGGGAGCCTGCTTCCAGCTCTCTGCCTGCTTCTCTGCTTACTTGTGATCTCTGTCTGTCAAACAAATAAAATCTTAAAAAAAAAAAAAACTTATCCTAAAAGAATTTAACTTACTATATTCGCTCACAGATGTACAATTTAACAAACTTATGGCAGTAACGTTTATCTACCATTTAAGTGTGTTTGCAGAATTGTAAGTATCTGGAATGGTCTTACAGGGGCACAAAGTCCATATTGCAACTTTCCTGTTATTTCTCAGCTCTTTTTACATCATTTGTTAAAAAACAAAAAACAAAAACATATTTTTACAATAATAGTAATGATAACTTTAAAAAATTTATAGTTTTATATTAGTTTTAGGTATACAGTATAGTGATTCAGCAGTTCTATATTACTCAGTTATTACTCAGTGCTCATCATGGTAAGTGTACTCTTAACCCCCTTCACTTCTTTCACCCATTCCCCCTCCTCTCCTCTGATAACCATCACTTTGTTCTCTACTGTGTTGTTGTTGTTCTCCATATTTAAGAGTGTGTTTTTTGGTTTGTCTTTTTTTCCCTCCCCATTGTTTGTTTGTTTTCTTTATTAAATTCCATATTATCAGTGAAATCACATGGTATATTTCTTCTTTGATGCATTTTACTTAGCATTATGCCGTCTGGCTCCATCCATGTTGTTGCAAATGGCAAGATTTCATTCTTTTTTATTATTGAATAATATTCCATTGTGTGTGTGTGTGTGTATGTATGTGCACGCATGCGTGCACGTGTGTGTGTATTTCATTTTCTTTACCCATTCATCTGTTGGTAGACACTTGAGCTGCTTCCATAATTTAGCTGTTGTAAATACTGCTGCAGTGGTCATAGGGGTGTGTATATCCTTTTGAATTAGTGTTTTTATATTCTTTGAGTAAATATCCAGTAGTGCAAACAGTGCATCATAGGTTAGTTCTGTTTTTAATATTTTGAGGAACCTCCTGTTTTCCACAGTGGCTGCACCATTTTGCATTCCTACCAATATTGTATTAGGGTTCCTTTTTCTCCACATCCTTGTCAACACTTGTTGTTTCTTTTGTGTTTGATTTTTATCCATTCTGACAGGTGTAGGTTGGTATCTCATTATAGTTTTGATTGGCATTTCCCTGATGATGAGTGATACTGAGAATCTGTCTATTTGTCTGTTGGACATCTGTCTGTTGTCTTCAGAGAAATGTCTGTTCATGTCTTGTACCCTTTTTAAATAGGATTTTTTTTTGGTGGTGAGTTGTATAAGTTCTTTATATATTTTGGAAATTAGCCCCTTAGCAGGTATGTCATTTGCAAGTATCTTTTCCCATTCAGTAGGTTGTCTTCTAGTTTTGGTGATTATTTCTTTTGCTGTGCAGAAACTTTTTATTTTGATCTAATCCCAAGAGTTTATTTTTGCTTTTGTTTCTCTTGCCTTAAGAGACATTTCTAGAAAAATACTGTTATGGGTGATGTCAGAGAAATTACTGCCTGTGCTCTGTTCTAGGATTTTTATGGTTTCAGGCCTCACATTTAGGTCCTTAATCCATTCTGAGTTAATTTTTATGTTTGGTGTAAGGAAGTGGTCCAGTTTCATTCTTTTGCCTGTGGCTGTCCAGTTTTCCCTACATCATTTGTTGAAAAGACAGTCTTCTCCCATTGCATATTTTTCGCCTCTTTTGTCAAAGACTAATTGACCATATAATCTTGACTTTGTTTTTGTACTTTCTGTCCTGTTCTATTGATCTGTGTGTCTGTTTTATGCTGGTACCATACCATTGTAATTACTACAGCTTTGTAGTATAACTTGAAATAGGAATTGTGATTTCTTCACCTTTATTTTTCAAGATGAATTTGGCTGCGTGAGGCCTTTTGTGGTTCCCTACAAATCTCAGGATTATTTGTTCTAGTTCTCTGAGAAATGCTGTTGGTATTTTGATAGGATTACATTAAATCACTAGATTGCTTTGATTAATATGGACATTTTAACAATATTTGTTCTTCCAATCCATGAGGATATCTTTCTATTTGTTTGTGTCATCTTTTTCATCAAAGTTTTATACATTTCAGAGTACAGGGTCTTTCACCTCAGTTAAGTTTACTTCTAGGTTTTTTATTATTTTTGGTATACTTATAAACGGGATTGTTTTCTTAGCTTCTCTTTCTGCTGTTTCATTGTTAGTGTATGGAAATGCAGTGGATTTCTGTACATTGGTTTTGTATCCTGCAAACTTACTAAATTCATTTATCAATTCTAGTAGTTTTTTGGTGATGTCTTTTGACTTTTCTATATATAGTATCATGTCATCTGCAAACAGTAAAAGTTTTACTTCTTAACAATTTGGATGCCTTTTATTCATTTTTCTTGTCAAGTTGCTATAGCTAAGACTTCCAGTACTGTGTTGAATAAAAGTGGTGAAAGTGGACATCCTTGTCTTGTTCCTGACCTTAGGGGAAAAGCTCTCAGTTTTTCATCATTGAATATCATGTTAGCTGTGGGTTTTTCATATATGGCCTTTATTGTGTGGAGGTATATCCTTCTAAACCTACTTTGTTGAGGGTTCGTATCATGAGTGGATGTCATACTTTGTCACATGCTTTTTCTGCATTTATTGAAATGGCCATTTGGTTTTTAATCCTCTTATTGATGCCATGTATCACATTGATTGATTTGTGCATATTGAACCACTCTTGTATCTTGAGAATAAATTCCACTTGATCATGATTAATCATTTTCTTAAATGTATTTTGGATTCAGTTTGCTAATAGTATATTGAGGATTGCTGCATTTGTGTTCTTCAGAGATACTGGCCTTAGTTCTCTCTTTTTTTTAGTGTCTTTACCTAATTTTGGTATTTGCATAATCCAGGCCATATAGGCTGAATTTGGAAGTTTTCCTTCCTCTTTTGTTTTTTTTGGAATAGTTTGAGAAGAACATTCTTTAAATGTTTGGTAGAATTTGCCTGTGAATCCATTTCGTCCTGGACATTTTTGTTGGGACTTTGATTACTGATTCAATTTCATTGCTGGTAATGTGTCTGTTCAAATTTCCAATTTCTTTCTGCTTCAGTTTTGGTTGGTTATTTTTCTAAGAATTCATCCATTCCTTCTAAGTTGTCCAGTTTGTTGGCATGTAGTTTTTCATAATATACTTCTATATTTATATTCCTTGGGTGTTTGTTGTTACTACCCCTTTCATTTTTTATTTTTAGTCTTCTCTCTCTCTCTCTCTTCTCTCTCTCTCTCTCTTTTTTTTTGGGGGGGGGGTCTGGCTAAAGGTTTATCAGTTTATCAATTTTGTTGACATTTTCAAACAACCAGCTCCTGTTCTGTTGTTTTTTAAGTTTCTATTTCATTTTTTTTTTCCTGCTCTAATCTTTATTTCCTTCCCTCTACTGGTTTTGCATTTTGTTTGTTCTTTTTACTAGCTCCTTTAGGTATAAGGTTATATTGTTTATTTAAGATTTTTCTTTCTTCTTGAAGTAAGCCTATATTGCTATAAACTTCCGTCTTAGAACAGCCTTTGCTACGTCTCAAAGATTTTGGACTGTTGTGTTTTCATTTTCATTTATCCCCATATAAATTTTGACTTCCCCTTTGATTTCCTAGTTGACCCATTTATTGTTTAGTAGCATGTCATTTAACTTCCATGTATTTATGCTCTGTCCAGAGTTCTTGTGGTTGATTTCTGGTTTCATGACATTGTAATCAGAAAAGATGCGTGGTATGACTTCAGTCATTTTGAATTTGTTGAGACTTGTTTTGTGTCCTAATATTTGATCTCTTGTGGAGAATGCTCCATGTGCACTTGAAAAGAATGTGTATTCTGCTGTTTTAGGGTGGAATGTTCTGATTATATATGTTAAATCCATCTGGTCCAGTGTGTCATTCAAAGCCTTTGTTTCCTTGTTGATTTTCTGTTTGGATGATCTGTCCATTGATGTAAGTAGGGTGTTAAAGTCCCCTACTATTATTATATTACTCTTTATTCCTTTATGTTTGTTATTAACTGTTTTATGTATTTGGGTGCTCCCATGTTGGGGCGTAAATATTTACGATTATTATATCTTCTTGTTGGATTGTTCCATTTATGATTGTATAGTGTCCTCCTTTGTCTCTTGCTACAGTTTTGTTTTAAAGTCTGTTTTGTCCAAAGTAAGTATTGCTACCCAGCTTTCTTTTCACTTCCATTTTCATGATAAGTGCTTCTCCATCCATTCACTTTCAGTCTCTGTGTGTCTTTAGGTCTGAAATGAGTTTCTTGTAGGCAGCATATAAATGGCTCTCGTTTTTTTTGTTTGTTTGGTTGGGTTTTTTGGTTTGTTTTTTGTTTTTTGTTTAAAGATTTTATTTATTTATTTGACAGAGATCACAAGTAGGCAGAGTGGGCAGAGAGAGGGGAGGAAGCAGGCTCCCTGCCGAGCAGAGAACCCAATGTGGGGCTCGATCCCAGGACCCTGGGATCATGACCTGAGCCGAAGGCAGAGGCTTTAACCCGCTGAGCCACCCAGGTGCCCCTGTTTGGTTGTTTTTTTTAATCCACTCTGTCACTCTGTGTCTTTGGTTGGACCATTTACACCATTATGTTCAAAGTAGTTACTGGTAGGTATATATTTATTGACATTCTGTTACTTGTTTTATGGTTGTTTTTGTAGTTCTTCCCTGTTCCTGTCTTCCCTTATTCTCTTCTTTCATGATTAGTTGGCTCTAGTGATATACTTGGATTCCTTTCTCTTTATTTTTTGCTTTATTTTTCTCTTCATTTTTTTGTATATTTATTAATGGTCTTTGATTTATGTTTAGCATTAGGTTTGTGTATGACATCTTTTTTTTTCTTTTTAATTAACATGTAGTGTATTATTTGTTTCAGGGATACAGGTCTGTGAATCATCAGTCTTACACAGTTCACAGCATTCACCATAGCACATGCATATGACATCTTCTGCATATAGCAGTCCATACTAAGTTAATGGCCTCTTCAGTTTAAACCTATTCTTTACTCTTCTCCCACATTTTAGGTACATAGGTATATTTTGCATCCTTTATTTTGTGAGTCCCTTTACTGATTTTTAGATTTTTACTGCTTTTTGCTTCCTCCTTGTTTTACTCTTACTTTTGGTCTTCCCTTTCCACTCAGAGTCCCCTTTAACATTTCTCACCATGTCCTCCACTCTTTCCTCAAGTCCAGTGAGTATCTTTATGATCATTACTTTAAATTCTCTATCAGTCATACTATATCATTCTGTTTGCTTAGGTCTCTTGCTGTGATTGTGTTGTGTTCTTTCATCTGGGATATGTTCCTCTGTGTCTTCATTTTTTTCTACCTCTTTGTGTCTGTTTCTGTGCATTAGGAAAGTCAGCTGTGCGCCCTGCTCTTGAAAGTATGGCCTTATGAAGCAAAGGTCCTATAGCCCTGCAGTGCAGTATTCCCTGTTTACCAGAACCTGGTGCTTAAGGAGTGTCTCCTATGTGTGTTGTGTGAGTGCTGGTATTGTAGCTGAGCCACTTTTTCCTTCAGTCCACTTGTCTGCAGTGGTTCTCTTCTCCGGTTATAGGCAGTGTTTGGTCTCTGTGCTGCTAGTGGGCAAGTCTGGGACTGCCATGGTTTGAGTTGAATTTACCAGAGATGACAGTAGCACCAGCTTCAGGACACTTTCCGTCTTATCCTCTGAGAAACTTGTGTTGGTGGGTGGAGCCTATAGTCAGACTAGATGTCTGCCTCCCGTCCACTGCTAGAGCTATAGTCTGACTGTTTATGGTTACTTTTTTCTCTCAGCTGGGGCAGGAGTCACTTTGGAGTGTGGCTGGCCCCTGTCTGACCTGCTGCACACTGCCAGGCTTGTGGTATGGCCCTGTATGGGCTCCGTCCAAGAACATATTAGGGGAGAGGGGAAGGATCCACAGGGTGCTGTGGGGGAGGGTAGTGGTGATTGGTATAAGCAAGTTAGGTAGTAAGTGGCACTGAGCTGGTTCCTGTAGGTGGCCATATGTTTATATTGGGGAGTGTGGGCAGGAAATGGTACCTGCCAGCTCCTCTGTTCCTGGAGGAGTCTCTCAAGGATCTCTGCCCCTCCAGGACATCTCTGAGATGAGTAAACTACTCTTCCTCCTGTATGCCTCAGGGATTTTTAAAACTGCTGCTTCTGTGCTATATCCTCAGGGGCTGTTGTGCTGTGTCCTTAAGGCTGGGGCTCAATATTCTTTCACCCTCCAGGCTCTCCCAGAGCTGAACCTGCCAATGTTTAAAAAAATTCCAGGTTTTAAGTCCCACTGGTTATAAGAACCCAACATTCAGCCCCTCTGATTTTCAAATCCTTACGGGGTTTATTTTCCCCATATAGGATTCCCTATATGAGGGTCTGTTTTTGTCCTCTCTCTATACCCTAAGCTCCCTCCCTACCACGACTAGCCCTGCAGGTCCCTTTGGCTCCCAACTAACTGTTTCCACCCTACCTACCCTCTTAAGTGTGGCCTCTTCTCTGCATTTAGTTATGGAGTCTGTTAGGTAGTGTTCAGGTCATTTTCTGGGTTATTTATGCTGATATGATTGTTATCTAGTTGTATCTGTGGGATGAGGTGAATTTAGGGTCATCTTGCTCCACTATCTTCTGGTAGTAATAATAATTTGAATTTATAATTTCAGTACGATCATAATGACAAATCTTAAATTCTTACTAAATGATCTTTATTCTACGATAAAACTATTCTTCTAGAATTTGTGCAAACAAGATAAAAATCTTCACACAAAGTCAGTAGCACAGTATCCTCCCATGTTCATTCAGCTAGTCCATACTCTTAATTATTCATTTGCTTAGCAAATGGTCCTTGGATTTGTATCACATTAGACACTGTGTAGGCCCTAAGTAGTGAACAGGATACAGCTCTTATACTCAAAGATAGAGGTAAAGACTTTTCCAGAAGCAGTGCCTATAAGCTTAGAACTAAAGGGAGACCAAGAATTGGTGGGGTGCAGGGGTGGGTTGGTGGGGGCAATACTGGAGGAAATATTTGTGGCAGAACAACGTAAGTAAAAGTTAGCTAATTTGAGAGAATACTGTGCATATGGTGAGCAGCTAGTATGGTTGGTTTGCATGGTTGGAATGCAGAATACAAAGGATATAGAAAATCCTGTGGGAAGGGTTAAGACATAAGCAGTCAGGTTGCGAAAAAGTTGGAAGCTATGTTAAGGAATTTGAGATTTTGAAGGAGAACATCACCACATTTGTATTTAGAAAGATTTCTTGGCAGCATTATGGAGTAAGAGTTGGCAGGAAGAAAGCTTGGGGGCAGTTAGAACAGTGATGACGTGTAATAATTCAGATGAGAGATGAAATTGGATCAGACTACAGCAGTGGCAATGGGGGTAGAAAGATATAGATTTAAGAAAAATAGGAGGTTAAATCGGTAGGATGAAGTATTGGATTAGATGTGAAGAATAAGAGGGAAAGAGGAGTCAAGGATAATCAGCTGTCTGGCTTGAGCCACTGGGTCAGTGGTTATTACTCATTGAGCTAGAGAGTTACCAGGTAGGGTTTTGGAAGTGATTCCCTCTTTGGTCTATAAAAACTCTTATTAGACCATTTTTACTGCCATTTACTTAAAAGTGGAAAGAAAGTAAACATGTCATTCCCAAGATGTCCATATCCCTGGCTACTCAGAAACATCAAAATAATAGTTAAGATTCATTGTTAGGGTTCACTGGTTTATATGTTAGAGAGAATCCTGTTTTCTCTAGGCAGTGTATACTTTTGTCTAGTTACATATGTAATTTCATTATATATAATCCTTTATAGTCAATATAGTCTTGTGTTAAGTGACTCACAAAGTAGCTATAATGATGACAGAGCTGTTGTTGTCCAGGCTGACAACATAAATATAATATCTAACCAAATTAATACATGTTAAAAGAAAACATTTAATTTATTGCCAGTGGGAATACAAAATGGTACAACCACTTTGGAAAACAGTTTGACAGCTTCTTATAGAAGTAAACACACTTAACCATAGGATACAGAAATCATACTCCTTGATATTTACCCAAAGGAGTTGAAAACCTATACTACATAAAAACCTCACATTTATAGCAGCTCTGTTCATAATGGCCCAAACTTGAAAGCCTGGAAGGGTTGCTTCCAAGATACCCTTTAGTAAGTGAATGGATAAGTAGACTTTAGTAGGTGAATGGATAAATAGATATGGTATATCCATACAGTGGGCTACTAGTCAGTGCAAAGAGAAATGAGCTACCAAGACATGAAAAGACAGGGAGTAACCTTAAATGCGTATTACTAAGTGAAAGAAGCCAATCTGGAAAGGCTATATATATATTATATGATTCCAACTATTTGACTTTATGGAAAAGGCAGAAGGATGAAGACAGCAGAAGGTAGGTGGTTGTCTCAGGCTGCGGGGAGAAAGGGATGAATAGGCAGAGCGCAGAGGATTTTTAGGACAGAGAAACTCTTCGGTACAATACTATAAAGATAGATACCTGTCATTGCAAATTTGTTAAAACCCTGAGAATGTATATCACCAAGAGTGAACCCTAGTATAAATTGTGGACTTTAGATAATGATGTGTGGATCTTCTTTTATTCAGGGTTACCTTTTATTCAGAAACACACAGACACATACATAAAATTTTTTCTTGGCAGAATAAATGAAACAAGATGGGATTGAGAGGGAGAGAAACCATAAGTGACTCTTAATCTCACAAAACAAACTGAGGGTTGCTGGGGGGAGGGGGATTGGGAGAGGGGGATGGGGTTATGGACATTGGGGAGGGTATGTGCTATGGTGAGTGCTGTGAAGTGTGTAAACCTGGCGATTCACAGACCTGTACCCGTGGGGATAAAAATACATTATATGTTTATTAAAAATTAAAAGAAAAAAAATTTTTTCTTGGCTTTTACAATATTTGTTGGAAATGCTGCTTACATCATTTTACATTAGTAATTGTAGGGTATTTCTTCCAACTAGAAATCAGTCTTAATAATGGATTCGTTTTACTGAAGGGTTTGGGTGGGTTTATTTATTTATTTTTTAATGAAAAATTGATGCAAGCAAATGGAAAACTAACTCTGCAAGTCTAGAATGCTGTTAGGCATGCTGCTGTCATGCTTACTTTTTCTAATATTTGAAGGAGGATTTTGAAAATAGCCTTGATGATTGGTACAGCCACTGTAAAAAAAAAACTGTAGGGCGTTTCCTCAAAAATAGAAATACCGTTTGTTTGGGTTGTTTTTTTTTTTTAATTTTATTTATTTTTGTGAGAGAGCATGAGCATGAGTTGGGGGTGGGGGAGCAGAGGGAGAAGCACGCTCGCCCCTGAGCAGAGAACTGATACAGGTCAATCCCAGGATCCTGGATCATGACCTGAGCCGAAGGTGGACACTTAACCAACTGAGCCACCCAAGCGCCCTAGGTATTTACGTAAGGAAAACAAAAACACTAATTCAAAAGGATATATGTATCCCTATGTTTATTGTAGCATTACTTAAAGAAGCCAAGATAATGGAAGCAACCTAGGTATCTGTCAATAGACAAATGGATAAGGAAGATGTTGGGTGTATATGTGATGGAATATTACACAGCCATAAAAAAGAATGAGAATATGCCGTTTGCAACAATATGGATGGACCTATGGGTATTATGTTAGATGAAATAAGTCAGAAAAAGACAGATGCCATATGATTTTACTCATGTGGAATCTAAAAACAAATGAATAAACGAACAAAAGGCAAAATCAGACCTATAAATATAAAGAACAGAGTTATGGTTTCCAGAGTGAGAGGTTATGGGGATGAAGGGTATTGGGAGACGCAACCTTCCAATTATGGAATGAATAAATCATAGGAATAAAAGGCACATAGGGAATACAGTCAATGATACTGTAATAGTGTTACATGGTGATGATGGTGGCTACACTTGTGCTGAGCATAGAATAGCATATGAAGTTGTCCAGTCAATATGTTGTATACCGGAAACCAATATAACACTGTAAACTATGCTCAAAATTATTTTCTTACTTAAAAAAGAATCTTTATGATAGTTACTGTTTTTATAACATAACTTCACTTATCATTGCCATTCTCCTTCCCAGGAAACAGACTAAGTGGTTTACTGAAGGTCACATGTAGCTTGGTTTATATTTTATAAACTAAATATTTATATCCTATATTTATGTTCCAGAAACAGAACAGCTAAAGATTCTCCATGTTATGAGGATATTGAAGCCTCTTTATTACAGAAGACACTTTGTACACTAAAAGGAATTTCTTTCATTCCTTTTTATTTTCCACAGCCTTTATTTTATTTTTTATTTTTTCTTTAAAGATTTTATTTATTCATTTGACAGAGAGATCACAAGTAGGCAGATAGGCAGGCAGAGAGAGAGGGGGAAGCAGGCTCCCCGCCGAGCAGAGAGCCCGATGTGGGGCTCGATCCCAGGACCCTGAGACCATGACCTGAGCCGAAGGCAGAGGCTTAACCCACTGAGCCAGCCAGGTGTCCCTCCACAGCCTTTTTTAGAGAGAAGGAGTCAGTCCCAGGTTTTGACTTTGGTGAGTCTTGGTATCATTTTTTTTTTTAAAGATTTTATTTATTTGAGAAAGAGCATGCATGAGTTGGGGAGTGTAGAAGGAGAGGAAGAAGCAGACTCCCCAATGAGCAGGGAGCCTGATGCAGGGCTTGATCCGAGGACCCCAAGATCACGACCCAAGCCGAAGTCAGACACCCAAATGACAGCCACCCAGGTACTCTGAATCTTGGTATCATTAATTGACAGAAGGGATGGAGGAAGAAGAGAGTCTGGGAGACATATAAGGAGTGCAAGTTAGAATACATTGAATTTTAACAGCTTGTGGTAAAGATTTCCTATAGGCACTTGAAAATGTTGACCTGGATGATTAGACTAGAGATACATATTTGGAAGTCATTTAATATAGGCGGTAGTATGAGCTATGGAGAATAGTATGTAGAGGAAGAATAAATGAGCAAAGATAGAACCTGGTGGAACACATGGTATGGGGAACAGCAGAAGAGAAACCCATGGAGGTAACTGATAGTAAGTTCCCTTAGTAACTGCCCAGTCCATAAGAATTGGTAGAGAAGAGAGAATACGACCTTGGATATGAGCAGCTGAACTTTCCAACCCCAAATCTTTTGGGTGATCTCACCAGTCATTGCTGCTATTACTATACTGGTCTTGTGGAGTATAGTTTTCTCTTTACTGCACTGGTCTCTCCCAAAATACTTGAGATGATAGAAGAAAATCATAAATGGAAAGTAACATAACCAGTTTAGGAAAATATCTGTGTGACTGCTCTCACCGCATATAGAATCAGTTGACCCTTTGGGGCCCTTTACAGAATTACGTTCTTTTCTAGGGCTACCTCCTTGCTGAAGTAAAGATTTACTTCCACATGGCAGAAATTTCCTTTTTCCCCAAAAGTGAGGAGAGTCATTAGGCACATCTGAACTGCTTTATACTCTAGGCTCAAGGAAATAAGAGAAGAGTTTCTTCTTCATACCTGTTAAGTTTGATCTTGTATGGTTTCTTTTCATGTCATGAGGTGTTTTTTCCCAAGCTGTTTAATAATGGCAGTGTCCACCTTCTTCAAGTGAGAAAATACCCTTGACTTACAAGGGTATGATCTTAGTTTGTGGACCTACACAAGTAACCATCTTGGAATATATTTGTCCAACAAAGGAATAAGATAAATACATACTAGAGCAAAAGACTCTAGCAATAATGATTGAATATAAAAGAACTTAGATTGTTATCACAGAATATAGAGAACAAGGAGATTCAAGTATCACATGCTCTAGAAAGCCCAAGTAGAGTGAGAGCTGAAATGGTGTTTAACTTTTTAGATTATATTTGAAAGTTGGGGCACCTGTGTGGCTCTGTTGGTTAAGCATGTCTGCCTTCGGCTCTGGTCATGATACTAGGGTCCTGGTGTCAAGCCCCAGGTCGGGCTCCCTGCTCAGCAGGAAGTCTGCTTCTCCCTCTCCCTCTGCCCCTCCCCACCACATGTGGTCTCTTTGTCTTTCTCTCTCTCTCTCTCTTTCAAATATATAAAATCATTTTATAAAATGATTTATTATAAAATTTTAATAAAATTTAAATATTTAAAATTATAAAATTTTATAAAATATATAAAATCTCTTTCAAATATATGAAATCTTTTTTTAAAAGATTTAAACTTGAAAGTCATTGACATGTAGGAAAAGAATTAAACATTTATCTGATCTTCCTATGCAAATGAACTCCTGGGTAATGAAATAGAATGCTAGACATTATGTGCTTTCTGATGGAAGTATACAGCCACACCCTTTGCCAAGTAGTCTTGGCAAAAAAAGTTAAACCTGAATTTGATCAAGCTTCTAGA
Organism: Lutra lutra; assembly: GCF_902655055.1. Taxonomy (NCBI): domain Eukaryota; kingdom Metazoa; phylum Chordata; class Mammalia; order Carnivora; family Mustelidae; genus Lutra; species Lutra lutra. Next base: position 80,370,216 of record NC_062285.1, on the reverse strand, counting down.
TCAGTACTATCCAATAGAAGTTTCTGTGATCATGAAAATGTTTGTACTCCCCTGTCCAATATGATAGCCTCTAGAAGTGTGTGGTATGCAGCTGAGAGCTGAATTTTAAATTTTATTTCTTTTTAAGTAATTAAAATTTAAATTTAAATAAACACTTTGGTGGCAACTTTTTTGTACAGTGCAAGTCTCTATTAACAGTTAGAAGACAGAGCATGTTAAACCATAGTATGGGGATGCAATCAGCAAAATCCAAACTGTGGGAAACTCTGTCAAGTACTTCAGCAAAGAAACCCCAAGGTGGAGAAAAAGAGACATGGAGAGGACGCCCTTAGATTAAAAGAGATATGAAAGACATATCAACAAATTACAGTATATGGATTTCAGTTGGGTCCTCATGCAAACTGTTAAAGAAAATAATGACAGTTATGAGATAATTGGAAATTTGAATAATGGTTGAATGATATTAGGAAATTATTTTTTAGGTATCATAATGGTATTGTGGTTGTCTTATAAAAGGAAGGGAGCAAGTCATTATCTTTTAGAGAGACACATTGAAACATTTACTTTCTGTCCTCTGAAGCTATGCTTACACTTACTAAACTTATCATTAATAACCTCTTTTCTTTTGGCAATAGTGACTTTTAAAAAAACTTCTTACATGGAGAATTTTGAACACATACAGAGGTAGCTAGAGTAGTATCCTGCTTCAAAAATTACCAGTTCATTGTTTCTTCTACCCCCTACCCCAGTATTATTTTTAAGCAAATCCCAGATATCATATGATTTTATTTAAAATATTTCATTATTCCCAAAAATACAGATGTAGTAGTGATCCCAAAGGGAACTTGCACCCCAATGTTTATAGCGGTAATGTCCACAAGAGCGAAACTGTGGAAAGCACCTAGATGTCCATCAGCAGATGAATGGATAAAGATGATGTGGGGTGTGTGTGTGTACACACACACACACACACACATATAGACACACACAATGGAATATTATTTAGCCATCAGAAAAACCGAAATCTTGCCATATGTTACGACATGGTTGGAACTAGAGGTTATTATGCTAAGCGAAATAAGTCAATCAGAGAAAGACAGTTATCATATGATCTCACTGATATGAGGAATTTGAGAAACAAGATGGAAGATCATAGGGGAAGGGAGGGAAAATGAAATGACAAAATCAGAGAAGGAGACAAACCATAAGAGACTCTTAATCTCAGGAAGCAAACTGAGGGTTGCTGGGGGTTGGGGGTGTAGGGATAGGGTGGCGGGGTGATGGACATTGGGGAGGGTATGTGCTATGGGGAGCTCTGTGAATTCTGTAAGACTGATGAATCACAGACCTGTACCCCTGAAACAAATAATACATTATATGTTAATTTTAAAAAATGAAAAAAAAATATTTCAGTATATATGTTTAAAAAGTAAAGCCTCAGGGTGCCTGGGTGGCTCAGTGGGTTAAAGACTCTGCCTTCGGCTCAGGTCATGATCTCAGGGTCCTGGGATCGAGCCCCGCATCTTGTCTGCTCAGGGGAAACAAGAGCCTGCTTCCACCTCTCTCTCTGCCTGCCTCTCTGCCTACTTGTGATCTCTGTCTGTCAAATAAATAAATAAAATCTTTTAAAAATAAAAAATAAAAAAATAAAAAGTAAAGCCTCATTGTTTTTACATTACCCTGAAACAATTCTCAAACCCCCTAAATTTTAAATAATTCTTTAATTTTATTAGCTTTTTACTTAATTTTGAATTCCCACTTAAGTTCATAGTTTATATCTAAATAAACAAACACAAGAATTCTGTTTATAAACAGAGTTCCACAGTACATTTTATATTCACAAATGACAATGTAAAACGCATAGAGGTATGAATTGTGAAGAGGGATGGCATAAGAGTGCAATCTGTACACATTGTGAATTTAGCCAAAAGTAAAGTAAAGTAAGTAAGTAAAGTAAGGTAACATGAAATTTGTCAAGTTGATAAATGTCTTTGCAAAAATATTTGTAGCGTAATGGGAAAACTTCTTTAAAAAAATGAATAAAAGATATGGGAGAAGTGCCTGGATGGCGCAGTGAGTTAAGCATCTGCCTTCAGCTCAGGTCATAATCTTGGTCCTGGGATCAAGCCTCACATCAGGTTCTCTGCTTGGTGGGGAGCCTGCTTCTCCCTCTCCCTCTGCCTGCCGCTCTGCCTGCTTGTGCTCTCTCTCTGTGTGTCAAATAAATAAATAAAATCTTAAAAAAAAAAAAAAAGAGAGAGAGATGGGAGTGGAAACTACTCTAAGATCTTCTATAAAGCTCTTTAATTGAGACAACTTGAATTGTAGAGTTTGTGCAAAATTGGATATGAGCAGCTGAGCTTTCCAACCCCAGATCTTTTGGGGGATCTCACCAGTCATTGCTGCTATTACTATACTGGTCTTGTGGAGTATAGTTTTCTCTTTACTGCACTGGTCTCTCATTTCTTACAGCTGAAAACTACTTGTCAGCTATAAATATTTTAATGGCAGGTGCCTTTCTTTTGTTTCTGAAGGCAAAGGGTAGCTCTCTTGTTGTCATTTTAGCAGAGACTAAGTTTTTAGCAGTAGGGAAGATTTGTTTTATACTGTATAACATGCGGCATCAAATAATAACATTAATATGCTTTCCCAGAAATACATTGCATAAATGACCCTCATGTAAGATAGGCAAGAGAATGAGGTAAAGTGAATAACTGCCCAAGTAATATTTACTTTGAGTGTTCTGAAAGAACAGAGTGAAAAAAGACTTCCTAGGGATAGGAATTTTTTTTTCTTTAAAATAACCTCTTATTAATAAAACATAAATTTTTAGTATTTGAAAGATTTCAAACCATCCAAAATTTAAAAAGTTCTGAAAAATACAAGAATTCCACAGAAATACATACTTAGTTCTTGTCTCCTTTTTCTGGGATGGATGAGATACATGGAGTCTTACTTAACCACATGTGTGCAGTGTAGGGTAAAGGTTTTTGTGTTTGAGAGTTGTGCCTATTTTGCAACTACATTTGTACACAGAACTTAAAAAATCAGCAGATAATAAATCTCTAAAAATATACTTGGCATATGTTCTCCAAAGATCTAAACAAAAATGCTGAAAACTGTATCTCCCATTGCCCTTCTAGTTTGAGAGTTGAGGTATAGAGGTAGACTGGTAGAGTGGAGAGGAAAGGCAAAGTCATAATAAGAGGCAACTACTAAAAATATTTTTTTAGAAGCCGAAAATACCTAACAAAATATTATTATAAAGAGGTTTAAAAATTTGTTTATAAGCTAGTATTAGCAACCTTCCTTTATTTCTAAATCTTTAAGTAGAAAGTAAAATAAATTAACCTCTAAGGCCCCTAGAAGCAGTGATACCTCAGTAGAAATGAGCACACCTGGAACCCAGATCTTGGTTTCTAAATCCATTCTCCATTTAAAGGATTGAGGAATCCTTGGAGAAATGGTTGATTCTAGAAGGGGGCAGGAAATATATAAGATGAACCTAGAGCATATTACAGTGCTGGAAAGTAAGGAGGTGCTAAATACAAAAACAATATGTAGATAGGGATATGTCATAGAGACACAGGAGCCAAATGAAAGAGTTCCCAGATGTTAAAAATGGAATGATTTGAGCAACAAGATAAAAGTATATTGGATTATGACCCAAAATACAAAATAAATATCCATAAGTCCATAATGATGTAAATAAATTGTTAAATAACATAGTAATTGGGGAAGAGAATCAAATCTTCCTGACAGAAGAATTCCAAATAATTTATGTAAATTCTCCACCCCAGCTTTGCCTTTTTAAGTGTGGGCTGGGTATAGTGATTTTCTTTTATTTATTTATTTATTTATTTATTTATTTTTAAGATTTTTATTTATTTATTTCACAGAGAGAGAGAGATCACAAGCAGGCAGAGAAGCAGGCAGAGAGACGGGGAAGCAGGCACCCTGCTGAGCAGAGAGCCAATCGTGGGGCTCGATCCCAGGACCCTGAGATCATGACCCGAGCTGAAGGCAGAGGCTTAAACCACTGAGCCACCCAGGCACCCCTAGTGATTTTCTTTTAAAAAAATTATAGTATGGAAAAGGAGAGAAGAAGAGCAACTTCACAGTGGAAAAACATGACAAGCACTATCTCAGCCAGGTGATCAAGGTGAACATCAATAATGAAAAGTCAGGTTGATAGTACGTAACTTGATATGATGTGATAAAAATAGCACCTTACCTCTATGATCTTCCTCCCCCAAGCCTAATCCTTAAAAAAACATCAGACAAATTGCATTTGGGGGACTTCCTATAAAATAGCTGACCACTACTCTTTAAAACTGCCAATGTCCTTTTTTATGGCACCTCAGAGGTGGTAGGCTGCTTTAGAATGAAGCTACTGGCTCCCAGAAACTTACTGAAGTGGACATTGAATACAAACTTCATACCTTTTATGAGAAGCATATGGCCACAGAAGTTGCTGCTGTTGCTCTGAGTGAAGAAGTGGAAGGGTTTTGTGGTCCACATAACTGGTGGCAATGACAAACAAGGCTTCCACATGAAGCAGGATGTCTTGACCCATGACCATGTCCACCGCCGCTGAGTGAGGGGCATTTCTGCTACAGACCAAGGAGGATAGAGAAAGAAAGCCACAAATCTGTTCGGGGTTGCATTGTGGATGCGAGTCTCAGTGTTCTCAGCTTGGTCATTTTAAAAAAGGGGGAGAAGGATATTTCTGGACTCACTGATACTACTGTAACTTGTCACCTCGGGCCCAAAAGAGCTAACAGAGTCTGCAAACTTTTCTAAAGAAGATTATGTCTACCGGTATGTTGTGAGAAAGTCCCTAACAAAGAAGGGAAAAAAACCTAGAACCGAAGCACCCAAGATTCAGTGTCTTGTTACTTCACATATCCTCCAACACAAATGTCAGCATATTGTTCTGAAGAAACCGTATACTAAGAAAAATAAGGAAGAGGCTGCAGAATAGGCTAAACTTTCGCCAAGAGAATGAAGGAGGCCTAAGAAAAATGCCAGGAACAGATGGCCAAGAGATGGAGGCTGTCCTCTCTGAAGGCTTCTACCTCTAAGTAAGTCCAGTCAAAAATGAGATTTTCTAAGAAGAAATAAATAAGGTCCGACATTAGAAAACAAACCCAAAAACTGTCAGGTGTCATCTAAAACAAGGAAAGTCAGAGAAACTGTCACAGCCAGGAAGAGCTTAGGGAGACATGGCTGAATAGAGCGTGGTGTTTTGGATGGGATTCCGGAATGAAAAAAGGACCTGAGGTAAAAACTCAGGAAATTAGACTAAAGTATATACTTTAGTAATAATAATGTATAAATACTATTTCAGGGGCGCCTGGGTGGCTCGGTGGGTTAAAGCCTCTGCCTTCAGCTCGGGTCATGATCCTAGGGTCCTGGGATCGAGCCCCACGGCCTCTCTGCTCCGCGGGGAGCCTGCTTCCCCCTCTCTCTCTGCCTGCCTGTTGACTTGTGATCTGTCTCTGTCAAATAAATAAATAAAATCTTTAAAAAAAATACTATTTCATTAATTGTAACAGATGTACTTTTTTTGTTTTAAGTAGGCTCTACACCCAGCATGGAGCCCAACTTGGGGCTTGACCTCATGACTCTGAGATCAAGACCTAAGCTGAGATCAAGAGTCAGACACTTAACCTGACTGAGCCACCCAGGCACCCCACAAATGTACTATTCTAATGTGGTATGTTACTAATAGGGAGTACTGCTTGTTGGGGATATAGAAACACTCTGAACTATCTTCCCAGTTTTTCTGTAGGTCCTAAAACTATTCTTTTTTTTTTTTTTTTTTTTTTTAATTTTTATTAACATATAATGTATTATGGTCTTAAAACCATTCTAAAAACTAAAGTTTACTTTTAAAAAAGTTAGCCATGAAATCTAAGATTCAAAGAGAATAATAAAATTCTGATCAAGTGATACCACAGCAGTCATACAGTAATCATGTTTTTATGTTCTTTTCTTGAAATAAGGTAGGTATCAGGTTCTAATTTACAAGTAATATGAATTGAAAAAGAAATAAAATATTCTAAAGAAATTGGGCGAATTTTGTTTCTTAAATTGCATTTCAGTTTTCACAAAGTGCACTATAAAGTGTTATATCGTTTTCACAGGTACTAGTACTTTAAGTCTTACAAACTCTGGAATATATGATTCAGACCAGAGAGTACAGTTTACATTCATTTTTCCACTTATTTAACAAACTTTATTGAACATGTGTAAGAATGTAAGGATGAAGAATATGTTGAAGAGCTTAAAATCTAAAGGAGAAGATAAAATTTAACAGTTTTAATATGATATGGTAAGTAGATAGCAATATGTATAGGAATTATGAGAACACAGTTCCAAAAACTTAACAGTACTATTTCCTTTTTCAAAAATGTGGAGGGGAGAACATTATATTCATTCATGTATGCTAACCAAGAAAAGGAGAAGTGCTTTGTCCTGATCTTTACCATCAAGGAATATTTTTATTTTAACACATCAGCTAATAAATATTTAGTACAGTGTTTGTACAGCAGTGGTTCATTTAAAAATTAAGCTCATGGAATTTTAAAAAGTCAGGCCATAAAAATTATCATTCTAATTTGTGGATTTTAAGTTGTGTTATAGAAGAAACTCCTTACTTTTCCTTGTACTGTTAAGAAAGTTTTCCCAAAGTTTCTTCTAAGAAGAATCTTAAAGACATGTAGGAGCCTAGCAGGCAGACAAGGAGGGAGCTGTGTAGTAGGCAGAATTCTAAAAATGTTCCCCCAAGATTCCTGTCTCCTGTCTATTTAGTCAAACCAATATAGGTAGTGCTGTTAGCCAACCATGAAATAGAGTAGGTTGGATTATCCAGGTTTCCCCAGTGTGATCCCATGAATCCTTACAAGAGAAACTCAGATTTGGCAGAAGAGATTTGGCAGAAAGGCACTCAGAGGATTCCAAGGATGAGAAGAGTTCATTGTGCCCTTGCCAGTTCAGAGATGTCAGGGCTACATGTCTGCCTGAGATGTCAGACTACTCCCTGAGAGTAGGTGCAAGGGGCAGCCTTGCTGATAGCTAACAAGGGAATAAGGACCTTAGCCCTGTAACTTCAGGGAACTGAATTCTGCCAACAGCCTGGGTGAACTTGGAAAGGATTCTTCCCCAGAGCCTCCAGGAAGGAAGGAAGTCCTTAAAAACAGGATAGTTTCAGTACTGTGAGACCTGGAACAAAGGAACCAGCAGAGCCACTCAATGCCCAGACTTCGGACCCACAGAAACTATGAGATAATAAATGTAGGAGTTATTTTAAAGTCACCAAGTTTGTCAGAATTTATTAAGGGAATAGTAGAAAACTTATTTCTTTAAAAGGTGGGGGAGGCTGTGTGGCACTGTTGGTTGAGCATCCAACTCTTGGTTTTGGGTCAGGTTGTGATCTCGGGGTCATGAGATCAAGCCCCATGTTGGGCTCCACACTCAGATTGGGATTCTCTCTCCCTCTCCCTCTACCCCTCCCACTCGTGTGTTCATACAACGGGCACTTGCTCCCTCTCTCTCTCAAACAAATAAATATTTAAAAAAAAAAAAAACTATTATTTTTATCTAGGAAGGAATACATCCTGGATCCTTGCAAAGGATACATCCTTGTAAAGACCCAGAGAGCACGGTACTTAAAAGGGAGCTGCAGGTTATCTGGCATGGCTCAAGTACAGGGTGTGTAGAGAGCAGGGGAGTTTCAGAGATTGGAGCTGGAAATGGAGGGCTGGATCATGGTGTGGTACTCAAGTGCTGTTTCCAGAAACTGGACTCTAGGTGACAGGGGACTAAATTTTAAGATTGGTGCCTTAGTTCACTTTGATTTTCTGAGGAGATAAGATAAATTCCCCTATCTCTTTCAAATTTTTGCTCAGACATCACTTTCTCAGTGAGAGACCCACTCTGACCTTCCTGTGTAATATTGCAACCTATGCCCTGTACTGCTGACCTTCCTTCCTCTATTCTTTTTTAACTTTCCATTGCACTTTTTATCTTCCAACATACTATATAATTTATATTTATTATTTGTCTCCTCTGAGGTAAACTCCATGAAGGCAAGGATTTTTTGCCTTTCTGTTCCACTGTTTGTTCCAGTTATTTATTGTTGCTACCAAACTACCTCAGAATTACCAGGTTAAAGCACAGTCATTTATTTAGCTCACAGTTCTGCAATTTGGGCAGAGTGTGGTGAGACCAATTTGTCTCTGCGTTGTTGACATAAGATGAGTAGTTTGACAGGGGTCCAGAGGACCAACTTCAATGTGGCTTACTCCCTCGCTGGCAGGCAGGCTGTATTGCTTACTATTGGCTGGGACCTCAGTCTGCCTTGTGGGCTAAGACCCTCAGTTTCTGTCCTTATGGGCTTCTCCAGAGGATGGATGGGCTTTCTGACAGCACTGTAGCTATGCTCGAAGGGCCTTTGTTCCAAGAGAGCAAGGTGGAAATGTGTGGCCCTATTTATGACTGAGCCATGGAAGCCATCTGCTCAAGGACTTTCCGGGTTTAAGGACCCAGGACAGGGACTGTACTTTCTTTCTTTCTTTCTCTCTCTCTTTCTTTTTTTTAAAGATTTTTATTTATTTATTTGACAGAGATCACAAGTAGACAGAGAGGCAGGCAGTTGGGGGTGGGGGGAGCAGAATCGAATAGAAGCATTATTATTCCAACAATCACCTGAAGTTTTCTGCCGCTCTCCGCTCAGTGGGGGCGCCATCCCAGGACCCTGGGATCATGACCTGAGGCGAAGGCAGAGGCCTTAACCCACTGAGTCACCCAGACGCCCCGGGACTGTACTTTCTGATGGAATTTCAAAAGCTCATGTAGGACAGGAGATATTGTTGTGGCTATTTTTGAAGAGTGCAGTCTGCTATTCTATCTCAAGAGCCTAGAATAGTGCCTTGGCTCATAGAGCTTCAAAAATACTTGAGTGAAAGAAAAAGAGAGGGGCAGAGAGAAAAGAGACAATGAGATATGAATTAGAAGGGGAGTTTAATGTACAGTGTACGGCAGGGAAACAAGTTAGGAAGCTGGAGCAATATTCTGAGTCTGGCTTGAGGCTCAGTTAACAGTGTAGCAATTAAAATAGAAAGGAAAGGCTGATTTGGAGGGATATTAAGGAAGTATAAATTGCAAAATATAGTGACTATCTGAATATGGAAGGAAAGGAGATGGATTCAGGTGGGGGGAGGGGAGAAGTCCAGAATCTAAAATCTAGAAATCTAGCATGACTTCTAATCAAAGATCCTGGCTAAGTACCAGATAATACTCTGAGCACTAGAGTGAAAACAGTAAATTTGAATCCCTTTTGATGGGATTACTTTTAGTGTTAACCCTTCTTTTAAAAAAATAAAATTAAAAATAAAATTTAAAAAATAACTCAGGGGCGCCTGGGTGGCTCAGTGGTTTAAGCCGCTGCCTTCGGCTCAGGTCATGATCTCAGGGTCCTGGGATCGAGTCCCGCATCGGGCTCTCTGCTTGGCAGGGAGCCTGCTTCCCTCTCTCTCTTTCTCTCTGCCTGCCTCTCTGTCTACTTGTGATCTCTCTCTGTCAAATTAAAAAAAAAAAAAAAAAGAAAAAAAAATCTTAATAACTCAGGGCTTTGAGATCATCTTGAGGGTTTTCTTCTGTGTTTGTCTTACGGCGGGAGGAAGGAAGACTTTGTTTTTCCTATAAGAGAGAAATTCTACTCTCCCCTCCCATTTTTAATCCTTGGTTTTGGTTTTCTGTTAATTTTGAAAACTTGAGAAAGTGGTTAAAATGTTTTTCCCCCCTACCATAGGTGACATGACTTTTTTCTTTAAAATAGGCTAGATAGTAACTCTGGGAATCATAGCCTCGTGTGGAACTGGGAAGTTCCTTCCTAATCATTTGACAGGTCCCATTGTCTTCCTCCGAGAATACATGGACCATGATTTTATAGGTCTGTGCTATCCCCCAATTCCATTTAAGAACTGGAATCCAGGGACGCCTGGGTGGCTCAGTTGGTTGGACGACTGCCTTCGGCTCAGGTCATGATCCCGGAATCCTGGGATCGAGTCCCACATCAGGCTCCCAGCTCCATGGGGAGTCTGCTTCTCCCTCTGACCTTCTCCCAGCTCATGCTCTCTCTCACTGTCTCTCTCTCAAATAAATAAATAAAATCTTTAAAAAAAAAAAAAAAAGAACTGGAATCCATGCAGTTCATTTTAAAGCCTGAATGTTCTACCTAACAGCATATTAGGGGAGGGCCTTCGGATAAAAGTGCGTACTGATGAACCAACTCAGAGGTCACTTTTGCTTAGCAGCAGTTACATCAGCCGCAAAAAACTTCAGGTGATTGTTGGAATAATAATGCTTCTGTTTGATTCTTAAAGGAAGAGTTTCTTTCTTGGTGAATCTTACTAACATTTTTTGCTCTATTTTGCTCATATTATGATAATTCCATAGACCAGAGGTAGGGGAGCATTAGTAAAACACATGTATCCCTTGTGTATTCCTACGTTGTGATTTATATCTTTTATTTAGAGAACTTTGTTGATTTCTTATGCAGGTTTTTTGTTTTATTTTGTTGAAGAGGGTAAGAGGGAAAAAGTGGCATTCTTGTATATGTCCCTTGGTATCCCTGTGTAAACTAAACTGAGTTACTTGTTTCTGACTCCTTATAAATTTTTTTTGTTTTGTTTTTTGTTTTCTGTTTTTTTGGTGAGAGTATTGGCAGCAAAAAGTAATGAAGGGAAAAGTCTGTGTTAGCTCTGAGCAAATAACTGCTTCTTTGAGTCATACAGCAGAACTGTTTCAGTTTGAATCATCTTAGAAATCTAGCGCTATAGTGTTAACTTGTCAGCTATGAATATTTTAATGGCAGGTGCCTTTCTTTTGTTCCTGAAGGCAAAGGGTAGCTCTCTTGTTTCATTTTAGCAGAGATTAAGTTTTTAGCAATAAGGAAGATTTGCCTTATACTGTATAACATGTAGCATCAAATAATAACATTAATATGCTTTCCCAGAAATACATTGCATAAATGATCCTCATATAAGATAGATCTCTAATAATACTAACATGTTATTATGTAATCTCTATTTTTATGTATGAGGAAACCTTTGCTCAAAGAATGTATGATTTGCCCTAAGCTACTAGAGAACCCAGGGTATTTCAACTAGAACTAGAACCTTGTTTTCTTGGCTATGCTTATTATTTGAAAATCGCTGTTACATTTTTCAGAAAACTAAAATCATTTACTAAGCACTGATAAACACATGGTACTTACTATTTACCGAAAAATTATAGACCCTTTCCTCTTAGAGGGTTTTATAAAATCAGTTACAATACTTCAATGACTTTTTAAAAGTTTTTCTTGTTTCACATTTTACTAGAAAAGGGATAGGATGTAAAGCATGGCTTAGAAGCCAAGTGCTTTGTTTATTTCTCATTATCAGAGGACTGTTCATCTTGAATTCATTGCTAAGGTTATTTTTGCAAGTAAATAATCTGGTACTATGTTCTGTGCTTGGTGGTAGAATGCATAGTGCCTGATACGAATTTGTGTGGTCTCTGTGCCAGTCCTGGCACAGAACTTCTAGAACCGTGGTGATTTCTTAAGTAATAGGAGTGTTACCCTATTGTAGTAAAGATGAGCCTCTAGATAGCTTCAGGATAGGGGCTGGTTACCAGAGGGTCAGCCAGGCCTCTAGGGAAGGGAAGAGGTTATAGAGATTTGAGTTCAGTCACATGGCCAGTGATCAAATCAGTCCTGTGGATATAGTGAACCCCATTAAAAACTCTACATATCAGAGGCTCCTGGGTGGTGCAGTAAGTTAAGCCTCTGACTTTTGGTTTCGGCTCAGGTCATGATCTCGGGGTCATGAGATGGAGCCCTACGTCGGACTCTGCACTGACTGCTTGGGACTCTTTCTCTCCCTCACCCCTCCCCAACCTAAAGTAAATAAATAAATCTTTAAAACAAAAACCAGCTCTAGATACCAAAGGTTAGTGGAGCTTCTTGGTTGATAAACACATTGTATATGTGTATGGTGGTGGCAAGTGACACACCCTGATTCCACAGGAGAGAGTAGGAAAGCACTACATTCCCTTCCAGACCTCACCCTGTGTGTGCTTTTGTCTGGTCCTCCCGATCTGTAGCTCTTGTAATGAAACCGCAGTCAGAAGTAATAGTGCTTTCCTGAGTTCCATGAGCTGTTCTAGTGAATTATCAAACCTGATAGTCATGGAAGCTCCCAGATGTATAGCCAGCATGTCAGAAGAGCTGGTGGGCTGGGGACCTCTGAAGTTCAGGGCAGTCCCATTGGGGTCTGTGCCCTTTAACGAGTGACATCTGTCCCACCTCCAGGTGATAAGTGACAGAGTTAAATGCAGGTACCTCCACTTGGGGTTGAAACAATAACTGTGTTGTATACGCTTGGTTTCCAGTGAATAAACTAAAGTAATTAAAGTATATTTTAGTGTTAGCTAAATACAGTATGGCTCTTTAATTTTAGTATGATCAAGAATGAAATATATTGTGAATTTCTTAGAAATTCAAAACTTACTAGATTGATGTTGATGTACTTTTATTAATATCTTAAAACAGACTTTTAAGATTACCAGGGTTCATAGTTTCTTATTGATGATTCCTTCTCAGTAGGGTCTATGAATTTTCAGAGATCCCAGCTTCTTTTGCTTGATTCCCTTTATGACCAGCTACTTAGACCTGCAAGATTGCTAACTGGATTTAGAAGTTATGTTTTTGGAATGCCTAACAGGCCCATCATGGGTTAAAACCTATAGCCTTAATTAACAGCCCAGTAGTGGGTATACAGCTGCTTTTATGAAGGGTGGAGAGCATCCATTAAAAAAAAATGGTCAAGGCAGCGCCTGGGTGGCTCAGTGGGTTAAAGCCTCTGCCTTCGGCTCAGGTCATGATCCCAGGGTCCTGGGATCGAGCCCCACATCGGGTTCTCTGCTCAGCAGGGAGCCTGCTTCCTCCTCTCTCTCTCTCTGCCTGTCTCGCTGCCTACCTGTGATCTCTATCTGTCAAATAAATAAATAAATAAATAAAAATAAAATCTTTAAAAAAATGGTCAAATTCTGTACCATATTTAAAGAACTGACTTATTTATTTATAGGAGCATAGTAAAGAGCAATCTAGAAACTTACCAAGGAATAGAAGGCAAAATACAGTCAGGGACTAGTATCATGGTGAGAAGGTCAAGAAAAGAGAACACAAATAAAAAGTAGGGTAATCAGAAACACATAAATAGTTAACTGCTCTAACAATAACCCAAACTATCAGTGGCTTGAGATGGTAGAATTTTATTTCTCATCTGTTGTTTAATCTAATATAGGCCAGGGTGGGAGGGGCTCTATTTTGAGGCATTAGGTGACCCAGGTTTTCTTCCCTTGTCTGACCTTCCTGTCTTTTTATGGTCCCATTCCATTTGCATTTAGTTGATGGATGGCAGAGAACAGACAGGTATGTGCCTCAGCCTGGAAGTGACACACGTCAGTTCAGCTCATATTTCATTGGGAAGAACTAGTGCTTTGGCCCTCACCCAGATGCAAGGATATTGGAAGGGAAAGAACATGGATGTTGGTAAGCACCTGCAATCTGTCACAGATCCAGAATCAGTTATAGCTGAACAGTGGTGCTGAGATGATTGGCGTGGCTTATCCAAATGAGAATAGTTTGGGACCATTTTTAGGAGTACCAGAGGAGGGGAGAATGTAATGGAGAGAATGTAGTTTCTAGTGGTTCAGTGTCATGCATACAGCCTTACAAGGATAGAGTAGGTAAACTGTGTGCTAGGGATAGAAAGAGTGGTTACCTGGGGAGTACAATCTGTATCAGCCATGCATAGCATATGGAATGGGCAAAGTCAGCTCTCTGTGGAAGCCGTGGGAAGGCAGAAGAGGAGAATGTGAAATCCTCAGAGGGACTGGACTGCACTAATCCTAGCCACAGTATTAGTCACTGTGCCTGGTACAGTGTAGGCATTCTGGATATATTATTTGAATGAGTTTAATACCTCTTTTCTTCAAAAAACAAAACAAAAACCTTTCCCTTCCATATTCTCCTCCAATATAATCCATTTCTCGTCTTTCCAGCAAAACTTGCCAAAGGGTTATTTATACTCTCTGCCTTACTTCCTCTCTTTTCATTCTTTCTTGGAACAACTCCAGACAGCTTTTCACCCCTACCACTCCATAGACATCTCTTCATGGTCACCAGCGACTTCCATGTTGTCAGCTCTCCTTGTTAAAAACATTTTCTTTACTTGGGTTCCATGCTGCCCATGCTTCTGGTCTTTCTCTTTCCTCACTGATTGCACTTTTCATTTACTTTTTTGCCTGTTTTTATTTCTCTTCCTATCCTCTTAATGTTTATACTTGAGCCTCCCAGGAACCTGACCCAGGCCTTTCTCTCTTCATCTACATTCATTTCCTCGGTGATCTTATCCAGCCCTGTGATGTTAAATACCATCTATTTGATGCTGAATTTTCTAACTTCCCCTGAATTTTATTTTTTTTAATGATATATTCCTTTTTTCTTTTTATTATTATTTTTTTAAAGATTTTATTTATCTATTAGAGAGAGAGCGCGCGCAAGCAGAGGGAGCAGTAGGCAGAAGGAGATGCAGGCTCCATCCCAGGACCCTGGATCATGACCTGAGCTGAAGGCAGACCCTTAACCAACTGAGCCACCCAGCACCCCACCCCCCGATTTTTAAATTCATATTTCTAAATGCTTGCTGAAAAATTTCACATGGATATATAATACGCATCACAGACTTAATGTATCCCAAAGTGAATTTTTTTATTCCAGCTTCCCAACCCTCCAGCAAAAACCCTCTCCTTGTGCCTTGTTTCTCATTTCAGTAAGTAACTACACTACGCATCCAGGTGCTCAGACTAGAAACTGTAGTACCATGATTTCCTCCTTGACTACTCCTTTCTCTCACATCTAATTTGTTAGCAAATACCTCTTATGTCTTCAAAATATATTTAGAATCTTACCACTTCTCACTACCCTGACACTGTTTCCCTGATCCATACCATGATCATCTCTTGCATAGATTATTACAGAAGCCTCCTAACTGGTCTCTCCATTTTCTCTCTTACCCTCTACAGTCTGTTCTTGCAGCTGCCAGAGTAAGCTTGTTCAAGCTTGTTCAAGTGTTTAAAACACTTCAGTTACTTCCCTTGAAGAAAGAGCTTACCATGGTCTACAAGGCTCTGTCTTATGTGGCCATGGTGACCTCTCTGACTTCATTTTCTACCACCTCACTTAAATACACTGTACTGGCATCCTTGCTGCTTCTCTGTGGTGACAAGTTCATGGATGCCTCAGGGATTCTGCACTTGCTGTTTCCCCATCCCCAAATACCCTTTTCTGAGATGACCTCTTATGTAGAATTGAGAGCATACTCTGGAGCCAAACTGTGTAAGTTTGAATTTTAGAGTTGTCTGACCTTGGGCAAGCTATTTAACCTTTTTATGCCTCAGTTTCTACATTTGGAAAATGATAAAATAGTAACTACTTTATAGAGTAATTGTGATGATGAAATTATTTAATATATGTAGAACACTTAGAATAACACCTGCTGTATAGTAAGCACCATGTGTTATTTGTGAGGATTATTGTTAACTTCATCAGGTCTCACCTTAAATGTAACCTGCTCAGAGATTATTTAAATCGTGATAGAATCGTCAGAATGAATCATGAATATGCAGCCTCCTGGGGGATCTGTTTTGAAGAGGACAGCTCACTGTGATGTAGACAAGTCATGTGTAGGAAATGTATTTCTGTGAGTGTCACAGGAAGTATACCTTCATTTTTTTTTTTTTAACCAAAATGTGGGGTCCCCCTGCCCCAGGTTCCCTTTCCCTAGTCAGTCTCTCTTACAGGATCCACTGTTGTCCAGTATTCCTTCTACAACTCTAGCTCATGTCAATTCAGGCAGGGGTCTTTGGAGACAGACAGTTGGACCTATAGTGATAGACATAGGAGGGAGAAAAATTATCTCACCACCACATCCTCCCTTCTTCTTCGCCTCAGCATGGATTTCGTAGGGAGCATTTATAGTTCTTCATTTCCTCCTCTCGCCTTTATCAAAATACTGAGAAAAATTTATTGATTCTAAGTTTTCTGTCCACCATTATCTCTGTGCGCGCACGTGTGTTTGTGCGCGCGCGCGCACGAACTTCCCCTTTAAAGAGAAAAGGAACAAAATTTAAAAAGGACAGGACAAAAGAGATTACCTTTTAACTTCCCATCTGTTTTCATTATTCCTATCAGCAAGCTTTCTTTAAAACATCTAGACTAATGGGACGCCTGGGTGGCTCAGTTGGTTTAGCAGCTGCCTTCGGCTCAGGTCATGATCCCGGTGTCCTGGTATCGAGTACCACATTGGGCTCCTTGCTCATCAGGGAGCCTGCTTCTCCCTCTGCCTCTGCCTGCCATTCTCTCTGCCTATGCTCGCTCTCCCTCTCTCTCTCTGACAAATAAATAAATAAATAAATAAATAAAATCTTAAAAAAAAAAAAAAAAACAACATCTAGACTTCTGTGGTATCCTTCCAGGACAGGAAGATAGGGAAGTGTTGTGAGCCCTGCCCTTGTTTTCTGGAGAAAATACCCAGGTCAGACACAGGCCACAAAGGAAATGGATAACGAGGGAGGGAACTCATTGGATCCCTAGGAGCAAGTAGGTTTAGAGAAAGGGGGTAATGGGACCACTCAGGCTGAGAAATAGCTGCAAGGTTCACACATCTCACAAATCTTTCTCCATTTGGAACCCCACTCACAGGCTATTGAAATTCTCACCAGTGGCTTGGAGTTTGAGGGTACCAACTCCCAGTGCCAACTGAGAGGAAGTATGGAGTCACCAAAAAGCCAGATCTTATGCTCCCAGCCACGGTGAGAACTGGTGTGTTCTTGGTATTCTAACATCCTCTACAAACATAGTAGCAGACTCTGTATTATAACATATATTAGATGCTTTATGGGAGTTAAATTTTTGGAGCTCAGTCCTTCTAGAACTACCTAGTATATTAGGTAAAAATATCTGTCACATTTCTTTTTTAGTTATACATTATGTTTTTAAATATATGTGCTATAAAGTGGGCTTTGAAATCCAAATTTGACCAAATGGTGATTCACATTATAACTTTACATGAAGCAGATGCACTTATTTCACTGGAAATTCTCTGAAATATTTAGATATCGTTTATTGGACTTTGGTAATCTGCAGACAAGGATAAAATAATTGAATATCTAAATCTACTAAAAAGATTTTTGCTTATAAAAGTAAGTAAGTAAAAGTAAGTAAGTTGACCTGAACTAGCTTTCATATTTTTTTTCATATTTTTTCCTTTTTTTTCTTTTTCTCTGGTAAAACAAGAAACGGGAGCTTTGTGAAGTAATTGAACTATTGGTAAATATTCCTAGTGATACCCTAAATGCATCCAGGAGTTTCTACCTTAATCAGGGCAAAATACCTTTAGATGAGAGCTAGATAGGATTGTTAGACCAGATAATGGATTAGTTTCCCTACTTTGTATCTCGTTTTTGTGAGAGTGATATTCATTGTCAGTTGTAAAATTGATACTTGCTTTTTTCCAGATGGGGAGATTTTTGTGTCATGGCCTAATACTTCTCCACTCTGCTACTTTTGTACTCTAATGAGTAGTTATTCCTATAAACTAGAAAGGTAAAAAATATGTATAGTATATATCGAATGAGTGAGGTCTGCTTCTCAAATTCTTCCTTACTAGTCCCAGTCATAACAATTTTTTGCATCCCGAAAGTGTTCAGTATCCTAGAGGGAAGTATACTGACTTGAGTGCCCACTGGGGCACTCTCAGGCAGTGACCTTGCACACTGCTTGGGTGTATGTGTGGGGGCTATTCCAAGGTCTGTTTTGGGCCAGCTGTACCTGATGGTAAATGTCAGTATACCATCTGGCTGTCTGGAAAGATCCAAATAACCTCCTTGGTGATTTCAGGGTTTCTTTGGCCTTTTATAGTGGATCATTTAGTTCCTTTTTTCCTTTCAATCCAGGAGTTCCATAGGCTAACTTCCCCAGTTCTTTGTCTTTGTTGTTGTTTTGTGAAGGGAGAGTATACATAGGTTCTGCAAACCCTGATTGGGATATAGAACTCTTAGAATATCTGTGGGCACATATCCCCCCAGAGTAGAAGTTTAGCCTTTGTCCTGAGATCATTCAGACCTTTGAGGTATAGATAGGAAGATTCCCTGGCTATTAGAACCCTACTCATCATTATTTAGCTCTTTAAAGAGAAGATTGGAGGGGCGCCTGGGTGGCTCAGTGGGTTAAAGCCTCTGCCTTCGGCTCAGGTCATGATCCCAGGGTCCTGGGATCGAGCCCCACATCGGGCTCTCTGCTCGGCAGGGAGCCTGCTTCCTCCTCTCTCTGCCTGCCTCTCTGCTTACTTGTAATCTCTCTCTCTGTCAAATAAATAAATAAAATCTTTAAAAAAAATAAAGAGAAGATTGGATGTCTAAAAGTTGTAGACAGTTGGGTAACCTATTCGGAAGTTTTTATACTCTTCAAAACTGCAGAGCTGTTGAGAACTAGTGTGAATTTCCTTATGTCCTTACTGTGGTAAACTTCCCTCCAACAGTTGATACTTCCTAGTTAATAACACATGAAGGTATTAGGTTGATTAAATGGAATCTCAGTATAGAGCCTATTTCAGTTTGTGTTTGCATACAATGATTTCTAAAAGGTAGATTATTTACAAGATTGGGTATAATATGATTTTGTCCTTATCTTACATATTGGAACGCTATTTATTTATTTATTTATTTATTTATTTATTTATTTAAAAGATTTTATTTATTTATTTGACAGCGAGAGAGAGAGATCACAAGTAGGGAGAGAGGCAGGCAGGGGACAGTGGGGGAAGCAGGCTCCCTGCTGAGCAGAGAGCCCGATGCGGGCCTCGATCCCAGAACCCTGAGACCATGACCCAAGCTGAAGGCAGAGGCTTAACCCACTGAGCAACTGAGGTGCCCTGGAATGCTTTTTAAAACAGAATTGATTTTTAGAGGAGTTTCAGGTTTTAGAAAAATTGAGAAGATAATAGCGTTCCCGTATACCTCATACCCCCCCCATCCACACAAACACAGTTTTTCCTATCATAACATCTTACCATAGTACATTTGTTAGAGTTAACAAATGAGTTGATACATAATTGTTAACTAAAGTCTATAATATATCCTATTCAGGTTTCCTAAGTGTTTACTTGAAGTCCTTTTTTCTGTTGGTGGCTCTCATCCAGTATACCACGTTATATTCCGATATCATATCTCTTTAGGCCCCTCTTGGCTGTGACTGCTTCTCAGACTTCCCTTCTTTTTGATGTCCATGATAGTTTGGCAGGTATTCACCAGGTATATTGTAGGTTGCTTCTCTTGGGATTTGTCTGATGTTTTCCCCCAGATTATAGTAGAGTTATGGGATCCTGTGGTAAGACTGAGCTTAGCTTTGTAAGAAACTGCCAAGCTGTCTTTCAAAGTGGCTGTACCAATTTGGATTCCTTGTGTTGAATGAATGAATGAATGAATGAATGAAAGAGTTACTGTCACCTCATGTACTTGTCAGCATTTGGTGTAGTCCATTTTTTTGGACTAAAGCCATTCTGATAGGTGTGTAGAAGTTGGGATGTAATTTTTAAAATTGGTCATTTTGTCTTACTATCTTACTTGACTATGGAAACATTAGCTTTCTCCTGATACTTCTCTTCAAATCATCATTGAGAAGAATATATGTGCTTTTTTCCCATATGAATAACTGGTACAGATGTTTAAGTAGTATTTCACTTCTTACATTAAAATACAATTACCTATTCTTTATGCCTTCTTATTACTAATAGCTTATAAGCTGCATACTATTGGTGTTAAGCTACATTCCATTGATGTTAATGTCTCATGTTTATTACTTTTGTTTAATTTGTTATTCTCATTTTCCATTCTTTAAAGTCATTTTGCTTTTGTGTTTGTGTTTCATTGTTTATAAAGTTTTTTGTTTCTGTTACATTATGTAGTTTTGTACCAATGGCTAGAAGCAGATCGTCATGGCAAGAGCCAAGATGCTGCAAATACGACTTCAGGTAAAAATAAAAATAAAATAAAAATTTAGGTGTAGAAATCATTATTTTAAATCACCCCAAGCCCATCATAATTGGTTTTTTCCCCTCAGCTTTGTTTGGGCAAAAATAGGTATTATTTTATATTTCTTTTCTCTCATCTGCATCTTAATTTTTGTAAAGACCTCATTTGCTTCAAGCCTTGAAAAAATTATTCACTAGTCTTAAGCTGTCTTGGCAGATATATCCTATTTTCTTCTAAGGAAAGGCTGAATTGCAGCTTAAATTTAGTAACAGGTTATTTGGCAGTATTACCTGGAATTAAGTTTATATGTATTTGTAGTGGGGGATATTAATATTTGCCCAAGTTTATAATCTTTGTTCATTTCAGGATAGTGTTTAAAGAGGTGGATTTTAAGTTGAGTAAAGAATGCTTATGTATCATTTCAGTTTCCTGGGAACCCAAATTCTTAGACTGATTTCATTTCTCCTGCTAAGTCCTAGCAGTAAATTCTAAATTACAAGTTCATTTATAACATGGGTTCAAAAAGGAGAAGACTAGGTTTTTCCCCTCACCTCTCATCTCCAAAAGGCATCATCAGAATTCTTTTCTTTGGTAATAGTAGTGATAACTATATCCACTCATGTCTAAATCCTTAACAGTGTTATCAGAATTTCTACATAATTGGTTCTTCCATGAATTTACATCAAAATAGTATTTGCCAAGACAGCTATATATACAGCAATGACCTTTCCTCTTGCCCCCCTTTCTTGGCAGTCTAGTAGGTGGTGTGTTGGCAGCAGTGGTGGTGGTTCTGTTTTTCTTAGATTCGTGTTTCTGTTTCATGAGTCTTTCCATTTTCTTGTTTTTATAAAAAATTTTTCTCTCTTTGAAAAGAGTGGTTTTCCTTCTCTGTCTTCTGGGTGATTCCATTGTGCTTCAAGAGGGTGTTATGTTCTTTAGTTAACAGAATGTTATATTGAAAATGGTACTGTCATGGCTTTTCTGATTTATCCTCTGTCCCATAAATAACTTGATATATGAATGAAGATAATGTTACTATTTTAACCAAACTCAGGCAGGAAGTCATTTTAAAAAGGTAAGTGTTGCAAGGAGTTATATCTTGCGTTATGTGCTGTTTCTTCTGCCATGATAGTATTTCACATTTTATTTATACTTAGATAAAAATAAACATTTCTGGTATATGTTGGTGGGTGGAGAGGCATTATTGTTTGCTGTATATTGTCTGAGGGTGTCCTGTTCCTGTGTCAGTAGCAGAGTCAGCAGCATAGACCTTTAGAACCAAGTTTTGTGTTTTCTGTGACTTAAAGTGAAGTGAAAAGTGGTCTTTTTTTTTTTTTTTTTAAGATTTTATTTATCCATTTGAGAGAGAGTGAGAGCAGGAGAGATCACTGAGGGAGAGGGAGTAGCAGACTCACTGTTGAGCAGGGAGACCAACATAGGTAGGGCTCGATCCCAGGACCCTGAGATCATGACCTGAGCTGAAGGCAGACGCTTAACCAACTGAGCCACCCAGGTGCCTCTAGTCTTTTTCTTTTCTTTCTTTTTTTTTTTTTTTTTTGATGAAGAAATGAATAATCTAAAAATTCTTAGTGTTTCCCTGAGAATCTAGTGTCAGCTTAAAGAATGAAGTCGGGCATTCTGAACCCTGACTCTTTCTTCAGGCACACTGACTCATGGACAGTTCCACATTTTTCCATTGACTTTGTAAGCTTACTCAAGAGGCATATTGTCAAAACTCATAAACTGTCCTCAGGGATGCTTTTGACAGTTTTTCTTCTAGAAGTGAAAGCTCTCTATCTATCTCTTAGAAGATAGAAATATGGAGTAGAAAGATACAGGTGAAACATTTGCCTAGGTAAGTAAGAAATATCCAAAGGAAAATGATCATTAGCCAGGGCTTAAATTAGAAACAGTACATTAGTTGCTGCAGCTAATCTATTTAAACTATGTGCCTTTATTCAGGAAAGCTTCTGTGTATTTTATATTGCAGTTTCCAACAAGATTTTAGAGTGTAAGTTTTCCCTCCTTTTGTGATCTGTTAAGTTTCGCACTAAAAGGTGTTTTATATCCATATTTTCATATTTTTACCAAAAATGGAAACTGAGTCTAACTAGATGCCCAATTATGATTTATAAATTACTTGGTATTTTTACTTCTACAAATAGTGGTAAGTAGCGTTTATCTCTTGATATTAATAGTTTGTGTTTTACACTTAATTAGAACTTAAATAGAAAAAAACACAAGACAGAATGATATTCCAACATCTTCTAATTCTTCATTCTCAACTTTTTGGCATTGAGAATTTAAGAGCCATCCATTTTAACATATTTTATGGAACTCAGGCATTTGGGGGAAACAGGTTTTATGGGAATTAATTTGGTCAAGGAGATAAAGAACTGAGCTGACAGCTATAATTGAGGTTTTTTTATATGTAATAATCAAAGTATAGTCTGCCTTTGTCTTTCCCAAATTTTGACAGGTGAGAAATTTGGCTTAGAATAGCTTGTTTCTTTTCATAGGTTTGGTGTTGTCTACTAAACTAGACAACTCAGTAATGATGTTTCTGATTCTGTGAATTCTGTTACTTGTAAAAGCCTGGATAGAGTTACATTTGTTAGATTTCTGTGGAAGCTCAAGCAGAATTGCCTCATGTGAGCACAGCAGCATTGTGTCTGTCCAGGTACAGAATCTCAGGATCAGAAGTATGATTCAAGGTGCTCAATTCAGGATGTTCTGTTAATAAATTAGATGTTTCCGAGTAGGTTTTTTTTATCCCCACATACTAAAATGAGGACAATAATTAGGTTATAACAAAGATTATTTGAATAGATCTTTTAGTATAGTTGTCTGGCCAAGATGTTGAAATTCAGATTCTGAAGTTTTAAATGCAGATCTTTTATTAACAGCTCCTTTTCAGTTGTCCACTGAGAATTTTTACAACTCAGACTGTTAGAGGTAGAAATTGAATCCAATTTCAACATTATCAGTCAGTATATCTACAAAATAAAAATAAAACTACTACATGCTTTTGAAAAAATTCTAGGTATCAACTAATTAATTATTTGTTTTAGGTGAAAATTTTGACCAGAGTCCTTTGAGAAGAACATTCAAATCCAAAGTGCTGGCCCACTATCCTGAGAATATAGAATGGAACCCTTTTGATCAAGATGCAGTGAACATGGTATGTATTTTTTTTTTTTTTTAATCTTTAACCTTCTTTTTATTTTGTTAAGAATGACATTGTTGGGCACCTGGGTGGCTCAGTGGGTTAAGCCTCTGCCTTTGGCTCAGGTCATGATCTCAGAGTCCTGGGATCAAGGCCCACATCGGGCTCTCTGCTCGGCAGAGAGCCTGCTTCCTCCCCCTCTCTCTGCCTGTCTCTCTGCCTACTTGTGATTGCTCTCTGTCAAATAAATAAATAAAATCTTTAAAAAAAAAAAAAAGAATGAAAGTGTTTACCTTATTTCATTGAATGTTTTAAATAGACAATTCTTTAAGATCAGTAATATTGTCCTCGTTTTATAGATGTGGAAAATGAAGCTCATAGAACTTAAGTCACTTTTCCCACAGTCCCCAGGGCAGATAAGTGTATAACGGAATCTCAAAGCCCATTTTCTTTTTTTAAAGTTTTTATTTAAATTCCAGTTAGTTAACATACAGTGTAATATTGGTTTCAAGTGTACAATACAGTGATTTAGTACTTAAATACATCACCCAGTGCTCATGACAAGTGCATTGCACTCCTTAATCCCCCTCACCTATTTCACCCACCTCCCCTCTGGTAACCATCAGTTGGCTCTCTATAGTTAAGAGTCTGTTTCTTGGTTTCTCTCTCTTTTTTTTTCTCCTATGCATGTTTATTTTGTTTCTTAATTCCACAAATGGGTAAAATTATATGGTTTTTGTCTTTCTGTGACTGACTTATTTCACTTAGCATAATGCTCTCTAGCTCCATTCATGTTATTGCAAATGGCAAGCTCTCAATTCTTTCTTATAGCTGAGTAGTATTCCATTGTGTGTATATATAAAACTTCCTTATCCAAAAAAAAACTTCCTTATCCATTCGTCAGTTGATGAACACATGGGCTGTTTCCATCATCTGGCTGTTATAGATAGTGCTTCTATGAACATCTGGGTGCATGTATTCCTCAAAGCCCATTTTCTTTTCCTACTATTAAGCTGTGTTTGTGTTCGTATTAATTCATACATAGATGATTTGATAAATGGTAATATTTGTTTGTTTGCCTGGAGAGTTGCCAGATAGAAGGAACACAGTTACAGTTTTCTTATTTCAAGGAATGTTGTATGATGGGCTTTTAATGTGTCATATTCACAAAGTAAGGAGGAAAAGGAAATTGAATTCATCATTTAGACATTCATAAGAATTTTTTAGACATTAGTAGGAATTTATTTATAAGGAATTTTAATTAATGCAGTGAGTTACCATTGGTGGTTATAAGTCCCTTTAGAGAGTCTTAGAAATAGTCATAGTTTTCAGATTATTTAAGAAGGGTCCCACTTAGACGCCTGGGTAATATTTTGGGTAATTCCATGAATGGAATTCTGTGATTATAAAAATCATGGTGCTCCAAAGTGAGCAAATCAGAGATCAGGCATACCAGGCACAGAAATAATTAAAAGTGGACTGAGACACTGGTAGGTATAGTTCTTTTTTAGTATTTTAAAGGTAGAGCTAAAAGATGCCATTATGATATGATACTGTAAGGGAAAGAAATTAATAGATAGTAGATACCTGCTAGGTATCTCATGTCCGTTACTTCACATACATGCTGACATGTCCCCTGTTAAGAGTTCTTTCTCATATTTTACAGAGATTACTAACCCAGAATTACACAGGGAGTCTCAGGTTAGATCCAGATAATTTTTACTCTGTAGCTCACTTTTCCGCATCTACATGCTGCCTCCCTCAAAGAAAAATGATGTAACTTAGTTTTGACCTATACCAAAATGACATGGGTCACATTGGACCTTTTGTGGTATTTCTGTATCACAGTAAATTCATTCCAGTCTGAGTTTGCTACAAAGAGGTAGTAGCGTGGTACTTTTTCTAATAAGTACAAATGCACTCTGACTTTGATTCTTCACAGAACATAGTGTAGTTATGTCTTTAATCAGAGATGCCATTTTGCTGGAAGTTAATACTGTGGGGCCTAGCCTCATCTTTGGTGAAGACTGTACCATAAATATTAAGTAGAACACAACTGTTTGTCATATTTATGACACTTGGAGGAGTACATGGAAGCTTCTGACTAAAATAGTCAGCAAACAGCAATGACGAAAAATAATTTATCAGCTGCTATGCCAGCAAATTAATAGAAATATATTTTTAGGGGCACCTGGGTGGCTCAGTGGGTTAAGCTGCTGTCTTCGGCTCAGGTCATGATCTCAGGGTCCTGGGATCGAGCCCCGCATCGGGCTCTCTGCTCAGCGGGGAGCCTGCTTCCTCCTCTCTCTCTGCCTGCCTCTCCGCCTGCTTGTGATCTCTGTCTGTCAAATAAATAAATAAAATCTTAAAAAAATATATATATATATTTTTAAAAAAGAGTGAATGAGGCAATGGAAATCTAGATAAGAATGTAAATAGATTACAACACTCGACTTCTTAAATTAGAAGATATTTCAAAGTATAAATTCATCTGTGACAAATTAGAATGGTTTTTACTACAGTACAATTCCATAGTCGTTTGGAACAAAATGCCACACTTGGGGTGTTTCCTTTCTGTTAGTCATTTGAATGCATTAGTAGTGAGACATCCATGATAGTTTTAACCTTGGTCTGTAAAGCATTCATCTTTAAAGCAGTTACCAGCTTCCTTAATCTGTTTTTGTTATTTTCTTTCTTCTTGCGTCTGGGATTATTTTATGTAGGCAGCCGGAGTCTCCTATGAAGAATAAACACATAGGCTTGTGTTTTGACAGTTAAGCATCACATAGCATTTTGGTTATTGCTGCAGATCCAAAAGGATTTGCTGACATTCCATGAAAATCTCTGAAAAACATCCCATTAAACCAGTCTGCATTTGGGTCATAGATTTACTGCCCTTAATTTCCTCTGATTTTTTAGCAAGTACACTTGTATGAAGCTATAATTTATTCCCACCTAAAGGTATAAAGCTTTCTTCTTGCCTTTAGCAAAATCCTACTCCAACGAGTCATCACCTTCTATAATATCAGTCTTTTTTTTTTTGGTCAGAGAGAGAGAGGGAGAGAGAGCAAGCACAGGCAGACAGAATGGCAGGCAGAGGCAGAGGGAGAAGCAGGCTCCCTGATGAGCAAGGAGCCCGATGTGGGACCCGATCCCAGGACGCTGGGATCATGACCCGAGCTGAAGGCAGCTGCTTAACCAACTGAGCCACCCAGGCGTCCCTTTTTTTTTTTTTTTTTTTTTAAATTTATTTAACAGACAGAGATCACAAGTAGGCAGAGAGGCAGACAGAGAGAGAGGAGGAAGCAGGCTTCCCACTGAGCAGAGAGCCCGATGTGGGGCTCGATCCCAGGACCCTGGGGTCATGACCTGAGCCGAAGGCAGAGGCTTTAAACCACTGAGCCACCCAGGCGCCCCTCAGTCATTTCTTTAACAAGCAACAGTGGTGCTTTGAAAAAGGGTCATTAATTTCATACAGAAATTAAATCCTCCAAAGCAGTGAACTTTGTTAAATTAAAAAAAAAAAAAAGAAATTCCATGAGTGTCATGCAAATATAATAGAAAATAAATGTAAATGACAAGTGAAATTGTTTTGAATTAATTGCTTCTTTATATCTCTTTTGATTACTGATTGAGAGATTTTCATGAAAAAAAAAAGGGAGGGGGAAGTATCATAAAACAATACACTAATGCTATACCTAGAACTAACACATTTCAACATTAACAAATTTGCTTCAGATCAGTTCTTTTTCTCTGAAGCAGAGAATTGCAAGTGGAACTGAAGTTCCCCTGCCTCCCCCTACCCCATTTCAGATCTCTTTGAGATAATCTGCATATTGGCATTCATGACTATTTAATGTTCTGGTCAGTAGATTTTATCCTTAAGAATGTAGTGAACCTAGGGATTGTTAGAAAGAAAATATGATCAATACCTTTTTAAGCAACTTAAATGAAATATAAAGATTCTGTTTTGTTAGTCAATTCTAAATGAAACATCTGATATATGATATTTTAAGTAACTAAAAGACTCATAACTGTTAAAAAGCTTTTTATAATCTATAAAGCTCTAAGTTTATAATTTACTGTTTACTTTGATCACAAGGGTAGGGTGGAATGTCGAGTAAAGTGTAAAGCGTTGACCAAAAAAAAGCCATTCAGATGCCCATCTTGTAAGAGTCAAAGGAAAGAGAGCTATATATACTTTTTTTTTAAGGATTTTATTTATTTGAGAGAGTGAGAAAGAAAGAGGGCATGAGCAGGGTGGAGGAGCAGGGGAAAAGGATCACCAGAGAATCTCCTCCTGTTATTGACGTTAGAATGAAATAAGACCTCATTTTCATCTCATTTCATTCATCTCATTTTCATCCAAGTTTAATTTCTTGTCCCACAATGAAACCATAGGAATGGGGCTTTAATCCAGCTACTACCAGGGGAGCCCACTTGTTTTCTTATCTTCACAGCTAGAATAATTCACAGACATCTCAAACTTAGCATGTCCAAAACTGAACTCACAGTCTTCCCACTAGCCTCGGTCAGTGAATGGTACAGCCATCCACCTAGTTGCCTAAGCTGAAAATCTGGCATTATCGTTGAAAGTTCTCACTTTCTTACTTTCTCCTATGTGCAATCAGTTATCTATCTACTTCTCTCTGTTTTTGTACACCCACCTTAGTCCGAACCCTTGAAGTCTCTTACCTGGACTTCTGCTCCTGTCCTTTCCATTCTTCACACTAACACTGCTTCTTCTGTGGCCACTTCTCTTGGGAAGCCTCTGCTACTTCTTTTTCCCCTGCTGAATTCTTACTGACCCTTCAGGTTTCATTTTAAACACAATTTTTTCAGAGAGGCATCCCTGACCACCTTCTACCATTGTCAGTTCCCTTCAGGTTCTCTTAGGACCTGTTAGCTCCTTGTACCTTTTTGTAGCACCTATCATGATTGCACATGGTTGCACACATACCGTGTGCTAGTTTCACACACGGTAGAGGCTGAAGTCACTGAATAAATGAAGGAATGTTTGCTTACTTACAAATACTTCCCCTTCCTGTCTTTGTCTTTTCAGGTGTTACTTCCCCTGCAAAACCATCTTAAGCAGGAGTAGTTAGGTGCTCTCTCTTCTCAATTTCTATAATGTCTTGAACATACCCTGTAGCAGCATTGATCATGTTATTTTGTAACATTATTTTATAATTTATAATATAAATATTTTATAATATTTTATAATAGTATATTTTATATTATATATCACATTATTTTATTGGTTTGTGTGTTTGTCTTTTTTACCAGACTGTGAACTTTTGGAAGAGATTATTTCCATATTTGTCTTTTGAATTACCAAGATCTAATGTAATATATGACATTAATATTTATTAAAGGAAAAAGGAGGGAGAGAGGGAATGAAGGGAGGAGAAAGGAGGAGCAAACAGACCTATAATTTATCTTTCATTTGTATAATAAGAGAAGGCATAGAAGTCATAACACTATAGGAGATGGAAAAAGGAATTGTAAAAATTCTAGCCAAACCACCCGAAATAGTCCAGAGAGATAATAAGGACATGTAGTCACTCAAGGACGGGGATACACAGCACTGTGAGCTTACTTTCGCTAAAATAATTGGATTACAAGTGACAGTCAGGTAAACAATGACAACCGTAAATGTTCAGTTGTTTTATTGTAGGAGAGTGGGTTGGAGAGGGGATATTGTTAGTAAAAGACAGTAATAGGGATAAAAAGAGATTGTTGAATACCCTAGTGAATGAATCTTGATTTATGTCTCAGGTTTTCTGAAAAATAAACCTGACAATTCATACAAGAATTCCTACTTTTAAAAATGAAAAGGCAGTAGCATTTTCCAAGTCATGGTTCCCAGATTAGAAATTTAATTCTTACTTTTTTGGATTTGTAGGAAGAGACTTTAAGAATTCTTACATCTGTTATCTGTAGCATAGAAAGTCATTCTTTACTTTGAGCACAACTTTTGGCAAGCTTTTCCTGTAAATGTTTGAATGCATGCTCAAGAAAGCTACAAAACCTTAAGGGAATATTTGGCAGCTGTGCAAAAGCAGTTGAAGCTGTAATTTTGTGGTTTATGATGTCAGGAAAGCCTATCAATTAAATTAAATCTTTATTTTGACTTTGGAGGTCACCACATTTCTGTATGGCCTACTACGTGTAAGAAGAAAACCATAGACTTAACCAAGAGAGAAGCTAAATCTGATCCTACCTACCCCTAGCTGTTGTTTTTGTTTGTTTTCTTATTCATTTGTTTATTTATTTATTCATTCAACAAATATATATATGGCATGCACTATCCCAAATAAATATTTGAGCATAGCCTGGAGCAAGAGGGATTCAGATCTTCTTCCTATAATCTTTATTGGCTACAGTAGATGTGTCAGATGAGTTTTTAGTCCTAAATCACCAGAGGATCTCCTCCTGTTATAATGAAAGCAGTTTTAATGTGAAGATATGACTATGAAAAGGTCCTGCCATGGCCTTTCCTTACACAGCTATTCCCATGATTAGGAATAACAATTTTCCTCTAACAAATTCAGGTATTTGTGTGTTTTACCTAACTGTGTGTCTTATTCTATCCAAATATACATAGTAGTTTAATTCTTTTCAGCATATATAAAAATAATTATGTAAAGCTACCTTAGTTATTTCTAGGTCTCATATTCAGTGATATGAAATACAAAGACATTTTCACTAACCTGATAATAGTAACCTTCATGGTTTTTGCTTTTTATATCTATTATCAGTCACCATTTATGGCCCCAAATAGTATATTGCTCTGTGTTTGGTACTCATATGTTTACAGTCATAGCAATATAGCACCAGTCCTTGAGTCATTTACAATCTAGAGATCCAAACAAAATAGAGAAACTAGTAATGTGTACCAGTTTATAATGTAGCATTTGTATACAGCAGTCCAAGACTTTCGTTTTCATTTCTTCCCCCTTCACTAAAGACTTTCTAGAGGAAGAGTGACATTTTAATGGCATTTATAGGATGAAAACAGTACTTTTTATGGAATGATAAAGGAAGGTTCTTTAAGATAGTATTTATGTGCAAACTTAAAGTAAGGGAGTGTCTCCATTACCTATTGCTATATAGCAAACCACCCTAGTACTTACTGTTTAAGAGGCTTAAAACAGGGGCGCCTGGGTGGCTCAGTGGGTTAAGCCGCTGCCTTCGGCTCAGGTCATGATCTCGGAGTCCTGGGATCGAGCCCCGCATCGGGCTCTCTGCTCTCTCGGGGAGCCTGCTTCCTCCTCTCTCTCTGCCTGCCTCTCTGCCTGCTTGTGATCTCTCTGTCAAATTTAAAAAAAAAAAAAAAAGGCTTAAAACATGGGCTGTGGGTTAGCAATTTTTTTTTTTTAATAAAAGGCCAGGTAATAGGGTGCCTGGGTGGCTCAGTGGGGTAAGCCTCTGCCTTTGGCTCAGGTCATGGTCTCAGAGTCCTGGGATCGAGCCCTGCATCGGGCTCTCTGCTCAGCAGGGAGTCTGCTTCTCTCCCTCCTGCCCCCCCACCCCCCGCCTCTCTGCCTACTTGTGATCTCTCTGTCAAATAAATAAAAATAAAATCTTTAAAAAAAAAAAAAAAAGGCCAGGTAATAAATAGTAGAGGCCTTTTTTAGGCCCTACCATTTCTGTCAGTTACTCATTCATCTCTGCGGCTGTAGTGCAAAAATAGACACGGACAGTGCTTAAATGGATGAGCACTATTGTGTTCCAATAAAATTTTATTTTACAAAAACAGGTGGCAGATTGGATTTGACCTAAGCACTAAAGTTTTTTGACTCTTTCTTTTTTTAAAAAATATTTTATTTATTTATTTGAGAGAGAGAGAGACTGCACAGGCAGGTAGAGGGAGAACCAAGCTCCCTGCTGAGCAAGGAGCGTGATGTGAGGACTTGATCCCAGGACGCTGGGATCAAGGACCTTGATCCCAGGACGCTGGGATCATGACCTGAGCCGAAGGCAGCCACTTAACTGAGTCACCCAGGTGTTCCAAGTTTGTTGACTCTTGATTTAAAACGACAAAACTATTGGGGCACCTGGGTGGCTCAGTGGGTTAAGCCTCTGCCTTCGGCTCGGGTCATGATCCCAGGGTCCTGGGATCGAGCCCCCGCATCGGGCTCTCTGCTCAGCAGGGAGCCTGCTTCCCTTCCTCTCTCTCTGCCTGCCTCTCTGCCTACTTGTGACCTCTGTCAGATAAATAAATAAAATCTTTAAGAAAAAAAAAACAAAAAACTATTAACTTGGCTTACAAATCTGCAATTTGGTTAGGGTTTAGCAAGGTAACCCCTCTGCTCTACTGAGTATCAGTTAAGAGTGGCTCAAAGGGTAAAGACTGGAGTCATCTGAAGGTTCACTCACTCATAGGTATATCTCCAGGGCTAGGAACATCATTAGGGAATCCTGTCTCTGTGTGATCTAGAGACCATGTGGTCTCTAGCTTGGTAGCTTCAGGTTAGTTACATTTTTTACATGTTGGCTCAGAGCTCCCAGTGTCTGTGACCAGAGAGAGAGAGACGGAAGTTGTATTGTCTTTACAGCCTGAAAAGTCACTCATTTGTTACTTATTACCTTCATTACATTTTCCTTGACTAGACTAGGAGTGGACAAACTAGCCCTTAGGCCAAATCCAACTGGCTACCTATTTATAAATAAAGTTTTGTTGGAACAAAGTCATGCCCATTCCTTTATGTATTGTCAGTGGCTGCTTTTACACTACAGTGGTAGTGCTGAGTAGCTGTGACTAACATTTTAAGGCCTGCAGAGACTAAAATATTTATTAGCTGGCTTTTTACAGAACAAGTTTTCCAGTCCTGGGTGTAGGCACTTTCATGAGCCATCCATGGTCTTAATGCTATTGTATACATTGCTGCTTCAAACATTGGGGTGCGCATGCCCCTTTGGATCACTACATTTATATCTTTGGCATAAATTACCAGTAGTGCAATTGCTGGGTCATAGGATAGCTCTATTTTCAACTTTCTGAAGAACCTCCATACTGTTTTCCAGAGTGGCTGCACCAG
The DNA here is from genome assembly GCF_902655055.1 of Lutra lutra. NCBI lineage: Eukaryota > Metazoa > Chordata > Mammalia > Carnivora > Mustelidae > Lutra > Lutra lutra. The sequence goes on along the minus strand of NC_062285.1, from coordinate 80,337,858 downwards.
CTTGCATCCCCACCAACGGTGTAGGATAACCTCCCCCCATCTTGCATTCTGTTCCCACCCACAGAAAACATGTGTCACTTCCTCAGACCTTCATGTTCTGTCTTGTGGGCTTCTGCACATGTGTCCTCTCTGCCTTCTCTTCATCTCACTAACACCTATACTCATCTTCAGGTTTTCACTTAGACTTTTATTTTTTTCTGGTAGCTCCTTCTTTTTTAATTGATGTCATCCTGTGATGTTTTTCCCATGGCAGTCTGCATTTACGCTATCATAGCACTTCCCATACATTATTTACAGTTCATGATTTTTTTAGTCATCTGCTGTCCTTACTGGACTGGAAGCTCCATAGGAGCAGGAACATGTCTATCTGTCTTTCTAACCTGTACCACCATCATAAGGTCTGGCTCATAAAGACACTTAATAAGTGTTTGTTGACAGTTTGAATGATAGACTTGTAATTTTAAGGTGAATTACATTTTCTTAGTAACATGGGGAGAACAACTAAATTTCACATCAGATTCATTGTTAAGTCTGAACAAGAAAAATGTAATAACTGTGGTAAAATTATTTCTATGCAGAAAGTATATTGCAGTACAAAAATAGAAATATAAAAATTAATAATGATCATTATGTTAGTATAGTTAAATTACAAGTTTTTTTCCTATAGGATATTTCAGATTTTCTATAATTTTTTTTATTTCTTTTATTTAAAATGTTTTAAAAAATGAATTCAAATTGCATCTTAAGAATCTTAAAGATAGGGGTGCCTGGGTGGCTCAGTGGGTTAAGCCTCTGCCTTCGACTCAGGTCACGATCTCAGGGTCCTGGGATCAAGCACCGCATCGCATCGGGCTTTCTGCTCAGCAGGGAGCCTGCTTCCCCCTCTATCTCTGCCTGCTGCTCTGCCTACTTGTGATCTCTCTTTCTCTGTTAAATAAATAAATAAAATATTTTAAAAAAAAAAAGAATCTTAAAGATAGCATCTTCAGCTCCTCAGATTATTTTGTTCCCAAGTTTGACTGAATCCTGGGTCATTACCAAGACCTAAAGCATAATACCTACTGGAGCCAATCTAAAATGTCTTTGTTTATACTCTTCTTCTTCAGTAAATCGAAAAATCATTCCATTTTTAAAATTTCTCTTTCTAAGATCAAGTTTCATATTGTTCAAAATAGTGAAAATGAGGGGCAGTTGGGTGGCTCAGTTGTTTAGCGTCTGCCTTCAGCTCCGTCCTGGGATCGAGCCCTGCATCAGGCTCCCTGCTTGGTGGGAAGCCTGTTTCTTCCTCTTCCCACTCCCGCTGCTTATGTTCCTCTCTCACTGTCTCTCCCTCTCTGACAAATAAATAAAATCTTCAAAAAAAAAAAAAAAAGTGAAAATGATACTCTTGTTTTTTTTCTTTTTTTTTCAATTTATCAAATGAGCCTTCATGTACTTCCACATTTCTCTGAAATATTAACATCGTTGCTCAAAAAATGGTACTTATATTTAAGTATTTGTAAGGTGTCTTGGAATATTTTGCCTTCAAGTCATTGATAAAGTCAGGCTCAGAGAACTCACATGCGGTGCTGAAGGTCAGAGGCTTGAGTAGAGGTTTCCTGGGAACAAGTCAAAAATCTTTCCATTCTTAGACCTCCTGAATGTAATACACAGTAAAGATGGTTCTCCTTGTATATATTTCTTTTAAAAAATAGTTTTATCAGTGTGTCAATGAGGAACTTAAAATGTATTTCTAACTTAAGGCTGCTGCTAATAATATTAAATATGGATAAAACCTCTGTGTCCTTTGGAGTCCTGTTGTGTTAAAAACAACAAACATTTTTTTCTAGTTTGAAGTTACTTATGTACTGCATTCTGATCCTTTTCCCCCTTTCCTCCACAGTTGTGCATGCCTAAAGGGCTATCTTTCAGAACTCAGACTGACAATAAAGACCCTCAGTTCCACTCATTTATAATTACCCGGGAAGATGGCTCTCGTACCTATGGTTTTGTTCTGACCTTTTACGAAGAAGTTACCAGTAAGCAGATCTGCACAGCCATGCAGACGCTCTACCAGATGCACAACGCTGAGCATTACAGCAGTGTGTACGCTTCGTCCTCCTGCAGCATGGATTCGCTGGCCAGCAGTATTGATGAGGGAGACACCACTTCCCTTTTGAAACTCCAGCGGTACAACTCCTATGACATCAGCAGAGACACGCTGTATGTTTCAAAAAGTATATGCTTGATCACACCACTGCCTTTCATGCAGGCCTGCAAGAAGTTCCTCATCCAGCTTTATAAAGCAGTAACCTCCCAGCAGCCGCCGCCCTTGCCACTTGAGAGCTACATCCATAACATTCTCTACGAGGTACCCCTTCCACCTCCAGGGAGATCACTGAAATTTTATGGTGTTTATGAACCCGTCATCTGCCAGAGACCTGGACCCAGTGAACTCCCCCTTTCTGATTACCCTCTTCGAGAGGCCTTCGAGCTTCTGGGATTGGAGAACCTGGTGCAGGTGTTTACCTGTGTTCTTTTAGAGATGCAGATCCTTCTCTACTCACAAGGTAGGTCTTTCCTGGATTTTAAGTCTCCCCCAGAAAAGTGCATATGAATCCCAACTATTGCATTTCCATGGGGTATATTACTAGAACCAAATAATTAATGGTCAGAGGTCTTCTGTTTTGTGTAAAAGGAGCACCTGTTTTAGGTGGGACCAGAGGCTAAGATATTACTTCTCTTTGAGGTGTCAGTGGCTGTGAAGAAAAACAGGAAAGCATACAAAAGCCTGAATCTGGCTGACTTGAGTATATTTATTTTTTAATGAAAATAGGCCCTTTTTTCCAGGTAGTACATAATCATAATAAAAGAAACATACTTGTTTTCATAATGGAAGTGAGAGAATGATGTTAGTACCAAGAACATGTAGCTGTCTTATTTTTTGCAGATGAGTAAAGGTTCCCATCAAAACTCAGTTGACATTGGAAAGGCATAAATGAAATTGTTGACTCTGAAGCTTCCTAAGGCAATCAACTTTGGACCTTTGCCTGTGGGAGATCTCACTAGTTGTGGCTCTCTTGAGTCTAACAGTTCGGGTAGAGTTATGTGGGGTCTTTTTGTTTCATTTTGCTTTTATTCCCAAAAGGAAGGTATCTTTGTGATGTTTTTCATTCAACGTTCTCCCAGCACATACTTAAGAAACTTAACAGAATTTGGGTTTTATTTGATGAATGCATTTATGATGGCTAATGTTGAGCTTAAACTTAGAGCACTGGCTCCAACCTGAACATGATTTTGCAGAGAAAATAGAGATGCTCTGTCTTAACAGATAGGGAGTTGAAGGAAAATATAAAATGGTTGCTGCACATCGATGGGTTCTTTGAAAAATGTGGCACAAATATTTGGGTTAGCTTTTTGCTAACTTGTATTTAGGCTAGCAGAATTGTAGTGCAGTCTCCTGATGGCTGCCATCAAGCTTATTTTACCACTTCCCTTTTTTTCTTTTCTGTTTTAAATTAGAAGTGAGGCTGAGCCAAGTAGGCTATATTTGTACTTCCCCATCTTGTGTGTATGTTGACACTATTTGTGTGTTGACAGCCCTTCATGAGGTTGTATTTTCTTCAGTTTATCCTACAAAATGTTCTTTGATAATGTGTTCTGATGTCTCTATTTTTGTTGTCCGGAAGTTCTCTAATGATCAATTGAAATTCTCTCTTTTGCTCTTGCTCTTACTCTCTTAGGGTTTATCATTACCTGCAGGTCACTCGTTTGTATTTAAAACGTGTAACTTAGTAATTCTCTCTTCCTTTCTGTTTCTTTCTTTCTTTTTTCCCTGAAAACAGCGTACGGGGTAGGGGGTTAGAGAGTGCTGGAAGGGGACAGGGCGTGGAACTAGATAGCCTCAGGTGTATTAACCTATGAGAAAAAATAATTTCAGTCCTAGATTAACAAGGGATCTTCAAGTCATTTGGTTCAGTTTTAGCTCTGCCTAGAGAAGCAGTTTGGACCAGAAAGAATATTGGTTTTTAAGTCATAACAATCCTAGATTCAGATCTCTGTCGCATTACTAACTGTAACCATAAACAAGTTATGTAATCTTCCTGAGTGTCAGTTAATTCATCTTTATGGGGATAACGGGATTTTTTCCTTCTCTCTCGCTGATTTATTGTGAAGGTTAACTAAGAAAACTACAGACTACTTTGGGTATAATTGGCACTAAATGATAGCTGATTTATTGTAATTATTATTCATTTTATTAGTCCTACACAATCCTCTATAAATTATGTATATTTTAAGTTGCATGGGTCCACCATATTACTGCATTTAAAGTATAGTTTTGTTAGATTAAATAATCAAGGCATCTGTTACAGGGTTGAGAGCCTAATAAATGTTCTTTTATACTGAATGTTAGGGCTTTTTTTTTTTCTTAGCAAAAAAACCCCTTTCACTGTCACACTTTCTCTTTTGAAAAGCACTGTATGTCTTGGGACGCCTGGGTGGCTCAGTTGGTTGGACGACTGCCTTTGGCTCAGGTCATGATCCCGGAGTGCTGGGATCGAGTCCCGCATCGGGCTCCCAGCTCCACGGGGAGTCTGCTTCTCTCTCTGACCTTCTCCTCGCTCATGCTCTCTCTCACTGTCTCTCTCTCTCTCAAATAAATAAATAAAATCTTTAAAAAAAAAAAAAAAAAAGCACTGTATGTCTCACTGCATGTGGTCTGTCCTGAGCTCTCATCTTTCTGCTGTTTGATTAGCTTATCCCAGGCGGTTCATGGAAGCTGTTGAAAAGTTATAGTTGATTAATATCTGCCAGTTTAATTCAATTTCAAATGAAGAAGCATGAACATGTTTTTGTACTAAATGAGGTGTTTTTTGTGGGGTTTTGTGGGATTTTTTTGGTAATTTGGTTTTATCCCGAGAACAACAGATGAATCCTGAAGTTATAGAACTCTCTCTCTCTCTGCGTGTGCGCGCGCACACACACACATTTACACACACATTTTAAGTGTCCTACAAAAGAAAGCTTCATATGGTAATTTTATAACCATTCACTGAAATCACTCTGTGTTAGGAATTGGCTATGCTTCTCTCTTCAACAATGAGTTACTGCTCTTATCTGTATTTTATTAAAAGGAAGTTGAGGCTCAGGGAAGCCAAATAACCTTCCTGAGAGCACATAGGTATTAGGTAGTGTTGTAGAGTTAAGAATGGGGCTTGGATCTATCTTTCTCCAGAGCACTTAATCGCCATGTTAACTGTATTGGGCGCTGCACTTCACCTTTCCTTATCTGTCTCAATATTTCTTTTTAAATTATTAACTCACTCTACCAATCTTTTACAAAGGGTTCATGCTAAATAACTATAGAGTATAAAATGAAAGCTCTATATAAATGCAGGTTTTAATACTGGCAATGTCTTTCCCATTAGAGAAAAAAGTTTCATTTAAATGAATGAAATAAGAGTCATTAGGTTGATTTGTATCTGGTGCCCTCCTTCATTCTTACCATGTTAAGGGGGTTTTAATAACACCCAATACTCCTGTTCTTATTCACTAATACAGCTATGCCATAAAATTTAAAAAAATTGTAAGTGCTAAACAATTACGGTGAAAACCCAAAGTGAATCAGAATAGAAGGGTTTTAGTGATGAAAACTGCCCTTCTAGACTGATTTGAAATTCTGGTCCATAGCCCATTTAAACAGATTCAATCTGCTATTTAGAGAGTGTGTATATCACACTCACTTTGTGGTGGTAACTAGCTAGAGATTTTAAGTAGAGAATGCACCCAGGAGATAGAGGCTCTTTTCCAGGACCCCAAATCAGAAAAGATCACTTTCTTCTGCACCCTGGAAGTACATGGAACAGGATGGGGGAAGTTTAGAGTATGATCTTCTTTTCAAAGGAATAGTGACAGAATTAAAGGGGAACTTAAATATGAGTGACTAATTTTTGATACCAATAATTAAAGTCTCAAGAACAATTTTGGGACCTTGCTTACCTTCTTTGACTCCACAGCTCACACTAGACTGCCATGTCAGCCTGTGTGCCTTCACAGTGCCCCTCTCCCCTCCTTTCTTCCCTTCCCTCTAGTAAGTTGTGCATCAGTTAACCTTGTCAGAAGGTAGAAGCCACTTAAAGCTTTCTTAAAAAGGTTGGGAGTCTCCTAATCACAGATTGCTGCTTGTGCTCAACTGAGCACCATAGCTTGTTGGTTATAGGGTTTTTTTTTTTTAATTAATTTATTTTTTTAAAGATTTTATTTATTTATTTGACAGAGAGAGATCACAAGCAGGCAGAGAGGCAGGCAGAGAGAGAGGAGGAAGCAGGTTCTCTGCTGAGCAGAGAGCCCGATGCGGGGCTCGATCCCAGGATCCTGAGATCATGACCTGAGCCGAAGGCAGCGGCTTAACCCGCTTAGCCACCCAGGTGCCCAAGGGTTTTTAAATCATAAAAGCTAACTTGGGTATTTTGATGGAAGAAAGTGGGTTCCCATGACCTATACCTAAAAGCAGTAGAATTTAACTAACTTTGGCCAGTGTCTTTATATTAGCTTTATTTTGGGATAAATAGAATTTTAATATTAGGACTTTTTCTTATTGATGTTTTGTTTCATATTCAAGAAATTAATCCTTTGTCAGTTACATGTGTAACACATATCTTCATCTAATTTATGGCTAATTTTAATGATCTTTGATGAATTAAGATACTCTTAATATTCATGAATTTGTGGGGCGCCTGGGTGGCTCAGTGGGTTAAAGCCTCTGCCTTTGGCTGAGGTCATGATCTCAGGTGCTGGGATCAAGCCCCCGCATGGGGCTCTCTGCTCAGCAGGGAGCCTGCTTCCTCCTCTCTCTCTGCTTGCTTGTGATCTCTCTCTCTCTCTGTGTCAAAAAAGTAAATAAATAAATAAAATCTTAAAAAAAAAATTCATGAATTTGAATTCATCGGTCTTTTAACTTACAACTTAACTTTCTGTTTCAGAAATTCTCTATTCAGAGATCATAAAAATAGACATTTTTTTCTTAATGTTTTAAAGTTTTATTTAGCATTTAAGGCCTTAGTCTTAAGAAATTTATTTTTTTAATCTATTTTTCCTTGTTGTAAGGAAGAGATCAAATTTAATATTTTAGAAATATCTCCAACTAGTTATCCTAGTCATTGGATAGACCTCTTTTTTCTTCTTCTGAGCAGGAGTATCATTAATGTCATATAGAAGTTGCTGTATGTGAGGGTATATTTCTGGTGTACTTCAGTTTATTCTGCCAGTCTTTTTGTCCCTCTACTAAATTACTGTAGCTTTAAAGTAAGTCTTGGCATCTGGTAGGATGGTTCCCTCATTACCTTATTTTTTTACCCAGGAAATAGACTATTTTATTCAATATACATTTTTCACATATCTATATGTACAATACAAAATAATGACATCATTTTAGCACTTAGCTGAAAGAGAGCCTTAAGAATCATTAATCCTTCAAAGCCATACCATCATAAGAACTTTATAACATAGATAATGCTGTGCTACAGATAATAACCACTACCTTCTTTTTATTGGAATTGTGTCAAATCTAATATGAGGACAATGACATATTTAAAATACTGACTTTTCCCTTCCATGAAAATGCTGTATCTCTCTGTTTCTAAGGGTCTTATTTAATGTCTCTCAGTAAAGTTTTACAATAGTAGATAATTACAAATAATGACAGTTTTGTTTCTTCTATTCCAATATTTTTCACTTTTATTTCTTTTTCTTGCCTTACTATACTAGGCTCTCCAGTACAATATAGAATAGAATTTATAGTAGCAGGCATCCTTGTCTTTTTCCTGATTTTAAAAAGAACACATTTGTTTGTTTGTTTGTTTATATTTTGTTTATTGAGAGACAGTGCATAGGGGGAGGGGCAGAGGAAGAGGGGAAAAAGAACCTCAAGCAGGCTCCAAGTCCAGCACGAGCATGAGGTGAGGGGTTGGCCTCAGTCTCACAACCCAGAGATTATGACCTGAGCAGAAACCAAGAGGTGGATGTGTAACCAACCTAGGTGCTGCTGAAGAGAACACTTAATGCTTTACTATAAAGTATAACATTTTCTGTAGTGTTTTTGGTAACTACCTTATACTAGGTTAAAGAAGTTTTTGTTTTTTTTTTTAAAGACTTTTTTTTAGGGCGCCTGGATGGCTCAGTGGGTTAAGCCTCTGCCTTCGGCTCAGGTCATGATCCCAGGGTCCTGGGATTAAGCCCTGCACTGGGCTCTCTGCTCAGCGGGGAGCCTGCTTCCTCCTCTCTCTCTGCCTGCCTCTCTGCCTACTTGTGGTCTCTGTCTGTCAAATAAATAAATTAAAATTTTTTTAATTGACATTAAATAAATGTCAAATTAAAATTTTTTAAATTGACATTAAATAAATGTCAAATAAATAAATTTTAAAAATTTTTTAATAAATTAAAAATTTTTAATTGACATTAAATAAATGTCAAATAAATAAATTTAAAAAATTTTTTAATTTATTTATTTGACAGAGATCACAAGTAGGCAGAGAGGCAGGCAGAGAGAGAGGGGGAAGCAGGCTCCTTGCTGAGCAGAGAGCCCAGTGCAGGGCTTAATCCCAGGACCCTGGGATCATGACCTGAGCGGAAGGCAGAGGCTTAACCCACTGAGCCACCCAGGCGCCCCTGCATCTATGTGTTTTAATGATTGACTTATAATGTTCATTTCTTGTACTATCTTTTCTGTTTTTAGTATTAAGGCTATTCTAGCTTATACATTGAGTTGGAAAATGTTCTGTTTTTTGGTTTTGTTTTTTTTTTCTGGGAGATAGAGATAACTTCATTTAAGGTTGTAAATATATGTTCCATGACTGTTTGAGAAAACTTGTCTGTAAACTGTTTGGTCTTGTTGGGAAGATGTAAGGTACCAGGTCAATCTCTTTAATAGTTTATTTAGATTTTTTATTTCTCCCTCCGTTCTTGCCCCCCACCTTCTACTTTTTCTCCTCTTCCTCCTCTTCCTCCTCCTTCATCATCACCATCATCATTGTTGTCACCTATGGTGTTTTACTATACCACAGGCTACCCCCTGGTATTTGACCGCGGATCCCATATAGCAAAAGAACCCTGGTAGTTAAAAGATGCTGGCACATTACTAGTCCCATTCAGTCATTAACAGTTCAGTCCATCATCCTTATTGAATGAAAATGTTTCCTAGGCTAAGGTCATTCAGGTTTGCAGACTTCCATTTGGTCTTGTCAGGTTCCAAAAGCAGTAGTGGTCTAAGCAATACATGGTTTCACCTTTGAAGGCATCTGGTATAATTGAGGTAAGAGACAATATTATCTCTTACTCTAAGCCTCTTTTGAGGTGTTAATGTATATTGTATTTCCCTTACTGCATAACTCATTTATTCTTTCCTTTATCCTCAGCTACTAGTCCTCCTCCTTTTTGTTTAAACTCAGATGCTTCTACCTTTGGAAGGGCACACCTTAGGTTCCTGCTTAGATTCAGCTACAGTACAGGTAGATTTCAGGATTCTACAAGTGACAATAGAATCTAGCAGCCTCTTATACATTCCAGAGTCAGTCCTATGGGAAAAGAGGCAACAGTCTCCATTTGATTTTAGAATTCATCTAAACAGTTCCTTCTCCATTAGAGTGTTTCTCCAACATTACCTAGGACATCATGAGTATTTCAAGATTATTTCATGTCTTTCATTAATAAGAACAGTTTAATGTCCAGTAAGCAAGTAATTGCCTCTCATGGAAGTTCTCTAGTCCAGCATCCTAATACTCGTCACTGGGAGGTGCTCACAATTTTTGCCATAGCCTCAGCCTGTGCTGTGCATATAGGGCTATGGTGTGGAATTTGTCCATACCAGGACTCCTGCTACTTTTGTACACTGTGTAGGCTCAGGCAGTCTTATTCCCATGTGGCATGTCCAGTTAATATTGTTTGAAGGGCAATTTATGTTCTTTCTGTTTTACTTCTAACGGAAGTGTTATACAGTCATACAAATTATCCATTCCTATAAAATATTCAGGTAAAGCCTATTTATTTACTTATTTTTTATTTATAGTTTAGGTAGTTTACATATTCTAGAGTAGAATTCAGTGATTCATCACTTATGTACAACACTCAGTGCTCACCCAAGTGCCCTCTTTAATACCCGTGACCCATCTAGCCCATGCCCCACCTACCTCCCTTTATCCACCCTCAGTGTGTTCTCTGTTGTTAAAAGTCTCTTATGGGGGACGCCTGAGTGGCTCAGTTGGTTAAGCAGCTGCCTTCGGCTCAGGTCATGATCCCAGCATCCTGGGATCGAGTCCCACATCGGGCTCCTTGCTCGTCAGGGAACCTGCTTCTCCCTCTGCCTCTGCCTGCCATTCTGTCTGCCTGTGCTCGCTCGCTCTCCCTCTCTCTCTCTCTGACAAATAAATAAATAAATAAAATCTTAAAAAAAAAAAAAGAGTCTCTTATGGTTTGTTTCCCTCTCCCCTTTATTTCTCCACTTCTGGTAAACTCACCTGTTTTCTTTCTTAAATTCCACATATGAGTGAAATCATACGGTATTTGTCTGTTCTGACTGACTTACTTCATTTAGCATAATACACTTTAGTTTCATCCACGTTGTTGCAAATGGCAAATTTCACTTTCTTGATGGCTGAGTAATATTCTATGGTGTGTGTGTGTGTGTACACGTGTGTACACACCACATCCTCTTTGTCCATTTGTTAGTCGATGGACATTAGATCTCTCCATAGTTTGGCTGTTGTTGATAACGCTTCTGTAAACATCATGGTGTATGTACCTATTCAGATTTGTATTTTTGTATCCTTTGGGTAAATACTTAGTAGAGCAATTGCTGGGTTGTAGGGTAGTTTTATTTTTAACTTTTTTTAAGGAACCTCCATACTGGTTTCCACAGTTGTTGCACCAGTTTACATTCCCACCAACAGTGCAAGAGGGTTCCCTTTCTCCGCATCCTGGCCAACCCCTGTTGTTTCTTGTGTTGTTAATTTTAGCCATTCTGACTGGTGTGAGGTGATATCTCATGGTGTTTTCAATTTGTATTTCTCTGATGATGAGTGATGTTGAGCATCTTGTCATGTGTCTGTTAGCCATCTGGATGTCTTCTTTGGAAAGGTGTCTAGTTGTGTCTTCTGTCCATTTTTAAACTGGATTATTTGTTTTTTGTTGTTGAGTTTGATAAGTTCTTTATAGATTTTGGATACTAACCCTTTATCAGATATGTCATTGGCAAATATCTTCTCCCATTCCATAGGCATCCTTTGCTGTGCAGAAGCTATTTATCTTGAGGAAGTCCCAATAGTTCATTTTTTTTTTTAAGATTTTTATTATTTATTTGATACAGAGAGAGAGAGATCACAAGTAGGCAGAGAGGCAGGCAGAGAGAGAGGGGAAGCAGGCTCCCTGCCGAGCAGAGAGCCCAACGCGGGGCTCGATCCCAGGACCTTGAGATCACGACCCGGGCCGAAGGCAGAGGCCCAACCCACTGAGCCACCCAGGCGCCCCCCAATAGTTCATTTTTGTTTATTTCCCTTGCCTCCAGTAAAAAGTTGCTGTGGCCAAGGTCACAGAGGTTGCTGCCTGTGTTCTCCTCTAGGATTTTGATGATTTCCTATCTCACATTTAGGTCTTTAATCCATTTTGAATTTATTTTTGTGTATGATATAAGAAAGTGGTCAGTTGCATTCTTCTGCATGTTACTTCTGCATGTTACTGCATGTTACTATAAGAGTATCTAGTGGAAAAAAGAGTGTCTCTCCAACAAATGGTGTTGGGAAAACTAGACTGCTGTCTAGTTTTATTGCTTTATCGAAGATTAGTGCTTGGTTTTCTATTCTGTTCCATTGATCTGTTTGTCTTTTTTTCTACCAGCACCACTGTCTTGATGACTATAGCTTTGTAATACAGCTTAAAATCTGGAATCATGATGCCTCCAGTTTTGTTTTTCTGAACTGCTTTGGCTATTTGTAGTCTGGTGGCTCCATAAAAGTTGTAGAATTGTTCGTTCTATCTCTCTGAAAAAATGCTAGTGGTGTTTTGATAGGGATTGCATTAAATATATAGTTTGAGGTAAAGCCTATTTAAACATTGTAATTTTTGCCTAAACTTAAACTTTAATGCTTTCAACCTTTAAACTCTTATGTTCTTTCAATCTAATTGTAGCCCTCATTACGACTTCACTAAAGGGTCTTGGTACCACAGTACATGAGGCTCCTATGTAAAGGATTTCAGAAACTTCTCTTTTCTCACTGACCATTTTCCCCACTCTTGTGCGTTAGGTTTTGGGTCTCCACAGGGGGTGAGCCAAGAGAACTTGGCCCTTTTGTCAATCTTTAGATTTTTTTTTAAGATCTGTTTATTTTAGTGATAGTGAGCACTTGAGTGCAAGTGGGGGAGGGGCAGAGGAAGAGAGAGAGAACACCTACAAGCAGACTCCCTGGCTGAGCACAGAACCCCACGGGCCTTAATCCCAGGACCCCTGAGATCATGACCCTAGCCACAGCCAAGAGTCGGACTCTGAACTGACTGAGCCACCCAGGTGCCCTTGTTGATCTTTGTCTTGATTACTCTGCCCGACTGTTGCCCTAGATGATTGCAGGTCTGGTTTCTCATTATAATCTTTGTCTTTCCCACATTTTAAATTTCTCCAAACAGGAGTAAATAGACCCAACTTGTTTGGCATCTTTTAATGTAAGGGTACCAACAAGGGGTTCCTTTGGTCTATCTAGCCTTAGAGAGTGTTGTTATTACGACTTTGTTTCAGCCCCATCAATGTCTGTATTACTCATCCCATTTTTCAGTAACCATCTAAAGATTTACACCCTGCTAGAATGAGTCACTTGACACTCATTTTCCTTTTCCTCCTTGTTTCACTCCTATCAATATTTGCTTTATTCACCCTATTTCTTAATAACTTACAAGATTTCCACCCTGCTGGGAAAAGTCCCTTGACTCCCCCCTGCCACTCCACGTATTCTTGTTAATTTAATACTTTTATTAGTACCTTTAGGCTTCATGAGGAGCAAATTCATTCAAGATTGCAAATTTGAGAAGGCTTCTCTGATTTTGTGGCATTAAGGTTACATGAGGTATTTATGCAGAAGGGGCCCCCAGAATTTACCATGACCTGGGTAATGGGCATATTCAGTGGGTAAGTATCCCAGTTATTATAAAGCCAATCCTACAGAGCTTGCATATGAAGCCTATTAACTGCTTCATCTAGGATGTTCCACTTGGTATTTAAGAGGGAGTCAGGCAGTCCCCTTTCCTCAGGATAAACAGACTTTACAAAAACTTTTATCTAGTCCACCAGACTATCTGTTCCTTCAGGAGTAACCTGCTATGTGTGTGGATCATGGATAGCTACCTGTGATCCTCTAATAGTTAACTGTGGGTCTTAAATCAACCCAAACATGCTCTTCTACCCTGCAGCGTTTCAAAACAAAGATACCATTCCTGAATTACTCTCTCAATCCATTTTAAAAAGGGTTCTTTAACAAGTTGATACTGATCTACAAAATGAGATAACTCCTTCACATTATACCTCCTGGTTTCAATAGCTTCTTGGTTTTGCCCCACTTTGTAGTATAAACTTGAGTGACCAAAAGTCTCTTAGAAATGCTATTTGTTGGCCTCACATAATTTTTCCCTTTTGGGAAAGCCTTAAGACTACTTAGCAGAAGTTCAGCTTGTTATAATGTCAAGTGTGACCCAGCACTCTCTTAATTTTATTTTTGTTATTATAGATAACAGTAATGAAGGGATTGTATATTGCATTTTTTTTTCTTACTGGTTTGCATTTCCTCAGGAATCTCATGAACCAGTTTCCCAGGAGTTGGATTCATCTCTGAATTACATTGTTAACTCTTGCCTTCCGTAACTTACCTCAGCTGCTGTTCCATAACTTTGGTGACCATCAGGCCACCTAGGAATCAGAGTTTTCTCATCCCCCACACTTCCATCCTTTCTCTTCCCAAATCACATATTTCTGTGAATCTGGGCCTTTCTAGTGAATCCTTCATTTTCTGAAACCGAATGATAGGTGTTTCCTGACACTAAACAAGAGCTTCTTTCTTTTCTACCACCAGTCAGTCCCGCAGCAACTGAGTACGCAACAATTCAATTCAGTTGTGATACTAATTACCTGGAGTTAACACCAGACTCCACAGGTTTAGGGGTTTGGTCTTCACTTCAGGCACTAGCTACAAGTGGGGTGTCCAGGCAACCCTCATTGCTGCCTAGACAACTCCACATTCAGGAGTTTACACAATCCACCACTCAGACTCAGTAACTTGCTTAGAAGAACTCACAGAACTCTGGAAAGCATTTTCCTTACCGTCACTGGTTTATTATAAAACCTAAAACTCAGGAAGAGATTTGTAGGAAATGCCCTGGGGGTGGGGGAGGGTGCTACAGAGTTTTCATGCTGCTCTTGGGACACAACACCTCAGTATATCTTTCCAACCTAGAAGAAGCTCCTCTGTCTCTTCTTGAATCAATTTATTTAATTTTTTTTCTTGAATCAATTTTTGTTCATTTATATTTTCTCTAGGAACAAGTTTCTAAAACTTTCAGCCTATTTGCCTAAAACTTTCAACTTATTGCCCAAGGTCTTAATATTTCCTTTTCTTCATAGTCTCTGCTTTATCTGCAGTTTTGTCTCCCTTTTTATTCTGAATACTGTTTATTTGTGCCCTTTCTCTTTTCTCCTTGCTTATTTTTACCTGAAGTGTGTTGATTATGTTACTCTTTTTAAAGAACTTTTACCCTTGTTAATATTCATGAAGAATATTTAGATAAAGATGTAATAAATACATCTTTTTTTGTTTAGTTTCTAATTCCATTATTGTTCTTTTCTTTCTACTGTTTCCTTTGGACTTAATTTTTTTTTTATTTTTTTTTAATCTGACATTGATCACAAGTAGGCAGAGACAGGCAGCGGGTGCAAACAGGCTCCCCGGTGTGCAGAGAATCTGATGTGGGGCTCCATCCCGGGACCTCAAGATCGTGACCTGGGCCGAAGGCAGAGGCTTAACCCACTGAGCTACCCAGGCACCCCCTGGACTTAATTATTTTAAATCTTCCTTTTACCCCTCTCCCTAGATATTAACATTTGAGTCTTTGAGCGTTTGGATCTTGTTTTGGCTACATCCCACAAGTCTTAGTGTCTAGTGTTTTGATTATTTAATTCTAAGAATTTTTAAATTTTTTTATTTTGACCATTTGTCTGGCTTTTCTTCCTTTTTTGCCTTTTTTTTTTAAATAACTGAAATGGCTTTTTTTCTCATTGCAGTTTTTTTTCTGTGTTATCAGCTCTGTTTCCCTTTCTTAATGGTAAATTTTGGAATTTTAACATAAACACTTAGTCTTATGTCAGTGAGAATCTTTAAAATATTAATACTGTGGGGCGCATGGGTGGCTCAGTCATTAAGCATTGCCCTTCAGCTCAGATCATGATCCCAGGGTCCTGGGATTGATCCCTGCATCAGGTTCCCTGCTCAGTGGGAAGCCTGCTTTTCCCTCTCCCACTTCCCCTGCTTATATTCCCTCTCTTGCTGTGTCTCTCTGTCAAATAAATAAAATCTTTAAAAATACATATTAATATTGTAAAATGCTTTAATAGCAGTCACCCCCCATCATAGCTTATTTGATAGTTATTTGGAATTTTGTTAATCCTTCATATAGGACATTTTTAATTTATACACTTGATTTTCTTTAACTTTACCAACTATTAAATAACAAATTCAACCAAGTAAATTATAAAGATGTAATTGTCTTTATTAATTCATGTATTGGGCAGTATCCTGTCTAGAAAATACAGGAGTGCTCCAAAGGTCTATAGAAAGGGAAAGTTTTTTCTTTCGTTTTGTTTTTTAAAGATTTTATTTATTTATTTGAGAGAGAGAGTGACAATAGTGAGAGAGAGTACAACTGGGGAGGAGAGAGAGAAGCAGTCTTCCTCTGAGAAGGGAACCCGACGTGGGGCTTGATCCCAGAACTCCAGAATCATGACCCCAGCTGAAGGCAAACCCCTAATTCAGTAAGCCACCCACGTGCCCCTAGAAAGGGAAAGGTTTTTAAATGCAGGACAAGGAAGTCATAAACAGAAGAAAGGATTATTTTGGGTGAGGTCACCTTCCTGTGGGGACAAAGGGTCTTACTAGGTGGATTACCTCAGCAGTGCTGACCAGGAAATTCCAGACTGACCAGTTAAGACTGCTTTTCTGGGGGAGGTTGAAACTGTAATTAGATTAGGTACTAAGTCCTGGGGTTGGTAACATGACCTAGTATAAGTAACTCCATTTTAGATCTGTGGTTTTCTTTTTCTTTTCTTTTTTTTTTTAATTTTTTTATTTTTTTAAAGGTTGTATTTATTTATTTTCCCTAGAGAGAGCAAGAGAGCACAAGTGGGGTAGGGGGTGGAAGGTAGCGAAGGGACAGAGGGAGTGAGAGAAGCAAACTCCCCACTGAACAGGGAGCCCAATGCAGGACTCGATCCTAGGACTTTGGGCAGATGCTTAAGCAACTGAGCCACCAGGCTCCCGTGTGGTTTTCTTTTTAATACCACAATTGCCGTTTCTTGAAAATTCACATTCTATTTTGTATCTTAAATAGTTCTTGGTTCAGTCTTCTTCCTAAGGTATATCCTTAGACATTCCCCAAATGAGGTGATATTTTCAATGAGATTTTGTTCATCTGAAACTGTTTTCCCTTTGCCTGTGTTTTTGAATGATTTTATTAGGTATTAAATACTAGGTTAAAACTGGTTTTTTTATTTTCCTTCTCTTAGCACTTTGAGAGTAAGATGCTACCATCTTCTGGTTTCCAGTGTAGCTGTTGAGAAGTAATTTATCACAGTCACCCTAATTGTCATTCCATGGCCAGACATCTGTCTTTTCACTCTGGCTGTATATAAGATTTTCTTTTTGCCTTTGATGACCTATATTTTGACTGCAATTTATCTAGATGAGCGTTTTTTTATTTGTTCTTCTTGTGATTCATTGTGAAATCTAAGGTTAATGCATTTCAATAGTTTTGGGGAAAATTTCAACCATCTTTCTAAATATTGCTTCCAGGGACGCCTGGGTGGCTCAGTTGGTTGGACGACTACCTTCGGCTCAGGTCATGATCCTGGAGTCCCAGGATCGAGTCCCGCATCAGGCTCCCGGCTCCGCGGGGAGTCCGCTTCTCTCTCTGACCTTCTCCTCGCTCATGCTCTCTCTCACTGTCTCTCTCTCAAATAAATAAATAAAATCTTAAAAAATAAATAAAAAATAAATAAAAATAAATAAATAAATATTGCTTCCATCCACCTTTTTTCTATTTTTCCTCCTGATACTTTAATTAAACCTGTTAATCTGTTTCACTCCATTTTCCATATCTCTCAACCTCTCTTTTTGTCTTTTTGATGCATTCTGGGTGTTTCTCCATATCTGTTTCCCAGCTTACTAATTCTCTTTTTACCTGTGTTTAGTCTGTAGTTAATCCTTTGACATTTTACTTTCAGTGGCCCTAAAACAGTTTTACTCAATTCTTTCTTTAATTTCCATAAACATATTAAACATATGTTTTTCATATTATTTATCAGATAAATTCAGTATCTGATAGGTTAGAGATTGAGGGTTTCTTCCTCTAGGAATGATTTATATTTTCTTTCACCAAGCATCTGAGTTCACTGGCAGCACAGGTCTACTTTATTAGTATTTTTTTAAGTAGGCTTCACACCCAGCATGGAGCCTAACTTCATTTTTTTAAATATAAATTTAATTAATTAACATGTAGTGTATTGTCAGTTTCATAGGTAGAATTCAGTGACTTATCAGTCTTATATAATACCCAGTGCTCATTACATCACCCAGTTACCCCATACCCTGACCCCCAACCCTCCAGCAAAATTCTCACCTTTGTGTTTCTTTGGGCCATACAGATAGCATGAGTTTGGGCCCTAAACTTACCCAAAAGCTGGATAGTAGATAGGAATTCTTAAGAGGCTTTCCCCCACCTCCTTCCAGAGTTAGGGGTAGACCAGACAACTTTCCTGGCAGTACATTGTTTTTTTTTATTATTCCTGTTTTGTTTTTCCTTTCTTGATCCCTTCTCCTTGAGGTTTCTCCCATGTAGGTCCTAGTAGCCTTATGCAAGAGGATATACTCTCTGAATCCCAGTCCTTCTTGGACTTTGTTTTTAACATCCATAGAAATAAAACAGAAGGTGTAGGCGTACCTGGGATCAGCACATGCCTCAAAGACCCCTAGATACTTCAGCTTTACCATACTGGACTCTTGTTCCCATTTTTTTTTCCTGGCCTCTAATGACTTCTTCCCTTACTTTTTGCAAATCCATTCATTCATGAGTTTGGTGTTTTGAAATTATTTTATTTAGCATTTTTTAGTTTAGACTAGGCTCTAGTTTTTAGTTCTAGTCCATCATACTGCCATTAATACTGCCATAATAGAAATACTTGAAAAAGATCACTGAACTAAAATTAAAATGAACAGATTGTTTGTGTCAACTATTACAGAATATAACAACTGCTAGGCATAATTTAACTATTAATAATATAAAATGGGAAAATAATCCATGTCTGTTTTCTCTTTTGCCAACAGTTACCCATTATATTTAATCTACTTTAAACAATTTAAGTACATAGTTATATACATAGATACTTTGTTTTTTCTCTTAACTTCTGTTGAAATAATAAGAGATACCACTTTAGTAATGGATATTAGAAAATTATATTCTTATGAATGAATAGAGAGGCATATTTTCGTGTTAAGTAATTCGCTTTAAAAATGCCTGATGTCAGTCCATTTCCAATGATTTTTGGAGGTTCTACAGAGTGTCATGGCTAACTTGTGATTAATGTACTTTTTGTACTTTTTGCTCTTAAAATTGTGAATTAAATAAGAATTTTTAGGGGCACCTGAGTGGATCAGTCAGTTAAGTGTCTGCCTTCAGCTCAGGTCATGATCTCAGGGTCCTGGGATCAAGCCCCACTTCGGGCTCCCCACTCAGTGGGGAATTGGCTTGAGATTCTTTCCTTCTCCCACTGCCCCTCCCCTACCATCCTCCCTCCCTCCCTCCCTCTCCCAAATAAATAAATAAATAAAATCTTTTTTTAAAAAGAATTTTAATAAAAAGCAATTCTCAATAAATACTTCATTCATTACCTATATTTGAGAACCCTATTTGAATTTGAAACACATGTATATTTTTTAAAGTCATCTAACATCAAATAAAACATCCTTTTTAAGTTAAATTCAAATTATTTATTCTCATAAATTATCCATTTTTTGTGGATTCTTTTGCCCACAAATTATTTTCATACAGCTTAGGGTTTAACAAGTTGTTAAAGATTTACGTATTTATTTGAGAGCGAGAGGGAAAGTGGAGTGGGAGGGAGGGGCAGAGTTAGAGAGAGACTCTCAAGCCACCTCCCCACTTAGCATGGAGCCCCACATGGGACTTAATCCCAGGACCCTGTGATCATGACCTGAGCCAAAATCAAGAGTCAGGATGCTTAACTGACTGAGTCACCGAGGGGCTGACCCCTAGTTAAGCAAGTTTTTAAAAAATTATGTTTAAAGAAGTACATACCGGGGTACCTGGGTGGCTTAGTTGGTTGAGCATCCGACTTTTAATTTCAGCTCATGTCGTGATCTCAGGGTAATGAGATAGAGCCCCAAGTTGGGCTCTGTGCTCAGCGGGGAGTCTGCTTGAGATTTTCTCTCTCCCTTTCCCTCTGCCCAACCCCCAATGCACGCTCGCTGGTTCTCTATAAAATAAATAAATCAATCTTTTAAAAAAGAAATACATACCATTCACCATCTTAATTATTCCTTAGTGAACAGTTCAGTAGGATTAAGTATATTCACATTATTTTGCAGTCAGTCTCTAGAATTTTTCATCTTGTAACACTGGAAGTCTCTACCTATTGGACACTACCCCATGTCCCCCTCCTTCCAGGCCCTAGCAACCACCATTCTACTTTCTGTTTCTATGATTGACTGCTTTAGATACCTCATATAAGTAGATCACACAAGATTTGTCTTTTTGTGACTGGCTTATCATTTCACGCAACATAGGTGAACCTCAGTGAACCAACATGGTTCATCCATGTTGTACCATGTGTCAGAATTTCCTTCCTTTTTAGGGTTAATATTCCAGTGTGTATATACTGCATTTTGTTTATCCATTCATCCAGTGATGGACACTTGAGTTGCTTTAACCTCTTAGCTACTGTGAGTAACGCTACTAAAAACATGGATATGCAAATATCTTTTCAAATCTCTTCTTTCAGTTCTTTTGGGCATATACCCAGAAATGGAATTTTAGCAAATTCTTAATACCTATTTGCTGCCAAAAACACTCTGGTTTTCTCTGTTAATAATATAGATGTGCTTTTAATCACTCCATTATATACCATTATATAACTAGCCATAACTGTATTAATCAGATCCCCCTTATTAGGTGTTTGGGATATTACAAATAGTTTACTGTTATAAATGACACTTTTGTACGTAACATATCATGTACTTATGTTTTTGTATACTTAGATGATGAATTCCTAGAATTGTAATTGCTGGGTCAAAAATTCTGTATATTTTTAAGCTTTTGATAGATACTGCCAAATAGAAACCTCTAGCAACTTATGAAAACACTTTTTTCTCCACACCTTTGCTGTGATTTTCTTTTTTTTTTTTTTAAAGATTTTATTTATTTATTTGACAGAGAGAGATCACAAGTAGACGGAGAGGAAGGCAGAGAGAGAGAGAGAGAGGGAAGCAGGCTTCTTGCTGAGCAGAGAGCCCGATGTGGGACTCGATCCCAGGACCCTGAGATCATGACCTGAGCCGAAGGCAGCGGCCCAACCCACTGAGCCACCCAGGCGCCCCTGTGATTTTCTTTTTAAATCTTTATGAACATGATAAGCAAAATGTGGCTCATTATGCTTGGGATTTTTTTTTTTTTTAAGATTTTATTTATTTGACAGAGAGAAATCACAAGTAAGCAGAGAGGCAGGCAGAGAGAGAGGAGGAAGCAGGCTCCCTGCTGAGCAGAAAGCCCCATGCGGGGCTCGAACCCAGGACCTGGGATCATGACCTGAGCCGAAGGCAGCGGCTTAACCCACTGAGCCACCCAGGTGCCCCATATGCTTGGGATTTTTGAGGTTGAATTTTTTTTATGTTGATTTGGATTTGTATTCTGTCTGTTGTGATGTCTTTGTGAGCTTTATGTAATTTTTGTTGCTGTTACAGTAGTTTATTAAGAAAACAGGTCAGTGTGGGGACGAGAGGACAAGCAAGTACATTTAGGTTGGCTCAAGTGAAGTGTACTACAGCTTCTTCACATCATTGCCATACTTGCTGAGATCAGAGGTCAAGTTCTCTGCCATTAGAAAACTGGTTAAAGAAGAAAGAAAGAAAGAAAACTGGTAATCCTAGCTCTTGCTTTGGGAGCTTCCACAGGCTGTGCCCTTCATTTTCAAGTGCTGTAGGACGTTGTTGGCAATATCTGAGATGAATTTCTGGGGCCAGAGAGATGAACCGAATGATGCATGCACTGGAGGATTCAAAGCCAGCATCAGGGGGTGACCGGTCACAGTACCCAGGATTGTAGGTGTGTAATCTAGCCGTGTCATGATGTTCATCAGAGGTATGCTGGCCACCACCAGCCTCACACCTCCATCTGCAGCACCTTGCAGTATGCAAATCCCACTCGACATGGCCTCCTCCTCCTCGGATACTGAGCTGCTGGCCAACACTGGAGCTGCCTTATGCCACTGCTGGTCCTGTACCCCTTACCTCAGGTGTAGCTGCAGGGCCATCAGCTGTCCTGGTGGGGCTGACCTTATTCTCCACAATGATGCTGGTGAGACAGGGCCTGAGATGGTGGAGGCAGAGCCCTCCCAGGGTCTGCATACAAGCCACTGCTAGGCAAATTTTTAACAGTATATTCTGTATAATGTGGTAAAGCATAATTTTTTTAATGTCTAAATAGTTTTATTTTTAATGCCTTAGATATTAACATAGTAATTTCTTAACACACACTTAGTGACCACTTACTATGTATAAGCTGATATTTTAAATAGTTACTATATTTATTAATAATAATAGTATTGTGGTATTATAATATTAATAATATATTAATATTGATATTATTGAAAATATAATATATAAGATATAAAATATTTAAAATGTTAAGTATTTTAAATACATTATATATTATATAGATGTATTTGTATATATTAGATATTAAATATTTATATTAAATAAAATATTAACTATTTTAAAGATTTAAGATATAAAAATATAAAATATTAATATTATTACTATTAAAAATACAGTCATTGCTCTCTGGCAGATGATGGTACAGTGAGGAAAAAGTGGAACTCAGCCAAGTCCTGAAATGGGAAGGGACTTTCTAGACAGAGAAAAAGTATATACAAAGGCATAGAAACCTGTGAAAACATGTTAGATTCAGTGAATTAATTACAGGCAAATGATTTGACTGTGTATAGGGTGGTGGTAAGAAATGAGGCAGGAAAGGACCAAGTCAGGAGGAGCCTCATATGCCATGCTGAGGCATGTCTTAAATATGAAAATAATGTCTTTCACACATTCTTCACTTTGCATATCAAACAAAAATAATTTTCCTTAAATTTTTCAAAACATACTTAAAGAAGAAAGCTCTTTTATTTTTTGATTCGGCTAAAAAGAATTGTCTTGTTTCTGCTAAAAAATTGCATTATAAAAAAGGATGTGGCATTTCAACGAGTCTTGAAGAGAACACAGAACTGGCAAAAGTAGACGTAGAATACCCAAGCAAGTGCCTGGTCCAGAACTGATCCTTAGTCGCTAGGCAAAGGGAAACAAATCTCTGAGGTACAACTGAGCTGTGGCTGGTGAGTGGGCACACAGGATCTGTCAGAACACCACTGTCAGTGTGAGATCTGAGTGTACAATATCCATGTTAGGGGGGGCCATGAGACGGTGACCACTGGCCCAGTCACTGAGGCTGCTCTCACTGGGCATATGGCTGGGGAAGTGTACCTACCAGATGTCTTCATACAACCACACCACTGATCAATCATACAGCAGGAGTATGAACAAATAAAACACTGCTGTTGTGCACTGGAACTGAGAAGAGAAACTCCTTCTTCCGGCAGTGTCTCTGCATTGCCTTCTCCTGGCAGAGCTTAGCATTGTGCTCACTGTAAAAAGAAAATGCTTAGTTTAGTCCATTATCATAGACCAGTGCTGAGTGAATTTGGAGCTGAGGGGTGATAAATATGTAACTGGCCCAGGATCAGACTGCATATAGTCTTGAGCCTTTTACCTCTGTCTGACTTACAATTGAGAAAGAAATATTAAAGTAGCCCCTGATACCCAGGAACTGATCTAGTTCTCAAGCTAGGGCTCACTGTTACTGCATATTGATCTGATGCTCACAACTGAGCCATGTTGTTCTGTAGAGTATAAATAGTCCAACAGGAACATCCAGTTCAAGCAACATCACTGTGCACCTCACGGAATACCAGACATCTTCTTCTCTCACTGAATACAAACTGCTGCTTCACTTCCTTACCAAATACAGTTCTAACCCCATATTAATCTGCCTTCCTTGTAGATCAGATTTATTGAGATACCCTATCATAGAATTGCCTTGATTTGTGACAGTATCTAATCCAAAGCAAGTCTCTACTTCCTTATACCCTCCCTAAAATTATCCAAACCCAGCCCAGATGCTGTAATAGGTTATCTCTAAACCCTCTTATGAAGACACTCCACAGATCCCCAAGGTGTGTGTGCTCCCTGTCCATAAGGAGTAGTAAACCCACCTTGTTCAAACACAGGTGTGTTCCTGGGGCTTTTGACTGAAGAGCATTGTTAGAATAAATGATTTCTATTTCTTAACCAAATGGATCTTCTCATTCCTCCTTTTCCTTAAAAATGTTATTTTTTTTTAATGTGTTTACTTAGGGAGAGAGAGTATGTGTGCTTGTACATGTGTGAGCAGGGAAAGGGTTTGGGACTGCGGGCAAAGGGAGAAAATCTTTCAAGAAAATCTTTTCAAGAAAAATCTTTCTCTCTGCTGAGCGAGGAGTCCATGACCCATGAGATCAAACCAAGAATCGGACCTTAACCAATGGAGCCACCCAGGCACCTGTTAAAAACATTATTCTTGGGGCACCTGAGTGGCTTGCAGTCAGTTAAACATCTGCCTTCAGCTCAGGTCATGATCTCAGTGTCCTGGGATTAAATCCCACATGGGTCTTCCTACTCTGCTCAGCGAGGAGTCAGCTTCTCTGCCTCTGCCCCTGATTCATTCTCTCTCACTCAAATAAATAAATAATTTTTTAAAAAATTATTCCGGGGGCATCTGTGTGGCTCAGTGGATTAAAGCCTATGCTTTCAGCTCAGGTCATGATCTCAGGGTCCTGGTATCGAGCCCCGCATCAGGCTCTCTGCTCCGTGGGGAGCCTGCTTCCCTCTCTGCCTACTTGTGATCTCTGTCTGTCAAATAAATGAATAAAATCTTTTTTAAAAAAATTATTCTGTTGGTTAAACTGCTGCCATTGGCTCAGGTCATGATCTCAGCCCCCCTCAGGCTCCCTGCTCAGTGGGGAGCCTTCTTCTCCCTCTCACCACTCCACCGCCCCTTGTGCATTCGAGGTGAACTCTCTCTCTCTCTCTCTCTCAAATAAATAGGTAAAAATCTTCAAACAAAGAAACAAACATTATTCTTAAGTAAGTTATTCATAAGCTAGAAATGTGTAAGGGATTGGAGGAAGAATATCCTCCTACATTAAATTACTTAAAGACAGGGATGCCTGGGTGGCTCAGTCGGTTGGGCCGCTGCCTTCGGCTCAGGTCATGGTCCCCGGGTCCTGGGATCGAGTCCCACATCGGGCTCCTTGTCCAGCAGGGAGCCTGCTTCTCTCTCTGCCTCCGCCTGCCACTCTGTCTGCCTGTGCTCTCTCTGACAATAAATAAATTTTTTAAAAAATTACTTAAAGACATTTAAGCAGTTTTTTTCTCCCATTTAATGTTATGTAAAAACTGTAGTTCTTTTTTAAAACTTTGATTTTAGTGTTATTCTTTTTTTTTCCCCTAAAGAAACTAGTTAAATTAGAAACACTGACTTTTTTAAAGGAAGTGATTGTCTTAGAAAACTGATCTTTAACAATACCAAAAAAAACCCCTGATAATAGTTTATTTTTATAACTTTTTGCAACAATAAAACTCTGTAGAACCCACAATAAAACTAAAGGAACTTTTATTTATTTATTTATTTTTAACTTATTTTTTTTTTAAAGATTTTATTTATTTATTTGACAGACAGAGATCACAAGTAGGCAGAGAGGCAGGCAGAGAGGGGAGGAAGCAGGCTCCCTGCGGAGCAGAGAGTCTGATGCGGGGCTCGATCCCAAGACCCTGAGACCATGACCTGAGCCGAAGGCAGAGGCTTTAACCCACTGAGCCACCCAGGCGCCCCTTATTTATTTATTTTTATTACATAATCTCTATACCCAACGTGAGTCTCAAACTCACTATCCCAAGATGAAGATTTGTTATACCCTTCTGACTAAGCCAGACAGGCACCCTGACTAATAGCAGTTTTTAAAGTTAGCAAATAAATACCAGAACAATCAAGTTATTTTTCTATTAGCCCATCTACATAGAACATACTGTACATTTTGAATACAGTCAAATTGTAAAATATGTCAATGAGGTGACTGAAGTTAATTTTTCTTACCCTTAATTTTTCTTTTTCTTTTCCTTCTTCCTTTTTTTCCCCCTTTCTCTTAATTTTTCAATGAGCTCTGCTTTCCTCAGACTTCAGGAGTGACATTGGGAATACATCTTCCTGGTAGAGCAACAATGTGCTTTATTTTTTTTTTTAAGATTTTATTTATTTATTTGACAGACAGAGATTACAAGTAGGGCGTCTGTCAAATAAATAAATAAAATCTTTTAAAAAAAAATCTGATAATTGTTTCTAGGGATCAGTAGTTCTGATCCCTACATGGTCTACTTAAACAGTTAGAATGAGTCACTTGGTAAAAGTTCTCTGTGTAATGAACAGTATCCATGGCTTAGTAAATGGATATTTGAATTCTTTTTTTTTTTTTTTTTTTTTATTTATTTATTTGACAGACAAAGATCACAAGTAGGCAGAGAGGCAGGCAGAGAGAGAGAGAGGAGGAAGCAGGCTTCCTGCAGAGCATAGAGCCTGATGTGGGGCTCGATCCCAGGACCCTGAGATCATGACCTGAGCCGACAGCAGAGGCTTTAACCCACTGAGCCACCCAGATGCCCCTTGAATTTTCTTTATAAGTGGGCATGCAGATAATTAACTGAATTATATGAACATCCAAGAAATACCATTTTTGAGTACACAGTTTCTTGTCTGAGTAATTACCATTTTCTCCTACTGAAAAATTAGTTCTTTAGTCTCTTGTGGGTAACATCTAATCTATTGTCTATTTAAGTTGTGGCTATCCAGCAAAATTATGTAGTCTGATCCCACTAATTCATTTATTTGTTTATAAAGTATTTTTACAGGGTTGCCTAAGTGGCTCATTTGGTTAAGTGTCTGCCTTCAGCTCAGGTCATGATCTCAGGGTCGTGGGATCCAGCCCCATGTCGGGCTCCAGTTCTGCACTCAGCAAGGAGCCTGCTTCCCCTCTCCCTTTGACACTCTCCCCAGTTTGCCCCTCCAAATAAATAAAATCTTAAAAAAAATACATTTTTTGAACATATGTTATATGGCACCTTATACTGGGATAAGGTGCCAAAGTTACAAAAATAAAAAAGACTCCAATCCTTGGTTGAAATGGGTGACCAACAAAAGAGAATCTTAAAGACGGTTCCGTGAATTTGGCCTTTTCATAGTTTATCTGCATGCCTTCTTACCCCTTATTTTTTTGTGTTTTGTTAGGACTTTTACAAGAAGAGGAGAAAATTAAAACATTTGATAGCACATTAAATTTGGGCAGTAGGTGCTCTTGGCAGTAGGTGCTCTCAGTCGGTTAAGCATCCAACTCTTGATTGCAGCTTAGGTCATGATCTCAGGGTTGTGAGATCGAACCCCCCACGTCAGTCTGCATGCTCAGTGTGGAGTCTGCTTGAGATTCTCTGTCTCCCTCTACCCCTTCCCCTGTGCATGTGCTTGCGCACTCACGCTTGCTCTAAAAAAAGAAATTTAGGGGCAGGGGGATGGTCAGTAAGTTTTGATCAGCTGATCAGCACTGCAATAAACTGGCCCCTGTGCTTTATGGGCAGAACAGGATAAAATGGGTACCACTCTGTCCTTACTGAGCCCACGGTGGAGAAAAAAGCCCACAGGGCAAGTGCCATTATAGAGTCCTGTCATAGTTCAGAGCTACAGTCAGTAGGGACATTCAACAGATTCAGGGGTTTCAGGTCAGCTGTGCACCCATACCCGTGTGATGAAGACCCCCATCTCCTATGGCTCAGACATCTGCCTGTTGACTAGCAAAGTGGTAGGTAGCTGATTATCTGATCTTCTTTGACTACCCCATCTCCACTGAGTACCAGCAGTCTCAGCCCAGCTCCTCTGGACCTCAACTGGTGTGTGTGTGTGTGTGTGTGTGTGTGTGTGTTCATGTGAGTCCTTTGGTGTGTGTGTGTGTGCGCACACGCGTGTGAGTCCATGTCCCCTCCCCACCTGAGGTAATTTGCTCAGCTCTTCATGTTCCTATGTCAGGTCACCTGGTATTTGTGTTTTGAAAGTATTCCTATAGACAGGTTTCACTTTTAAGAATTTTTTAAGTAATCTCTACACCCAACATGGGACTCAAATCTAGAACTCCAGGATCGAGAGTCACATGCTCTACCCGCTGAGCCAGCCAGGTACCCCATAAAATTTAAGTCTTCATAGTGAATCACATGAGGAGACTTCTAAAGTATACTTGGTATGGATAGCTGATGATTCATTACCAAAATCCTACTTTAAACTACTAAAGGTAGTTGTCTACAAAGTATAAAACAACACGAGAAAGATTTTTAAGCAGAAAACATCCTGTTTATGTTTGGTCAGGTGTTCTTTGGGTTGATACGAACCAAATAGCATCTGATCATTTTTTTTAAAACCTTTTTTAAAAGACTTCCCCAAAATCTTACTGCCCCAGATTTTACTGTTTTTGTGCATAGTGAATTCTGTGAGAGCAAAATTACAAGTCCATAATATCCTTTCTTTTCAATTTTTAAATCCAAAAAATTGCAGAAAATCAAAGATTCTTTTTGTAACTCATTTATTGAAAAAGCAGACGTGAACCAGAGTGACCCTATTTAAATTTTTTATCTGTCCTATTGGGACACTCTAAGTTTGCTGCAGAAATATTAATGTGTATGTATATGTATTAATATTAATGTATATGCACAGTATTACCTTTTTTTTAAAGATCTTATTTATTTATTTACTTGTTTATTTATTTGAGGGAGAGGGTGAGAAAGAGCATGAGCGGGGGAAGGAGCAGGAGAGGGAGAAGCAGACTGTCTGTGAGGAGCGAGCCCTACTTGAGGCTCAGGGCTTGATCCTGGAACTTCAGGATCATGACCTGAGTTGAAGCAGATGCATGCTTAACTGAGAGAGCCACCGGGCACCTCACAATACTACCTTTATAAAAAAAATAATGAATTCTAAACACATCTGTCTCTAAAGGCTTAAATAAGGATTATAGACAATGGACGTATAAAGCACCCCCATGGCAGAGTAGTTTAAGAGGGTCACCTCTTGTTTGTAACTGTGTGAGGTAATGGATGTTAACCAAACTTACTGTGGTAATCATTTCACAGTATATACATATATTATTGTGTCATACACCTAAAACTAATACAGTGTTATATGTCAATTATATCTCAATAAAATCGGGAGGGCACTTTAATATTATGAGCAGTTTGTAGTTTTGATTAATTCATGTGAAGAAAACACAAGCAAAAATCAACCTTTAATTTTCAGGTAACTTTCACTTTGTTTCTAGATTTGATAGTTATGTAGTTGGGGTTAAATATAGGAAGGATGATTATGAATGTATGTATCTTGATTTCTTATACCCACAAAATGAAGGCTAAGATAAATACAATCAGGATAACCATAGACCATAACCTTGATCATATATACAAGAAAAAAAGAGCCTCTGAATTGGGGATTATATTGATATGCATGTATACAAAAAGTGATCAGTAGCAGTATCCTGGTACATTTTCAATGGGAGACATACCAAGAGCGGTTTTATTAGTTCTTCTTTCCTCCACATTGTAAGGGAATATAAACTTACATACTGGTGATTTCAGAAGCAAGAATAAGATAATGTTTCCCACCTACTCATACCCCCTTAGTACCATTCAAGTGAAACTGTTGAACTCTAATTGTGTTGGGAAAGAATTGACCTATTTTCTGCATGATCACAAAGAAACATTTTATTTATTATAATAAGATTTTTTTCTGAAAATTAGTATTTTCAAGCTTAATGCAGTGATTATGTTTTTATTTGGAATCTTCCCCTCCTTTTTTCCTTGTTCTGTACAGATTATCAACGCTTGATGACTGTGGCGGAAGGCATCACCACACTTTTGTTCCCATTTCAGTGGCAGCATGTTTATGTGCCCATCCTCCCTGCTTCTCTGCTACATTTTCTTGATGCTCCTGTCCCTTATCTGATGGGCCTTCAGTCAAAAGAAGGAACTGACCGTTCTAAACTAGAACTTCCTCAAGAGGTAAAACTTACAATGAGTGAAAAAGCATTTGCTATTTGTTGATTCAGGTCAAGGCCACTTTATTGTTAGACAGCATTGTCTTTGTCTAAACTGTGTCTCTGACCGTCCTGAATCTTGGAAGTAGAGCTAGGGTAGAGCCTGAGCCATAGAGCACAAATCCTGACGTCTGAGGGTTACCATGACTAGTTATTAATTCAGCATGGTTCAAACAGGACAGTAGCAAATGTTCACAGCTATAAATTTGTGAAGATGGAACAAAAGTAACATGATCTAGTTGCTTCATTATTCTAATAACATTTAATTTCTTTTCCCCATTCATGTTATAAATTCCCTTTTAAACAATATAGCCCAGGTTTTCACATGATTAAATTCTTTAAAGTCATTGTATTAATTGAGATGAATTTGATTCTTGACTTCCATCAAAGAAAAGTAACATCTCTCAGTAAGCTGTGGATAATGAAGATATCAAATACTTCTGCATTTTTTGTTTTCAGACCTCAAGCTAGTTACCAACTTTTTCTAAATGTCAGCTTGACTAGGTGATTGAGATAAAAATTCTAACCTCTAGCTTTAAGACCTCCTTAAGGTTACTATGCTTTCTGTGGGTTGTATTTTCAGATGTTGTTTAAGAAGAATATAGGAATTCTTGGAAACATTTTGAATCTTGTTTTTGACTGTCCTTAATGGTACTCAGAATTGGAATGTAAAACCTTTGAAATGTAGTATTGGGGCACCTGGGTGGCTTAGTTGGTTAAGCATCTGCCTTCCGCTCAGGTCACGATCCCAGGGTGTCAGGCTTCTTGTTCAGCGGGATGCCTGCTTCTCTCTCTCCCTCTGCCTGCTACTCCCCCCGTTTGTGCTCTCTGTCAAATAAATAAATAAAATGTTTTAAAAAATAATAAATACGATGAGAGTGGCATGACCCTATTACAAAACATTAAATAGTTAACTACTTTATATTATTAGCTCTTTAATTAGCACCTTTCTTAATAAAATCTTTCATGCTGTGCTTTGCTTTTATTTGTTCTTATTTCCCGTAGAAGTTCTCATTTTAAAATAACACACTAAGCCACAGCCATTATACCTGACAATGATTCCTGTAATCATTCATTGCTTACTTTATTCCAGTGAATGTTTCCCTACCAAAATTAACATTTTTGTTCAGGGGAAAATAGCTTGATTCAGATCATATAAAATACATATGTAGTCTGTCTTGTTCTTTTTGAGCTTATGCATGTTCTCTGCTTTTGCCTCCCCATTATATCTCTTTTTCTCTGTTACCTGAACTCTCTTGTTTTCTCTTTAATCTAAGTATCTTGTTGGTTCAAAGAAGTAATCCTTTAGGGGCGCCTTGGGTGGCTCAGTGGGTTAAAGCCTCTGCCTTCGGCTCAGGTCATGATCTCAGGGTCCTGGGATCGAGCCCCACATTGG
This sequence comes from Lutra lutra, assembly GCF_902655055.1. Classification (NCBI taxonomy): domain Eukaryota; kingdom Metazoa; phylum Chordata; class Mammalia; order Carnivora; family Mustelidae; genus Lutra; species Lutra lutra. Next base: position 80,306,689 of record NC_062285.1, on the reverse strand, counting down.
GCTCTCTGCTCTTCGGGGAGCCTGCTTCCTCCTCTCTCTCTGCCTACCTCTTTGTCTGCCTGTGATCTCTATCTGTTAAATAAATAAATAAAATCTTAAAAAAAAAAAAAGAAGTAATCCTTTAAATTTTCAAGGAAAAAGAAATAAAATAGCTATATCTATATATATATAGATAGATTTTTTTTTTAGCTATATCTATTTTAAATGCAATTTAAGTTTAAGGACTTAAATAGTGATGTATTTTAGATTGAGTTGAGTATCTGGTCTATTTATATATTAACCAAATGACATTTTTATAAGATAATATGTTTAGGTGTGCAAATATTCTTTCCATTTTCATAGGAGTTCTTTTTTTTTTTTTTTAAGATTTTTTATTTATTTATTTGACAGACAGAGATCACAAGTAGGCAGAGAGATAGGCAGAGAGAGAGGAGGAAGCAGGTCCCCGCCGAGCAGAGAGCCCGATGCGGGGCTTGATGCGGGGCTCGATCCCAGGACACTGGGATCATGACCTGAGCCAAAGGCAGAGGCTTTAACCCACTGAGCCACCCAGGCGCCCCTCATATGAGTTCTAATTGTTGAGAGTTTTTAAATGCCCGCTTGATATTTTTGTAGTTGGGAAATCTTTTTCTCTCCATATCTGCATGTATTCTCTGACTTTCTAAAGATAAACTTAAAAATTCTGAATGCTCTTATAGCAATGTCTGTGATTTTCTAATTTTTTACTCATTAAATCACACTCTTTAATAAATGTACATGCCCATCTATTCGGAAAGTAGAATAACAGGAAATAACCTGGGTCAGCTGTGAAAAAGCAGTGCTTCTGTATATATGTTAGTACATCATTATTTTAGAAGGAAATGCTAACAGCTGACTCTCTGAATAGATGAGCATGTACATTTATTGAAGTGTTGGTTTAATGAGTAAAAAATTAGAAAATCACAGACATTGCTGCAAGAGCATTCAGAATTTTTAAGTTTGCTTATCTTTAGAATGTACACATACCACTTTGTGCTTGTAACATTTTACAATGAGATGAAGTAATCTACTTCACATAATTTTGGAGAAGAAGGAAGTATAAAAATAGCCATTTAAAAAAGTGATTTAAGGGACACCTGGGTGGCTCAGTTGGTTAAGCCGCTGCCTTCGGCTCAGGTCATGATCCCAGCGTCCTGGGATCGAGTCCCACATCGGGCTCCTTGTTCTGTGGGGAGCCTGCTTCTCCCTCTGCCTCTGCCTGCCACTCTGTCTGCCTGTGCTCGCTCTCTCTCTCTCTCTCTGACAAATGAATAAATAAAATCTTTAAAAAAAAAAAAAGTGATTTAAATATACTCACTCATAATATTCACCTCCTCTCTCCTTTCCCTGAAAACTGTAAAATAAAATAATAAGTAAAAATAGTGACAGGCCAAAAAAAAAAAAATAGTGACAGGGTTTCTTAGAAAAGTTATGAAAATGATAAGTTTACAAAATGATTATTTTAAGAAGGCATGATTTTAGTTGCTAGATAACTAAGTACATAGACTTATAATTAACCAACCACTTACTTTCCCCATAGTTCTAAAATGATAGGCACAGGTAGTCATTTTTTATATTGTTTTTTGGGGGGTTGGGGTGGGGAGAGTGATGGTAAAAGATATAGTACTGTGGATGAATTGAGGAGAACTGTACCTCACTTTCTCCAATTCTTATCTTTATAGTAAATCATGGGCAAAAAAATAAAAAAAACTAGGGGCGCCTGAGTGGCTCAGTGGGTTAAAGACTCTGCCTTCAGCTCAGGTCATGATCCCAGGGTCGTGGGGTCAAGGCCTGCATCAGGCTGTCTGCTTAGCGGGGAGTCTGCTTCCTCCTCTCTCTCTCTCTCTCTCTCTCTGCCTGCCTCTCTGCTTACTTGTGATCTGTGTCTGTCAAATAAATAAATAAAACCTTTAAAAAAACTCAAAAAACTAAATTAGAATGCTTTTCCACTTTTCTTTTTGTTGTATCTTACCCTGAGATTTTAGAGGACTATTTTATTTTATTTTATTTTATTTTATTTTATTTTATTGGAGAAGCATTCTTTATTTTTTAAATTATTTTTTATTAATATATAATGTATTATTTGCCCTAGGGGTACAGGTCTGTGAATCATCAGGTTTACACATTTCACAGCACTCACTCTATCACATACCCTCCCCAATGTCCATAACCCAGCCACCCTGGCCCTACCATCCCAACCCCCCAACAACCCTCAGTTTGTTTTGTGAGAATAAGAGTCTTTTATGTCTGTGGGAATATTTTGCATATTCTCTTCCGCCTTACCCTTTGCCAGTTTAACTTCAGCCATTGAAAAACTGTATCCCTTACTAAGCATGGAAAGAGCTGCCCTGGCCTCACATGCCTGGATACCTCCTCCTCCTGTGTACATTTTTGGGGTACCACAAAATGACCATCTCCTTGAGCCTTACTTATTCATTCACCATACAGTTGTCTCATACTACCAGTGTAGGAGACATTAAATAAGATAAAATTTCTGCTTTCCAAAATAAGTCATTTATAAATATTAATAACAGATTAAAAGAGAAAATAAGAGGAATGAACTAAATATATATGCAGAGGAAATCAGAATGCCTTTAGGGTAGGGACATAGGAAAGCCTCAATGCAGAAGAAATGATTGAACTTCAAGTCTTTGTCGCTTTTCCATTAAGGAAATGTTTTTCTTTTCTTTTCTTTTTTTTTAAAGATTTTTTTTTTTAATTTGACAGAGGGAGAATACAAAAGGGGGGAGCAGAGGCAGAGGGAGAAGACGGCTTCCCCACTGAGCAAGAAGCCTGATGTGGGGCTCGATCTCAGGACCCTGAGCCAAAGGCAGCCACTTAACCATCTGAGCCACCCATGCGCCCATGTTTTCCATTTTTAACTAGAAGTGATAACTTATCATGAATGTGTGAGCAGCATCGATCAGTTAAGATACAGAAATAGTCCTAAAACAATGTGAAACTGACAGTCAAGTATATTTTTTATTGTGTATATAAAATTTCTTGAGCTCTTCTGATAATAATTTTTTGGTTTAATGGTATTAAAATTTAAAAAGTGACTTATCCGAATGCCCGATTGTATGGACTTCTTTGTTTTAGGAAAAAAGGCTTTTTGGGTTTTCTTCATTAAGTCTTCATAACACAAGTTAACCCTGTTTTCATTTTGTGATAATAAAGGCCCCAACAGGCCCATCTACGCAGTCATGGGGAGGTATCAGAGACTCATGGGAACATTGAAGCCAGGTCAGTAGTGTGGTGCTGGAACATCCACCTTGCTCTACTCTTTCAGCTCAGCAGTAATTGTATGAGCATAACATGCTTTAAAATTTCCCAGATGTAGTGTTTTTTCATAGAAGAAGGATAGAAAAGGATAGCAGGAAGGCATTAATGAAGGTGACAGTACAAAATGTAAGTGGTGGGAGGTTGGTTGGCTAACATTTAGATTAGCAAGTTGGTGAATTTTTTTCTTCCATTTTTAAAGATACTGAATCATCCATTTGAATTGTAGTGACCTACTTTCTCCCCTAAGCCTTTCAACACATCCTGCTTTCTAGAGACTAGAGATACGTATATAAAGATATGGATTTAAAGAAAGCTATAGGCAGCAGTACTGTCTTCAGAAAGATTTGACTTCATCTTTTATTTTATTTAGAGGAAACTACTGCTCTTGGAGATGAAGAAAATGGGAGAAAAAAATCTTTTAAGCCACCAGGCTGTTTGAGGGTGCTTACCTGGAACAGGTGTCAGGAAATCACCTAACTTCTTGGGCCTCAGTTTCTTCATCTGCAGAATTAAAGAGTTGGATTCAGAAATCACTTCAGACTTGAAAAGAAGCATTGTTGATTCTCTGTTTTTAGATGGGGGGAAATATGGAGTTTTGATTGAGCTAAATACAGAAATTTGTACTTTCTGTGCATTAGCATCTGACATAAAGAGCAGGGATCAAAAGAGAAAAATAAAAACCCAACAGTTTGCTCTCCTCTTTTCACCTTATGTTGCCACACAGGATCAAAGGGCAGTGTGAATTGTCTCCTGGCTGACCTGGGTGGCAGGGTTGTAGGAGAGAAGGGGAAACTCGAAGTGAAACTTCCTATTCTATTGGTTAACTTCCACCCTTTGCCCTGTGTCCAGCCACTAATGTATTCAGGATCAATTTTATGTGATGGGCTATACCTTTGGCTTCCCATCCTCTCACAGTCCATGAGCACAGTCTTCCTTTACACTGACAGCCTTGTTCTGATTAAGAGAGTATGAACAGGAAAAGTAAAGTGTTGTTTTGGAGTCTACTATAATCACATACCTGAGGAATAATGAGAATTTCATACATGTACTTGGCTCCTTGAATTGTCCATTAACTACTTAGAAAATATTTAAAAGTCTTTTTATTCTATATAAATTCACAATCTATAGTGTAAGCAAACTCAAAAAAATTTTCCTCTGATTTCTATTTTGTCTTTTTTTCAACTCAAAAATATCTCCAGAATCAACTCTTAATTATTCAAGGAGTAATCATTTGTAATTGTCTAAGCACTTATCTCTCTCACTCTCTGCCTCCTGCTGTTTGTCTAATAACTTCTGAAATGGTTTTGCTAAGAGGTTGAAGCTAATTTTGGATAGGGTGGAAATTTGTGGATATTCTGTGAATTGGATTGTTCTTTGCCAGTTTCATCCCATTTGAAGGGACTACAACTGCTAAAATTTAGCAATTATTGTTAATTCTAAATTAAAAATGGTGTCAGAGCAGTAGAATGGCATAGAAAGTTCCGACTGGATTCAGCCAGTGCTCATTTTACCCAGTGCCTTCTATTTCTAAGTTATTACAACTCTGTGCACCTTTACTCATTTAGGAATGCCAGAGAGATGTCCTATATTACAGAATCATGTCCAGATGATAACACATTGCTAAGAACCAGAGAAAATTATCCATTTTTATTAATTATGGTATGGAATACTCACATAGGGAAAAAATGGTAGAAAAAGAAATTTATTTTTAAAGAATAAAAATTCTTAACCTTCAGAAAGCTAACATAAAAGGCATTGTAAGGTCTTAAAAGTTCTTGTCATTAAAAAAAAATTGTAATTATGTGTGGTGGTGGATGTTAACTAGACTTACTGTGGTGATCATTTCATAATATATATTGAATCACATACCTGAAGCAAAATGTTATATATCAGTTATATCTCAATTTAAAAAAAGGTAACGTGCAATCTATGATTTTGTTTCTAATAGTTGGCAAGAATATTTTAGGATATAAAAATGTTATTTTAAAACCTTTGTATTACTTTTTCTTTCAGGCTAATTTGTGTTTTGTGGATATTGACAACCATTTTATTGAACTGCCTGAAGAATTTCCACAATTCCCCAATAAGATGGATTTTATCCAGGAACTCTCTGAAGTGCTTCTTCAATTTGGGATCCCTCCTGAGGGTAGCCTCCATTGCAGTGAGAGTGCCACAAAACTGAAGAATCTGGTTCTGAAGGACTTGGTTAATGACAAGAAGAATGGTAACGTCTCCACTAACAACATCAGCATGTATGAGTTACTGAAGGGCAATGAAACCATAGCCCGCCTCCAAGCTCTGGCCAAGCGGACCGGTGTGACTGTGGAAAAAATGGACCTCTCTGCCACACTGAGTGAAAAAGAAAAGGATTTAAAACTGCAGTGTGAAGAGGCAGAACTAAGGGACTACCAGCTCAACGTGCAGCTCCGTGAGGTCTTTGCTAACCGCTTTACACAGATGTTTGCAGATTATGAAGCGTTTGTGATTCAGACTGCCCAGGACATGGAATCCTGGCTGACCAACCGAGAACAAATGCAGAACTTTGACAAAGTAAAAAAAAAAAAACCACTTCCTTTCCCTTCTTATGGCTCTTAGTGGGCTGTCTTACTGGTTTTGTTCATTTTTTTAACCACAGATTTTTCCTCTCTCTTCCCATTAAGAACTTATTCTTATATTTTGTATTTATCCTATGATGACATCTCAACTTCTCCATGTAAAGATAACACTTTAGTTTCAGAAGACAGTTTTACCTCATCTTAGGATCAAAAGAGAGAAAAAGTGAATGAATTAGGTTTTATGACTTTAAGATTCTGTTCCAAAGTTTGTGGGAAAGGGAGACAGAAAATGACACTGGCTTCCCATTGTCCTGCTGAAGTTGAAGCTTCTTTCTAAGGTTTACTATAGAGTCTTCTGGTGCATTCTCTGATCATATCCACCAGTTTTTTGGCTTGTTTTTGTTTTTGTTTTCCAGACAAAAGACTTAGAGGAGTGCATTAACTCTTCAGGTCAGGGTGTATTGCAGTCCTTTCCTCTGTGAGTGACAGGGCATCATCATACTGTTATTAAAATGCCTTACAGGTTTTTGCTGGATGGTAACTTTGTGTCATGAAAGACCTCTCAGAGGGGCTAATGTATTCTAAGAGGCTAATCTACAATTATGGAGTCTCTGACAAGTAAATATTCATAAACTTTTTTTGTAAAGGTGGGTAGTATCAAAGATTATTTTTTGATTGCATCAGACATTTTTTCAGTTGAAGTTTCTATATTCAAAGGAAGTTCTGATGCATTTTATATTTGAGAAAACTTCTTTAATCAAGAAGCCTTCACTTCTCCAAATGTATTCCCGCTTTTAGGTTTTCCTTTCTTATTAAGCTTAACCATTTTTTTCCTACCTTACTCAGAACTAATCTGTGTATACTCATGATTTATCCTTGAGGCAATTCAAATTCTTATCTAAATTGAGCGCTGGTACTCTCTTCCTTCTTAATCTTTATGTAGCTTCAGACTATAAATGGAATTCTTTTTATATAACTACTAGAGAAATGGAAATTTCATGTGGATTCCAGAAGGCTTGTAATCATTTCATTTTTCACTAGGAAAATGTACAGGACTATCACATACCTAGTGAGCCTCCAAGCCAAGTCTTTGCTGACTGAAGTGTTGTAGTCCATGAGGATCTGAATATCAAAAGTCAGATATTTGGCCCGTTTAAGGGGGGGTGGAAGGTGGTTGCTCTAGAAAAAGTAAAATTGATATTTATCTATAAAATACCTTTTGAAGAGGCGAACTGATTTTTAGAGACTACTGTGAACCTTTAGCTGGCTATTTGGATTTATGTAAATACATCTGAACTGTGGAGACACTTAGATTAAATAAGTGGGTTTCTATAAGGAACTTTTTTAAAGGCTTCCTACGTTTTAGAATGAAAAATACATATGCTAGCCCAATGAGTATTAAGGAGACTAATCTTATGTCAGAACTTACCCTTCCATCTTTCGCCTTCTAGTTTCTGCCACACTGCACCTACTCAAAAGAGTGAAGAGCAGAATCAACCCACCAGCTGAAATAGTAATTTACTTCCAAATTTCAGCTAATATCAGACTGTGACTAGAATTCCTATAACACGTGGACCTGAAGAACCACAGAAAAACAAACACTTTGAACTAGGAACTGATCGCTATTTACTGAACCATTCCATGCACCCGACAGCTGGTAACAGAAACGTGCAGCTGGTTGTACATGTTTTCCAAAGGCTCAGCTTGCTCTGGATGGTTTTTCAGGCAATACCTTTTTTTCATTGTTAAGGTCCAGACTCTTTAAACAGCACAGGTCTGGAAGGAGTTTGATCTTGAATTAGCCCTTATCCATCAGTCTCAAACAGTGTTGGGGACCTAGGAAAACATCTAATTGACAAAGATTTTATTCATGAGCACAGATTCCATGATTTTTGTAAGGTTATTGCTTATTTATCTCAGTTGTATCCATTGATCACATCAGTGCCTTATGACTCAAAGGTATATTGCATAGGCTAGGAATAGAGAGCAGAAAAAAAATCACAGCTCACTGGGAAAGGGGTCAAAATTCCTGGTAAGTGAAGAGGATGATTGATGATATTGCAGTAACTGATCCACCATCTTTCATTAGTGATACCATCTTTTCTACCTAATGATCATGAGTACCAGAATGTAAATCAGTTTTGAAAGGATCAAGCTAAAGGCCTAAGCAACCTAAATTCCATGAATTTAGAAGAAGGGATTTTTTTGAGATTTTTAAATATCTAGCATCAGTTTTGCATGTTACACAATTTTTTAAAAAATGACATCACCAGCAAATTTTCAGATTTATCATAAAGTACTAAGATAGCCACTTTGCACTAATAATTTCTAATTATCTCATTACAGGCTTCCTTTCTCTCTGACCAGCCTGAGCCTTACCTGCCATTTCTTTCACGCTTCATTGAAACACAGATGTTTGCCACCTTTATTGATAATAAAATTATGTCTCAGTGGGAAGAGAAGGATTCATTGCTTCGGGTCTTTGACTCTCGGATTGAGAAGATGAGACTGTATAATGTAAGGGCACCCACCTTGAGGACATCTATTTATCAGAAATGCAGCACTTTAAAAGAAGCAGGTACATTTGTCATGCCTTTTAAAATTAAAATCCATGATTGTTTCTTTTTACACATTGTTAGCCTTATAAACCAAAAATTAATTTTCAGTTTTAGACTTCATGGCTAATCCTTTATACTGTATCAGGTGCTTTCTGTAGTTTTGTTTCCTTCTGTTTCTGTGAGTTAATATCCATTCCATTCCTATGTGACATTCCTCTGCTCTTAGAAGAGAAAAAACAGGGGTGCCTAGATGGCTTAGATAGGCATCCAACTCTTGATTTCAGCTAGGTCATGATCTTAGGTTCTTGAGATTGAACCTCGTGTCTGGCTCCATGCTGGGCGTGGAGATTGTTTCTCTCAAGATTCTTTCTCTTTTCCTCTGCTCTTTACCCTCCAAAAAAGAAAAAGAAAGAAGGGGGGAGAAACAGTAACAAATTAAATGGAATATAACCATAAGGTTGCTGTGAATTTTGTCTTACTCTCTTTTATTGCCTTAATTGAAAAAATAAAAATTTTTCTTGCTGCTTATGTTGCCTTTTTACTTCTCACTTCTTTTCTCTTCATTAAAGGAAAGAAAAGTATTAATTTAAAGTAATAAATTTGAGACGTTGCCTAATTTACTTGACAGTATATTTGCTCTTTAGTGGTGCCATTAATTTTTAATAGTTTCACTTACTGAAATTAAATCTCTGGATTCCTGTATTCAAATTAGAGTTTTTCCAACTCTGACATAGTTTTTCCCTTAGAGGATCATGAGTCTTGACCAGTCTTGTCTGGCAGTATTTATAGTTCATTAAATAAGTAATCATATTAATAGCCAGTATTTACCAAGTACTTACTATGTGCCAAACATCGTATCACATGTTTTACATGCATTTTGCATTTTATCTTAACAATGGGGGAGAATAGGCACATTTACTTCCTGTCTTATTTGTGTCCTCATTTTACAGTTGAGAAAGCTGAGAGGTTAGGTAACATGCTTATGATTGCATAGCTAGTGATTGATGGAGCATGATTTGAACTTAGATTTGACCAATTCTAGCACCTAGAGCCTTAATACCACATTAAACATTAAATTAAACATATTTAATAAAGAAACATTTGAAGTAGGATGCCTGGGTGGCTCAGTTGGTTAAGTGTCTGCCTTTAGCTCAGATCATAATGCCAGGGTCCTGGGATCGAGTCCCACATTGGGCTCCTTGCTCAGCGGGGAGCCTGCTTCTCCCTCTGCCTGCCGCTCCCCCTGCTTGTGCTCTCACAAGTAAGTAAATAAATAAAATCTTTTTAAAAAAATGTGAAGTGTACCAATCCACCCAATTTTATATGTTTATACCTTGTTCCTAACACTTTCTTTGCCAGAAAAACTGATACCCATCACCTGAGTGCCACCCCTTTTTTTTGTTTATTTTCATTTTTTTCACCTTTCTAATACAGAAGCTATTTGAGCAAGTTTTCCTCTGGAGGAAAAGGCAGGAAAGAGTTTCTTGCTCTGTTTCCATGCTTGCCTTTCTCACTTTATTTAAATAGAACGGTCACAGGAGTGGTGATGCTGTAGTTATAACATATTCAAGGAAAGAAATATGTAAATGATGTCTTTATATAGTCTTAAAAGGTCTCTTTGATAACTCACTGAAACATCATACTGTTGTATTCCCACATACAAGGGTAGATCTTGGAGCCCCTTCAGGAAGTGGCAGTTACCTCTGTGTTTCTGGAAAGTGAGGGAGTGGAATGAATGTAATTGTCTATGCCTATTCAGAGAATAGTATGACTTTCAGTGCTTTAATAGCCATGTGAATAAGATAATGCTTTGTTAAGAAAATTTCATTCCTCCCTTCCTGACAATTTTTTTAATGGAGCTAAGCACTGATTTCTTTATTTGTGTGCTTCCTGAAAATCTTTTCAGTTAAAATAGATTTTCTGTCAGCCTCTCAAAAAGTTTGACATTCCCACTGTCATCACAGAAATTATATAATACTCTTGAAAATATACCATTATAGATTTAACATATGAAAATGAGATTAAGCTAAAGCTTAGTCTCCCAGGAACCTAATTTATCAAAGACTTTTTTTTTTTTTTTTTTTTTTTTTTTTAAGTAAAAGGCAGCTGGCTGTAACTGTATCTATCCCCCATAAATGGTGGTTATTTCTTTCACTAGGTAACATTATCCTCTTCCCACCCCCCCCCCCCACAACAAAAACTATAGAGATTGACATTTTGTTGTTTTGTATAGATTTTTATTGGTTTTTGTCCTTTGTTATTTTGCTTTTATTTTTGTTTTGCCTCTAACTAAAAAGAATTTTGATTTGCAGGTGAACTCTTTAGGCAGAGGCTATCTGCTGTTGATACTGTGGCACCAGAACATCATGATTTCTGTGTAGAAAGACAAGTTGATAGTAATACAGAGTTTTTCTTTTTTTCTTACCAATCACATAAAATGAGTATTGGCACAAACCCTTGAAAATCTAACAGGCCCATGACCTCTCAAAGCAGGCATTTAATAATTTCTGAATGTTCAGTATTCACTGGTGGTATAATTACTGAAAAGTAACATTGCATTATGCTCCCTATGGCAATCTTCAGTATAAACCCCAGAGTAACTTATTGTGAATCATGCTTTTTGTTTTTAAAAAGCTTCCTGACTAAAGAAGAATAATTCAATATCAGATGGATTTCTCTGTCATTTTAAATCCAGCAGAAAAAACTGAAGCTACTTTTTTCCCCCTTTCATAAAAACAGAAGCATTCATTGGCAGAGATGGAATTTTGTAGTATTTCATGGAACATAAAATTGGCAGGGACTTTCAGACCATTCCGTGCCATGAATCTAAGCTTTATTTTGCCTGAACCATTTGTTAATTAAGTGTTTTATAAATATTAGGAAGCACGGAGACTATAGATAGGGTTGTGGAGAGCCAGAGGGCATCATTGAAAATTAAATACCATTTCACATTAAAACATGGCATTCTTTCACCCAACATAGACCACATGGACGATGTTTTAAGAGAAGTTGCAAGTTACACATTAAAAATAAAATGAAATTGAAGAAGTTTTTGAATAAATTCATGTGAATTATAAAGGAAAAAGTAGGGAAGTTTGAAGTAGGTATCTAATATTGTGAAGTTTAAGCCATAGAGGGTGATAGTGGCATCTGCAAAAACATCCCTTAATGCTGTCATCAAGCAGAAGGAACTGGCTTAGGTGAAGCATGAATCTCACAGAAGATGGTATTAAGCATGTTCATTTGACAGGTGTGGAATAGGTCATGGACGGACTCCTCTCCACTCAAAAAGAAAGTTTTTAAGACTATGTATAGGGAATAACCAGCAGCACTCAATCTGCTGATATTGAAGTCAGCAAAATAAACTGGTTCCATGAAATACTTATAAAAATACCTCTTTACTTCTTTTGAATCCCAAGATTAGCAGTTCCCAGAGTGTGCTGTTTATGACACCACGACAATTACTGCTTGTTTTCCCCTTTTAGTCATCTGTAGGCAAAGGATTAAAGGCCTAGTCTTGCTTCATAAATATATTTTCTCTTGAAAACTCAATTCATAAAAACATTTAAGATCAGATTTTTCTACTACAGAAATAGTTTGCTCTTTCTTGGGTCTTTGAGATATCCTCCTAACTTTAAATGGTTTAAAATAGAAATCTTAGTAATTCCTATCTTTTAACTTCAGCCTAATTTATTCTTCAAAAGTCAGTTTCTTTTCCTCTGGACATTTTCTAAATGCCTGCTTATTTTATAGTTCTCTGCATTACCCCTCTTGATCTAATAAACACTCCTAAATGACTCCTACTAATGAGAATGTGACTGTTACTAAAAGTGAAGTAATAAACTTTACACCATTTCTTGTGTTTACAAATGGAGAACTATGGATATTTAATGGGTCTTTGTACAAAGAAGTAAAGTAATATAAGGCTACTGTGCTTGCTTTTCCTTCCCTGTCTTTCAGTTCAAGGCCAACGTTTTGTTTGCCATCATTTTCTTAAATGTACTTAGAACCGTATTTTCATTAAGAAAATATTTTTCTTAAATATTTACCATTGAAATATTGAAGTATTAAAATACTGAATATCCCACTTAATGGAAACTTGTTTCAGTCTATAGATTTTTAACCCTGCTGCCCTGCTTTTGACAGAGACAGCACGTACCATGAAAATTAGTCATCTAGTAGTCACTTAAAATTAGTCTTTTTATACTTAACATTACACTGATTTCTCAAGAGCTTTTATAAAAATCTATTTTAGAATGTCAGAAATAATTAATTCCTTGGTGCATGACTGGAGGAAGCATTGTTTTAAGGTTTAGCCAATGAAATGCCTCTAATTTATTCTAAACTTAATTTATAGCCCAATCAATTGAGCAGCGACTAATGAAAATGGATCACACTGCAATCCACCCACATCTGCTTGATATGAAAATTGGTCAAGGCAAATATGAGCAAGGGTTCTTTCCAAAGTTACAGTCTGATGTCTTGGCAACAGGACCAACTAATAACAAGTAAGCAAGCACTTTCTTCACTTGAGCAGTGGGTTGAAGGGGTAAGTGAAGGGTTCAGTGCTGTGCAGCTCTAATGGGGCATTTTAATCATTAAATATCTTATCAGTTTGATCACTTTCTTCAAAGGCCAAATCAATTCATTCGGAATATGAGTATTTGACTTTTAATTCCATCATGTAAAAAATCCAAAGACAAGGTTTTTTTCCTTTTTAATGTAATGTACACTTGGGGATAGTTTGACTTTAAATTACTATTTAAATATAATGCTAATATTGTCTAATGGAATTTTAAAAATTATATTTTCTCTGCCTGTATTAGTTTCCTAGGACTGCTATACAAAGTACTACAAATTTGGTGGCTTTTACAACAGAAATTTGGGGTGCCTGGGTGGCTCAGTGGGTTAAAGCCTCTGCTTTCGGCTCAGGTCGTGATCCCAGGGTCCTGGGATCAAGCCCCGCATTGGGCCCTCTGCTCAGCAGGGAGCCTGCTTCCTCCTCTCTCTCTGCCTGCCTCTCTGCCTACTTGTGATCTCTGTCAAATAAATAAATAAAATCTTTTAAAAAAAATTTATTCTTTCACAATTCTGGAAGTTAGAATTCCAAAAATGAGATGTTGGCCAGGCCATTCTCCCTCCAATACCTCTAAAGGAGGAGCCTTACTTGCTTCTTTAACTCGTGCTGGCCTCAGGGATTCCTTGACTTCTAGTAGTGCTAATTCCAGTCTCTGTCTCTGTCTTCATATCCCTCTATATCTGAGACCAAATTTCCTTTTTCTTACAATGACACCAGTCTTACTGGCTTAGGGCCCACCCTAGTAACCTCATCTTAACTTGATTACATGTGCAAAGACCCTGTTACCAAATAAGGTAACGTTCATAGGTATTGAGTTTAAGACTTCAACATATCATGGAGGGAAGAGTGTGTGAGGGGGGACACATTTCAACCCATAACACCACCTTTGTACTTTTTAAGTATCAAGTTCAAAAATTACAAAACAATCAAAAATAAAGATAAATTCTATCATTCTTTTTTTTTTTTTTAAGATTTTATTTATTTATTTGACAGATAGAGATCACAGGTAGGCAGAGAGGCAGGCAGAGAGAGAGAGGAGGAAGCAGGCTCCCCGCCGAGCAAAGAGCCCGATGCGGGGCTCGATCCCGGGACCCCGAGATCATGACCTGAGCTGAAGGCAGAGGCTTTAACCCACTGAGCCACCCAGGCGCCCCAAATTCTATCATTCTTTATGGTAAATGATTCCATTCAGAAAATATCTGAATATGATTAGAATTGAAAAGAGTTCTTTGGGTTTAAGGGAATTCTTGATTTTGAGTGAATACATTGTTTTATTAATGAGGAATAAAAGAGGATTTTACAAGAAAGGACACGAAGGTATTAAAGGGAAATACAGTTAAGTTGCAAAGAAGGAGCTTAGAATCGGAAATCAATAATTATGGAATTTAGTTCATTCTTAACCTCTAACCAGGAACCTTGGACAGGTTGGAATCATTTGCCCCTTTCTCACCTGAAAATATTCTTTTAATATTCTACAACACCTGTCACCTTACAAAAGTGGCTCAGAGGTGGAAGGGAAAAAGCCAGGCTATGGCAAAGAAGACTGAGGTAAAAGACTGGGTACACAAGATGAAAGTGGCATTGAGGTACCTGAATTTTCACAAAGTAACTAGAGAATCAGTGAGGGGAATAAAAAGGAGGTAGAATGATGTCTTGACCTAAAAGGCCTATACTAAATAAGTAATGGGAAGGTTCTCGAAAGATGGTTTAAAAGTATGAACTTCCTATTTTCTAGATGAATTGCTAAACTTGCAAATTTTTGGTACTTGCCTCTTTATTTCCTAAGGTGTTTGTCAGGTGTTTTCCTCTTAGTCAGGAAAAAGGAAAACATAGTAAATTATCTATATAATAAGTGATGGTAAGAGTTGGTTTAATTTGATAAACACTGTTCTGAGGTAGGTAGTGTGGTATTTGGAATTTCTTGGGGTACATGTATATGTGGCAGTATTTGTGTATTCTTGTGTTTGTACTGCTAATACCCTATTTTTAATAACCTGAAAGGAATGAACCCCTTACCATTTTCCAGCTGAAGGTGATCCTTTAAATGTTTCTTAAATGTGTTGGAATAATTGATTGGTTTAGTTCCAAATGTGAGAAAGCTATAGTGATACCAAACACATCAAAAGGGAGTAAGTGGTATGTATGGATTAAGGAAAACAGTTACAGTACCATTTACATTGCTGCTGCTTTTCCTTTTAGAATCTAATATTTATCATCATAAATATATACCCCTTAACAGATGTCAGTCAGAAAACTTAGAAATTGGGGCACCTGGGTGGCTCAGTCATTAAGCGTCTGCCTTCCGCTTAGGTCATGGTCTCAGCATTGTGGGATCAGAGCCCTGCATCCTGGCTCCCTGCTCAGCGGGAGGCCTGCTTCTCCCTCTCCCAACCCCTCTGCTTCTGTTCCCTCTCTCGCTGTCTCTCTCTCTCTGTCAAATGCATAAATATTATTTAAAAAAAAAAAAAAAAAAACTTGAAAATTTTCATCAGTGGATCAAAGTAATTATTCTTCTTTCCTTTTTTCTGCTTCCAAATATACCTTTTCTGCCAATGGGGGCTTTTCCATGCCAAGAGGAGGGTGGTTATGGAGTTGATCTGCTGATAATAATAGCTAATATTAAGCTGGTTCTATACTGGCTTCTCTGCTGACTGCTCTGAGTACATTAACTCCTTTTACAAACCTGTCCCTATATATAAAACCTATATTGTTTTACCCATTTTATAAATGAGGTTCAGAGAGATTCAGCAACTTGCTTCAAGATCACTAAAATAGCTAGGAAGTGTTGAAACTAAGATTTGAACCTAAGTCTGCTGATTCGGGGGCTCAAGCTCTTAAGTGTTAAACAATATATACATACTGTCTGGCTCAGTTACTTCAAAAAGGGTGACAGATGCCTTTTGTTACTTTTGGAGTTGGAAGCTGTGTTTTGGTAGCCCCCAAGAAATTTTGAATGACCTAAAATATTGAACATAAATGTGTACTTTGGGAAAGAGAGGTAAGTACCAAAAATTTTATAATACATAGTTTCACAAGTGATCTGAAAGAAACATCGTATATTTAAGCCATCTTTCAAGAACCATATTATGACTTATTTAGTTTGGGCCATTTAGGTCAAAAGACATAATTCTAATTCTTTTTTATTGCCTTCATTGATCTCTTAAGTGCTTTCTGAAAATTCAGGGCTCAATGCCACTTCCGTTCTGTGTATTCAATGTAACAAGATCTTCCACAATGAAAGAGCCCTCACATACCTCACTTTCTGCCTTAAACTGGACTCTCTTAAAAGGGTTGGTCCTCAAGAAGATAGAACAATTCTCTGAGAAGCAAGAGATTTGTAGGCACCATCTTCCCCAGTGAAGAACTACATGAAGCAGTGGTTGAGGTCAAATAGCCTAACCCTGAAGACAGTGGCATTATTATGTGTTGGTAGGAGTCTGAGCCTGGGTTACTGGCAAAGGTAGCAGTGGAACTCAGGTCTCCTTACTCCAGGTACTGTGTTCATGATTTCTCATTCATAAACCCCAGAGGTCTGGAAAATTTTCAGTCAGTATCCGTTTACATATTTGGAAAAGAAGTGCTATGAATTACATCAGTGGAGCTTACAACTCTTGAAGAGATGTTGAACATTATGGGGTTCAAACTTTCCAGGTGATGGTACTGGATATAATGTTGTTTTTCAAAAATGAGAATTTTCCATCAGAATAGACTAATCATCAGTTCACTTATTTCTCCTGAGTTTGTAAAATACCCTAAATGTTTGAATTATTTCATATTAGTATTTAAGTAGTTTTTATTTTCTTTTAATAGCATTAGATTACTCATTCGTTCATTTGACAAAAATTTATGGAACCCTGACTGTATGTGAGGCAGTGTCCTATTCAGTGGGAGTTTAGCAATGAACAAAACAACAAAAATCCCTGCTTTTAAGGAGGAGGAAACAAACTTAATATGTAAAATAAATAACTTAATAAAGATAAGATTTGTGAAGAAGAATGAAGCAGAAAACAGAAGTAAGGAGCATTAAGGAGGGAAGATTTCAACTTTAAATTTTACTGCCTTGTTTTCTTGCTTTTAATCTTGTATATAACCCCAAGGTCTCTCATTTCTAGACTGAAACCCAAGTATTACATTTTCAGGTAGATTTTAGTCTGAAAGAAAAAAAATCTAAGAACTCATTGCACAATAAGGAGATGTATAACCATGCTTCTGCAAATGGCTGATCAACTGTTAGAATTTCATATGCTGCTTACAAAGCCAAAGCAAATAAGCAGTCATTTGTATTTTAGCAAATGTGATCATCTTTGATAAAAATAGAGATTTTGATAAAAATGAGATTTAATAATGAAAAGAAAAAAGTAATTCCTTAACAAGACCAGGAATGTGTAGACTTCACAGTAACTTTTTTTTTATTCTTTTTTATTCATAGTAATTACCTTAAGCAGATGATCATATCCCTGTTTTGAAGATAAAATAGGGCATTTTGTCCCACAGCATGTATAGTGAGATGCTAAGTGTATCGTGTAAGTTAGTATTTATCCTTTCCTTTACCTAAAGCCTTTTCCACTTTTGCCTGCCAAGGGAATTGTTCTGCCATTTATATTCTACTCCTTTTCTTTATTCATTATATAAGTATTTCCTGTTTTTACTATTTATTTGAACTACCCTGTCCAGTAACCCTAATTTACTATCTCTCACTGACCTTTTTTGCTACATAGCTATTTCTAAGGCCTCCAGGTCTTTGTACATTTTATTTGTTACTTATATTTCCCCTTTTTTTATTATATGAATTTATCAGCTGGTATTTATAATCTGCTTCAAAGTTGTTTAAAAAAGAATTCATAAAAAAGTTTAAAAAAAAAGAATTCATGACACTGTTGAAGATGGTAAGACAGACTTCATTCAAGGGGGCCATGTAGGGACCATTGCAGTGGAAGAAAGATTGAACTCTATTCCATATACAATGTGGACAAGTAGCAATTTATAATCAAGTAGCAGAGTAGAGAGAAAATTACTAAGAGGAAACATCAGAGTTAAGGGGGAGGATTTTGACTAAACCAACCTAATAAGATTCTTGCTGAAGATAGGCCTGGGTGATAAAGGATGATAGATGATGTAGAAGCTGATTAGATATGAAGAACGATCATATGTGGAGGTTGGTGGGGCGGGGTGAGGGGGTGGTTCCCCCTGAACTGACTTAGCAAGGTTCTTGTTAAAACTGGATTTTATAAGGAAGTGCACAGATGGACCTGGGAGAAGGTTCAGGAGCCTAACTAGAGTTCGATCAAGCAAAGAATCTCTGCCAGTGTCCTAATAGGCTTTTTTCTGGATCTTCTTTCTCAGTCACTCTAGTTTTCTTTGTATCTATTTTACAGTCTTACTTTGATCCTTTACTGTTGGGACAGTTCCAGGGATTCTGTTTCAAAGATCTATCACTAGGACTTTGTACTTTTTGTCCCAACATAAGCCTATTTTTCTTAACTATTTTAAGAGGGACTACCTTTCTTGCCTTTTTTTTTTTTTTTTTTTTTTTTTAGATTTTATTTATTTGTCAGAGAGAGAGGGAGAGAGAGCGAGCACAGGCAGACAGAATGGCAGGCAGAGGCGGAGGGAGAAGCAGGCTCCCCGCCAAGCAAGGAGCCGGATGCGGGACTCGATCCCAAGACGCTGGGATCATGACCTGAGCCGAAGGCAGCTGCTTAACCGACTGAGCCACCCAGGTGTCCTGCTATTTTTTTTTTTTTTAAGATTTTATTTATTTAGGGGCACCTGGGTGGCTCAGTGGGTTGGGCCTCTGCCTTCGGCTCAGGTCATGATCTCAGGGTCCTGGGATCGAGCCCCGCATCGGGCTCTCTGCTCAGCGGTGAGCCTGCTTCCCTCTCTCTCTGCCTGCCTCTCTGCCTACTTGTGATCTCTCTCTCTCTGTCAAATGAATAAAAAAAATTTTAAAAAATTATAAAAGAAAAAAGATTTTATTTATTTATTTCACAGAGAGAGATCACAAGCAGGCAGAGAGGCAGGCAGAGAGAGAGATACAGGAGGAAGCAGGTTCTCCACTGAGCAGAGAGCCCAACGCGGGACTCGATCCCAGGACCCTGAGATCCTGACCTGAGCCGAAGGCAGAGGCTCAACCCACTGAGCCACCCAGGCACCCCTCTTGCTATTATTTTTATCATAATTATTCAATGTTCCTCTAAGTAGCAGACTGAAATGAGATGATTCAGAAACTTGAAACCAAAGGCATGCATAAATTATTTTAAGCAACAAAAGAACCCACATTCTCATTTCAAGCTTTTTGTAAATTACTTACTTTATTAAATAAAAAATTTAAAAATAATGAACTGGCAGTAATACAGTATGACTTTTTCTGAGTGGCAAAAGCATAAATTCATTTTTTAAGTTGTATATAGCTCTGTGCTGGCAAGGATGTATTCAAGAATGGATATTCTTAGAAAAGTGTGATGAATACATAGTCATGGGGATAATAAGTCAAGATTTGAAATTTTTTTTGAAATAATTTGATATAAAGTAATATATGCTCATTAGAAAATTTAGAATATTTGAAAGTGTTAGGGTAGATTTTAAAACACTCATAATACCATCACCATGAGATGCTAACATTTGCTGTTAGGCCTTCCATTGCATGGATCCTAGTGTTCATGTCCACACTTTTTTTAAACAAAATTAATATGTTATTTATACAGCATTTATCTTGTTTTCTCATTCATTAGTGTACCATGAATGTTCTGCCAAATTAATATTCCTAGCAACTTAATTTTTTTAATGACTGTGTGATATTTCATAATGTAGAGTGCACTCTCCACTCTTGAACATTTAGGTTGTTTTGAGCACATTTACTTGATTCTGAGTAACTATTGTGTTAGGGTCCGTAATCAAAGGAGCGAGACTGATACAAAGCGAAGGTCAAGCAAAGCTTTATTTCGCCCCAAGCATCGAGAATTATACTGACCGGTCAGGGCCATCTCTTGCAAAGAGGTGACCCCTCCCAGCCTCACAGACTAACTTTTATAGAGGTAGTTTAGCCGGGCTATACACAGGTGGCCAATGAGATTGCAATACACAGAGAAAACTGCACAGTCATGCTAAGTGTGCCACACACACACAAAAAAAAAACTGCTAGGTAACACACGGGTGGCCAATTGAATTTCAATTCACCCTAGTGGATATATGCACACCCCACTGATTGGATGTCTTCCACCCCTGCCCTTGTATCTAGGCTTTGCAAGCAAATTCCTCTGGGAGGGGCAGGGTCAATACAAGTTCACCGCAACAAAATGGCTCCTTCTGGCCAACCAGGCTCTTACATATTGGTTGTGAGATCTTCTGCTAACTCAAAAGCTTTTTGGAAATATTATACTTTAAACATGCATATGGAATAGAGACACATCCTAATATCAGGAACATTTCGAAGCCAAAATGTGAGTCTTGGAATAAAGGAAACACAATTTGTTATTACATACATGCTGTGAGGAATGTTCATAAACTTAAATCTTGGGCTGCATCTCTGATTATTTATTTGGAGTATATTTATAAAAGGGCCAGGTCATGTACAAACAGCCAGTAAAACAGCTTACAGGGGCTCCTGGGTGGCTCAGTCAGTTAAGCATCCAACTGTTGGTTTTGGCTCAGATCTTGATCTCAGGGTCCTGAGATTGAGTCCCACAATGGGCTCCTTACTCAGCACAGAGTCTGCTTGAAATTCTCTCTCTCCCTCTGCCCATCCCGCTCATGCTCTCTCCCTCTCCCTCTCTCTAAAGTAAATAAATAAATAAATCTTTTAAAAAAAAAACAGCTGACAGACAAGATACCAGCCCTTCAAGAGTTTATAGTAGAATTTTGTAGAAAATAGAGATAAGTGCTTATAATACACTGTGACAGGTAATAAAATTGAGGAGTTTAAGAGGGATAGTTTAGATTTGGAGGAATCGATGAACACTTTCTGTGTGGCATTGAAGCTATCTGAAAGACGAATAGAAGTCAGGGGGAAACTTCATGAAGTTTCAGAAAAACTAAAGATCCAAAGGTAAATAAGTGGAGGCCTTACATGTCATATTTTCTTTTTAAGAATTTTTTCATAAGAAGAGTGAAGAAAGAAACTTAGTGGTTAAACTGTAGAGGGTCGTAGAGAGACCAGCGTGCTTGTAAGCTGAAGGGAAATACTCCGTTGAGAGAGAAAAACTGGAGATATAGAAAAAGAGATTACTTAGTGCAGCAGGTTGAAGAAGTCAAGAGAGAATTGGTCAGGGAGTTTCTTCTAGGTGACAGAATTAGTTTTGAGCCATAGCCGATATATTTTATACTTTGGGATTAAAAGAAAGATGAGGGGTCTGTGTATACATCATGTCAGTAGAGGGCAGGAAGAAGGAGTCAAGGGTAGGTTATCAGTTGAGGGGAGGCACTTGAGGATAAAGCAGAAGGTTTGAAATTGTTTTTGAGGGGAGTGGGAGAGAGTTGAAGGGCAGGTAAAGTGATTCATAAGGAGTCATGACAGAAATCAAGAACTAATCCATATAAATAGAACAGAGAAGTAAGAGGATGGTATTCACCCAGGATTTGGGGCTCTGTTGGACGGACAGTAAAGTGGGAAGGAGAGGAGGAGATAGTGTGTATTTTTTTTTAACCTCAGTTTTTAGAAAGTATTGATTGTAGTGATGGTTGCATGTCTCGGAATATAATAAAAACCACTAAATTATATACTTTAAATGGGTGAACTATATGGTATTCAATTGTATCACAATAAACCTTTCTGTATTTAAAGAATTGATTGAAAAATAAGTAGTCTTTTATCTTAAAGAGTACATTTTTTCTATTTTAAAAATAAGTTACCACATTTTTGTATGTTTATTTCGGTTTTTGTTTTAACCTGTACCTTCTTGGGTGTGGCTCTTTTTCCAGTCGCTGGGTAAGTCGGAGTGCCACTGCACAGCGCAGGAAAGACCGCCTTCGCCAACACTCAGAGCACATTGGATTGGACAATGACCTGCGGGAGGTATGTGGGCTGCCTTCCCAGGATGCCTTATTCAGTCCAACAGTTGTCGCTGTGCAGGTTCTTCCGTATTCTTTTGCAAAATGGCTCAGTTTTATTTTAATATAGTGATCCTTTTGTACTGACATACAGCAGAAGACACCTCTTTTTTCCCCATTTTTGTAATTTTAATACACCTAAAAGTAGGCTTTAAAACAAATCTCCCTGTATACCACAGCAAGTAAAAGCTAAGTTTAAGAGAAATTTTTGGTCAGTATGTCCCTTCTAGAGAAAAAAATATACAAGAAACAGATTTTTTTTAAGTTTCAAGCATAATTGAAACTTAGTATAATTAAAGATGTATTTGTGCTTTATCCTTGGCTTGCTGACACCATTTTTTAAAGTGTTTAGAAATTATTTTTGAACTAAGATCCTTATGCTTTATTTGTACTACTTGAAAATAAAACCATAATTATACATTTGAATAATTTTAAGTACGTTTTGACTATTGTGATCAAAGAAAAATGCAATCAGAAGATCTGTTAACTATTTTCTAAACTCAGGTGTGTAGAAATAAAGCAGAAAACATCATCCCAAATATATATTGCTTTTTTGCTGAAATGTTCATACATTTATGATTTTAAACATTTTCTTAAAAACCGAAGCATAATTTGTCTAGTGCTTTTCTTTGTGCTACCATATTTTTTTCTCTCCCCTTTGCTGTGACTTTTTCATATGCATGCATGTTTTGCTTGTCTCTTTCTCTCTATCCTTTTCTTTTTTGCTTTTCTGTCATTGGCACTTCTCCATCCTCTTAGCCTTCCGGGGAACTTTTGGTCTGTCAGAACTCCATGGCATTCTGGGAGTGGGATCAGGGTCCACCTCCTCCTGCACGACTTCCTAAAAAATCCTTCTCTGAGTGCTGCCTGGTATGTTCTTTGCCTGAAAGTGCTTTGCAGATGTTCCTGAATCTTGCTTTGGTGTTCCTTGAGTTATCCACATGCGTGTGTGCGCGTAGCTGTAGAATGCCTCACTTCACCTTGTGGCATGAACTCTCAGCCTCTCCATTTTGCTCTCTACTTCCTCTTGTTTGTTACCTCTTCCTGGTGGTGTGCGCTAACAGAAGTACTTCTATACTGTTGGCAGGTAAAACTGATCACTTGAATTCCTAACTAGTGGTATTTTGAAAGGGGGGGCGGTGTAGAGGGGCCAGAGATGCAGCACATTGTTGTTCTTCCAAAGGAAAAATATATTAAATGATCAGACTCCCTTTTATTTAACCATTTTGCAGAAATAAATAATTCATTTGAACAGCTTTTCTTTTCTTGCTGGGTTTTATCTCCGTGTCTTAATAAACCCTTCCTGATCTGTTCTTTGGGGGTTTTTTTGTTGTTGTTTTGTTTTGGGGGTTTTTTATTGTTTTTTGTTTGAAATTTATTTCCTTTGTTCATGGTCTGTATTTTATGTGGTCAGAAAATTAGGTCATCAGTATAGGCTCTTAGTTCTAAGAGAAACCTTTGCGGTCATCTTGTCTAACATGACATGAAGTCCGAGAGACTTGCCCAAAGTCAAATGGACACACAAAGGCCGAGCTGGGCCTATAGCCCAGGACTGCTGATAGCCAGAATGGTACTCTTCCCAGTACCTGTGTATACCAGATTACACACAACAGCTACTCACCTGAGGGCAAGAGTAACTTCAGACTCCTGGTTTGTTGTTTTTGGCTTTAACAGAAATGAAAAAGAGCATGGTAGAAATCTCAGAAATCTGGGGTCACTTCCTTCTAGTAGTGAAATGGACTTTCTTACAAAAACATTCCCTGTGAAAGGTTTCTCTTTCTTCTCCATTTTTCACCTTAAAATACACCTTTTCCTCCAGCTGCCCCAAAGAAAATACCTTTTTATCATCACTTGTTTACTGTAAAGGCAAGTGTTCTATTTTTGCAATATGCAGAGGCAACATCACTTCTTAATGTGAGGAAGGGGCTCATATCCTTTGTGTGTATGTGCAAAGAATGTTGCTCATTCCATGGCTTCAGCAGAGCTGCTCTAAGGAGGAGACGTGGCCCTCTGGAGTTTGCTGTTGGCTAATAATTATATGTGATCTGCTATGTGCTTAGTAAATATGGCCAGTCAGAGGATAGCCCTATTCTGGCTTGTTTTCATTTATAAACTAGAACCATAAACTTTAACAGTGCTTAAATTACTTATCTAGTTATGGACTTAAACATCTAATTATTCATATATTTCAGAAAAAAGAGAAATACCAACACCTGTTCCTAGCCTCTTGCCTGTGTTTCTTACTCTTCTTCTAGCCAGTGTGTTTCTTCCTCAGCTAAATTGGATCCTTACCTCTTCTTGAGATCTGAGTCCTAGTAGTTCTCTTTGCCTTTGCACAAATCCAAAGGTTGAGGAACTCTAAGGCAGGGGAGAAATAACCCCTTCAACATTTGAAAGTTAACATTTTTTTTAATATTTGTACCACCTTAAATGTTAGGAAATATAGGTGTTACAGTTCTCAAATAGGATCTCTGCCTCATATCTCAGGTTGGTTTTTCTGAAACTTTTCATTCCTTGCTTTTTATTTTTTCGAAAACTAACTTTCAGGATGTTTTGATAGACCTTATGTAATAAGGTAATAAACTTAATTTCCCCAGGGTGATAGTTGTCTTTCATTCTCAATTTTCCCTGTTTATTGGACCCTCTAAAAGAGATTTAAGCAGAAAGATGTATACACAAATATTATGGAAACTAAATTCTTAAAGCTTTCCTTTTTTAAAAATCTGTCCTTAAAATGATTGCATTGGAAAGGAAACAGATTATTTTGTTTATGTAGTAGCAGGTAAACTGATCAGTTGAATCCCTAATCAGTGGGATTTTTTAGAAATTTGTACAAGATTTAGTAGATTATTTTTCTTCCAAAGAGGAAATATTGTAAATGCACAAACTCCCTTTTATATAAAGAATGTAAAGGATTTTACACATTTTCCCTTATAATATCAAATTCTTCCCTTAAGATAGTAAAGATAGATTTCACATATGTGCCTGTGGGAGGATGTGCTGGCTCACAATCTCTCTCTCCCCTCAACAAACTGCTAGTTTTACTATATAACTTAGAGTAGTTATTCTCTAACTATGGCCCTAAGACACCTTGGAGATTCTGCCCTATGGTCCTGATGCAAACATAAAGCATCTGGATGAGCATTGCAGGTAGCACAGAAAGAAGAGATATAACAGATGTCCTGTGGTAATCACCTGTAGTGATTTTTTTTTTCCTGGACATTCACTAACTAAAGCTCAAGAGCAGTGGGTTTCTGAGTTTCTGGGTTTCTCTCTGAGCCATCACTATCTCTGAGAGTAATATAACGTCCCCACTTTCTCTCGATTGTGGAACAAGGCAAGGGAGGGAATGTAGCAAACATGTTCAGAGTGAGTTCATAGTCTTTCTTGTGAGGTAGGGGGGCATGTTTTATGCCCATTTTACAAATAAACAAATGTGCCTGAGTTTATAAAATTAGTTGCATCCAGATTCAAGAGCTCCTGATTTTACTGTTGTGACTTGACTAGAGCAGAGGGTTGGTTCAGAGAGTGTTGTCTAAGAGGCTAGAAGTATGCTAAGTGTCTTTATCTGTGGGGAGAGGAGGAAATCACTGATCTGAGAATCACTGGGTTCTTGAAGAAACTTTGGTAATCCAGAAACCTAAATTTTTTTCATCCCTATTATGATCCTGACTAATCACAGCCTTGGGTACTCCCAATAAAATTATTAAACTAGGTGAGCTCTATCTTGTTATGAATGTTTTAACCTGACACGATTTCTGTTGTCCTCATTTTCACAGGAGTTAACAATGGTGGGGGGCGGGGGGCGAGGGTGCCGCGGGGGGAGTGCGGGGAAGGGGTGCGTAGGAATGTCCTCTGCCTATTGGTGGCGCTAAAACTTGAATTGCTATTGCATGAGTACATTTACAGCCTTTTCTGCATCTTGTTTTTCCTCACTTTTTTGTGTAATGTTAGGAAAGAAGACTATCTGATGTTTATATGTTAAAAATGCTCTTTAATTTTTAGAAGTATATGCAAGAGGCACGAAGCTTAGGAAAAAACCTGAGGCAACCCAAATTGTCAGACCTCTCTCCTGCAGTGATTGCACAAACCAACTGCAAATTTGTAGAAGGCTTATTAAAAGAATGTAGAATGAAGGTACGTATTATTCACTGATGTGAGACAGTATGCACTCAACTTCCACTTGGACTGGTAGATTTCCTAGAAGAAAACTTTTACTGGGGCATAAAGCTAACGTTCTCTTTACTGAGCTCATGAACTTTCATAGGTTCTCCAGTGCCCACAGAATCAGGGACATGGGAGCCCTGCACAGTTTTTCCTCAACCTTTTCAGCCATTGCTGTCTTCCTCTAAAACATGAACAGATATTAAGCCAGTCAAAAGTTGTAGGGCACTGGCTGGCTGAGTTGGTAGAGCATGCAACTCTTTGGGGACTTTTTGTTTGTTTGTTTGTTTGTTTTGTTTTGTTATTTAGAGAGAGAGTGAGGGGAGGGGCAGAGGGAAATAATCTTCCAGCAGCCTTCTCACTGAGCACAGAGCCCAGTGCGGGACTCAATTTCATGACCCTGAGATCATGACTTAAGCTGAAATCAAGAGTTGGACACTTAACTGACTGAGCCACCCAGGCACCTGGCACATATGACTCTTAATCTCAGGGTCATGTGCTTGAGCCCCGTGTTGGATGTGGAGCCTGCTTTAAAAAGTGTGCAGGAATGTGGTTGTTTTATATGAAAGGTAACACATTTTTTTGTATAGAATCTTGTCCATGCCCATGCATGTATGTATACCCATAAGGAAGAAGACCTTAACTCTGTTGTAGGTTTGTGTATATTACACACTAGTCTCTTCTTAGATACCATGTTTATCAAAGGTAGTAATACAGATTGACAAAATTCAGGACATCATTTTAGCCAGTAATTTCATTCTTTTATTTGACGGTCATTTCTTGAGTACCTTCTGTGTATTCAATAAATGCAGTATTTTCAGCAGCAGCATACAGTGTGGAGTCAGAGAGACAAGGTCCCCCACCTAAAGGAACTAGATTCTCTCTCACTTTACATTTTATAAGTACAGCTGAGACTGCTGTAAATTACTTACTTGAAACTGATTTCCATTTCCCTTCCATTTTCTGGTGCATACTCATGAGCAGAGACAAGATAAAGGAGGAAAACAGGAAGTAAATAGAAGCCCGGTTCACTCACAATTAGGGAGTTCTGAAAAAATTTAGAGCTGCCTGTTTGTGTTGTGGTTTTTGCCTAAGTGCAGTCAAAACTAACTGCAGATATCTTTATGCCTAGATACAGGGGCAGTGGAGGGTCAGTTGTGGCAGGGTGGGATTCCGATTCTCAGTACATTTTCTGGGTCTGGTGTAATTCCCCAGTGTTACTCAAGTTAGTAAACTGAAAATTGTCAATCATTAGTGTTTACATGGGGATACTTTAAAATGGTGTTATGGGGAGGCAAAATATAAATAGGTAGGTAGGTAGATAGATAAAATAGTATCATAATCGCCCCCTAGTGACCCCCTAATTATCTGACAAAATACTAAAAGTACATGTGATATTACTGCAGTTAGTTGACCACAGAGATTAAAATGCTTTTCCAAAAGTGATTAAAAGTCTTCAATTAGAAGTATATGAAGGGAGGCGCCTGGCTGGCTCAGTTGGTAGAGTGTGTGATATTTGATCTTGGGGTTGTGGGTTCAAGCCCCACGTTAGGTATAGAGATTACTTAAAAATAACATCTTCTTAAAAAAAAAAGTATAATGGAGGGAAGCCTCTGATCTAGTGGTTGAATTGTTGGTCTTTGGCTTCATTGCGGGGATAACACTTGTGACCACACATGATGCTTTCAGACAAAGCGCATGTTGGTGGAGAAGATGGGACACGAAGCAGTGGAACTGGGCCATGGAGAAGCAAACATAACCGGCTTGGAAGAGAACACCTTGATCGCCAGCCTCTGTGACCTACTGGAAAGGATATGGAGCCACGGCTTGCAGATCAAGCAGGTAATAGTCTTAGGAGGCCCTGGTGATGTGGCTGGTTAGGGACCCTGTCAGGAAATGTAAGGAGGAGCACCTGGCTGGTTCAGTTGGTTGAGCTTCTGACTTTTCAGCTCAGGTCATGATGTCAGGGTCATGAGATCAAGCCCTGCTCAGTTGGACTGAGCTCAGTATGGGGTCTGCTTGAGTTTCTCTCTCCCTCTCCTGCCCCTCTATCCCATCTCTCTGTCTGTCTGTCTGTCTCTCTCAAATAAATAAATAAATCTTTAAAAGAAAGAAACAAAGAAAGGAGGAAATGAACAAGGAGAAAAAGATATAAAAAAGGATACGCTCCTTTGTCACAGGATGACTAGAAATGCACCACAGGCTTTTTAATTCCAGAAAAAGAAAATAAAACCCATGATTAAGAGGTGGTTTGGGGCTCTTTCCTGGTAAACAGGAAAGGATAAAACAGCACATTTACTGCAAAAGGTATATCCCGTTGAGTCCATTAAGTGTCTGCTTTTGTCGCTGTCCACAAAAAAAATCTGTTAGCCAAAATTAACAGTTCTTTACCATTTTAAGTTATGTAGTTATTCAGGGTGGAAAAAAATCAAATGGTTTCTTTGCTTTTGTCCCTCTTACGTCCTGTTCTGATTTTTTTTTTCTCTTGGGGGCATGTTCTTTCTTCCTCCCCTTTTCTCTTTCTTCTCTGGCTCCAGTTTTCTTCTCCCCTCACTGCCATTCCATACATCCAAGCATATTTTGCCTATAGATGTACCCAAATACATTTTGTGCTGCTAGAGTCTTTTAATTCTGTGGCTATTAGTGTGGCCAGTGTAGACAGTCCTAATTATATACAATGAGGTAACAGCCCAACTGAAGTCAGAAATCTCCATGCCTGTACTTCTGGCCTTTTGTTCTGCTGCCCTTCCCCAGGCTATTGCTCATCTTTTCGGTGAGGCAAAGCATGACTCATTTCACACAGAGTGAGTTGCTCAGAATATTACACAGCTAAGAATGGATGATCTCCAAACTTCAGAATGACCATTTTTATGTGAATGGTTTTGATGAGAAATTATTTTTTTATTATTGCTTATAAAATGAAAAACTTTTATACCTTGTTATTTCAGGGGAAGTCAGCTTTGTGGTCACATTTAATTCAGTTTCAGGACAGAGAAGAGAAGCAAGAGCACCTTGCAGAATCTCCAGGTGAGAGTTTGTTAGATTATTTCTACAGAACTGGCAGCATTAGACCACGTGAAGAAACAGTACCATGTTTTGTCTTTAAATCTCTCTCAGGCTGAAACTTACCCACCTTGCCAGTAATGGGATAAAGTAGAAGCAGCAAAATAAATTACTAGCTGTGAGATGTGAGAAAAGTCGCTCGACCTTTCTGACTCTCAGCTTCCTCATCCATAAGACAGGGAAAATAATGTTAAGCTATGTAAAACTATAAAGCTGACTAAGTAAGATAACATGTGGAAACCTCTAATGAATTGTAAAGGTTCATACACGTATACCTTGTATTAGTGTTAGAGTGTAGTGTATACTGGGGTTTTTTTCTTAAGTTTTATAACCATCATTAATAATATATATATATGTGTCTCAAAAGTCTTCAGGAGTCAGATTTCTTCAGTTTATAGCAAGACATCACATAAATAGAAGTGTTATTATACTTCAGCTCATTAGAGTTATGTGGGGTTCCTAGATGTTCTGCCTTCCATGTATTTTTCTTTATATAAAATAACAATCTGTTTCACAAAAAGCAGTAATGGTGGAAAGCTAGTAGATAAAAAATGTTTTATATTGAATCAGCAATTTGGGAACCATTTCTAAAATTGTGGATAATTTTAGGTATTCAGAAATGTAAAAAAAATAATACTTAAAAGCCAACCACCAGCTTATGAAAGCATTGCAAATATGATTGAAGCATACCCTATTTCCATTCCTCTCATTGCAATACTACCCTAAATGTGGTGTTGATTGTTGGAAACCTAGTTTTTAAAGGTATTTACTGAGATAGCTAGAAATATGAACTTGATACTGCATTAACCTGAAGTTCCACTCAACAGAATGTCAAGGTTCTGATGTCCCAAGATATAACTCTATTTGTAAAAATTGAAATCAAGTTTAAAAGCACTCTGTAGTAATCATCTCCTTTGCCCCTTTTTCTGTTGAAAAAAGTAAAAATGCGTTGGTGTATGCCCTGAAACTATCTCTAACACTTAGCTGTGTTCATAGAAAATTTAGCTCTTCAGATCATAAGACCATAACCCAGATAGCTTACCCTAATTAGAAAAAATAAATTTCTAGGAAGAAGTAGCTATTTGTAGGGATGAAACATTGGAAAACCAAGCTTACTTAAGTAAGGCAGGGAGATGGAAGTATTTGGCTCTTTCACCAAAGATGGCATGCAGCATGTCCAGCTGTTAAGGCGAGCAGCTGCCAGGCAACACCAGCAGCTTCATGGCTCTGGCTGGTCAAATGTTGGGTGGTTGAGGTGGCGACCAGAGACTCAGCTGTTTGCAGTTCCCTTTTATTAGTCAGTAGAGGGATCAGCAAAACTCTGAAGTCAAGGCTAAGTAGTATCAAATATGTCAAAGCCTCATGCAGTCACTTATTTGTGCTGCACTATCAAGTGTTGATGAAGGGCTAGTGAGAATACAGTAAACACATGACGTATGAACAACAGGCTGAATATTTTACTGATCCTAAGTAGGATTAATGTAAGCCATGTAGCTTTTGAAATCAAATTTACTGTCTGTTAGGAAGAGTGGATTTTATTATAAATATTGCCCTAACACTTCTGATGATTCAGCCCACAAAGTTAGGATTCTTTAAATATGACAGTATGAAATATAAAAACATTAGCTTAAAAATAAAATACTTCATTATTGAGAAGCAGTGTGTCTAATTATATAGAAATTAGCAGTTTATTGATTTTTCTGCTTTTAAATCTGGGTGGGTTGGGTTTATTTTTTTTTTTTCCAAAAAATACTTCTGTTTACCAACTGTTAAGCATCCTAATTAATGGAAATAAAGTCTGCATGTTCCTATCAAGGAGAGATCCTCTGTGTGCTTAGAAATTCACAGTAGGTTTGAACACTGCTGTTACTAACATTGAGCCAGGATGAGATTTGGGAATAGATCATTACTCTTCCTTCCGAAGCAACACAAAACACGAGTCAGAGATATTTTAAGGGTTGTAGAAGAAAGGGAAAAGTCTGTCTTAACAAGAAGACCATAGCAGGTAGATTACCTTAATTTCTTTTAAAGGACTTTATTTTTTAGAACAGTATTAAGTTCGTGGCAAGATTGAGCAGACAGTACAGAGATTTCCCATATACTTTCCCATATATGCATAGCCTCTCTTATATCAAAGTGGTGTACCAAAGTGGTACGTTTCTTATAGTTGATGAACATTGACACATCATTGCCCAGAGCCCATAGTTTACATTAGGGTTCACTCTTGGTATTGTACCTTCTGTGGATTTAAACAAATGTATAGTGGTGTGGATTCACCGTTATAGTATCAGTGTAGTTTTGCCACCCTAATAATACTCTCTGTGCTCCACTTATTTATCCATGTCTTTCCCCTAATCGTTGGCAACCACTGGCCTTTTTACTGTCTCCATAGTTTTGCTATTTCCAGAATGTCGTATAGTTAAGAATCATGTAATATGTAGCCTTTTCACTGAGTAACACAGATTTAAGTGTCCTCCATGTCTTTCAGACTGTCTTAATTTTGACCCAGTCAAATTTTGACCAAGTCACTGCATCTAGAAGTTCACAGTCCTATTGCAGAGACAAGATCTCAGAATGCAGTTGATCCTAGAAAGAAGACTATTCTTGACATATTACCCAGAAGTTTGTCTTAAAAGTGTTGGCCAGCTTAGACATAGGTGGTGTTCTTAAACCTTGCATCTTTGGACAAGATTCCACTAAACTTTAAATAGATTTTTAAATCAGTTGGCAGGGAGTGGAGTAGGATGCAGGAGGGGGTGGAAATACTGCTTTTAAATGTTATTCTGGGTCTAGCCCAAGAATTTGAGATATTCTTCAATTATCTTCATCAAATTTTTTCTATTAGAGGGGTGCCTGGCTGGCTTAGTCAGTTAAGCATCTCCCTTCGACTCAGGTCATGATCTCAGGGTCCTGGAATTGAGTTCCTAGTCTAGCAGGCTCCCTGTTCAGTGGGGAGTGTGCATCTCCCTCTGGAACGCCCCCCTCAATCGGCTCGCTTGCACACTCTCTCTCTCAAATAAAATTTTTTTTCTCTTGGGGTGCCTAGCATTCAGTAGAGTGTGCAGCTCTTGATCTCAGGGTCCTGAGTTCAAGCCCCACATTGGACGTAGAACTCACATTACAAAAAGTTTTTCTTTACTTACCAGCCTATAGACTGTAGATAATTCTATAAAAACAATACATACAGTGTCTGTGCTCTGCAAACTTGCTGCCTCTGTAGCAGCTTTGATTCACGCAGACACACAAAAAGAATTCCTGTGGCTAAATATTAAATCCACAAATGTTTATATTGAAGGAGAAAGTGACCTATTACATTTAAGTTTGTTGAAATGAGAAGTAGGAATATATGTATACATTTAAATAGTGTATAGGTTTCTCTTCTGGAGTAGACTTCATATAAATTTCTCTTCTGGAGTAGACTTCATGGAAACCTTAGAATTTAGATCTCTAAGTGAAATGTATGGCTTCCCTCACTTCAACTGCTTTGGGCTCACAGACTTCTGAATTGTTCCCTCCAGGGTCACTAATAAATTACTGTATTGGTTTCCTGGGGCTGCCATAATAAAGTACCATAAACTGGGTGGCTTACACAACAGAAATTTATTGTCACACAGTTCCGGAGGCTAGAAGTCTAAAATCAAGGTGTCAGCAAGGGTGGTCCTTTCTGAGGGTTGTGAAGGATAATCTGTCCCATGCTCTCCTCCTAGCTTCTGGTCATCTCAGAAATTCCTTGGCCCTTAAATGTCATATTCCAAGTATCTTTACATCATCTTTTCTCTACTTGTGTCTATCTTTGTATCCACATTTCCCTTTTATAAGGTCATCTACCAGTCACACTGGATTAAGGTACACCTTAATGACCTCATCTTAACTTGATTATCTGCAGAGACCCTATTTCCAAATAAGGTCAAATTCACAGGTCCTGAGAAATGGAGCTTCTCTGTCTTCTTGAGGGGCATAATTCAAACCATAATATAACTACTATTGCCTACCTCCCATGTCATCCTCCAACTTTCTGGTTAGCAGATTATTCACAAATCTCTTTCTCTGGCCCTAGTTCCTGCACATCCATTTGTGATGTCCAGTGGGATGTCAAACTCACCAAATTTGAAAACAAACTAATTATCTCAGTACCTCTCCCTCTGTCCCTCTTAGGCTTTCTCCTTCTCTCCACATTATTTAATGACATCAGTACTCTTCTCTCAATCAAGCTTCAAAGCTAGAAAGTCAATTGTGATATAACAGAAAGCCCAGTGGACATGACCTCAGAACACTCTGTCCCTTTTGATGAACGTGTACAACTGGGCGGGTTTCTTGACCTCTTTGAGGCTTGGCTTCTTCATTTGCAACATTAAGATGAACAGATCCAAAGGAAAGTAATAATTCAATGAGATAATGTTTATTAAATCATTTCATATTCATACTTGTTTTTGACTCTTGAGTCTTGCTCACCTTCTACCTCAAGTCATTAAGTTCTGGGGTTTTTTTCCACTCATATTTCTCCTCTTTGTTCTCCCTGGCTGCCATGGTCTTAGTTCATCCATAAGCTGGCCTGTGAAATAACTTCTAGCTCATCTCCCTTATTTCTCTAGTTAACTAATTTCTTTAGTTAACTAACTAAAAAAGCACTCAGGAGCATAGCATTCTTTTCAGAATCCTTCCTGCCATCCTAGGAGTACTGCAGATTTCTAATTTGTCATTTAAGGCTCCGCCATCTGGCCCTGAATAATCTTATCTTCCTCCATGAGTGTTTGTTGAGCACATATGTAGTGTGTGGTCCCCACCAGGCCCTGTAGGTATTCTTTTTTTTTTTTTTCCCCTGTAGGTATTCTAAGAAAAGGATATGACTGAGCTTCAAGAGACATACAGTTTAATAGTAACAGAAATATTAAATTATGCTAAGGTTATATTATGTGTTCAGTTTCACAGGTCCTATTAGAGGGAGCAACATCTAAAAGTGTACCTTGGGAAGGGAGAATATTTAGGAAAGATTGCACAAAGAGGCAAAACTAAAGCTAAGTTTCATTTTATTTTATTTATTGACAACTTACTTGGAGCCAGGCAGTATTCTTAAATGCTTTGCATCTATTTGAATAAGGTAGGTATTGCTACTGACCCCAATTTGCAGATGAGAAAACAGACCCTGGAGAGGTTAAATTACTCACCCAAAGTTGTTGAGCTGTTAAGTTCTCTGTAGGGTTTGAGAAAGCCGTGTCCTTAACTATTAAGCTAAAGTGCTCTCAATCTAAAATGGCTAAATAGGCTGTAAACAAGGAGAAAGATACAGAAGTGTTAAAGGATGAGCTAAAGACTTCAACCAATCGCATGGAGACATAAAAAGTATATCATATGGGGGTCCCTAGGTGGCTCAGGTGGTTAAGGGGCTGCCTTCAGCTCAGACCTGGGATCAAGTTACCCATCACAGGACTCCTTGCTCAGCAGGGAGCCTGCTTCTCCCTCTGTCTGCCTGCCTCTCTGGCAAGTAAATAAATAAAATCTTTTAAAAAAGGTTTTTAAAGAAGTACATCATATGTTTAAGAAACATTGATCAGCAAAGAGTGGAGAAAATAGGGTTCCAAAATAGAATGCCCGGAAGGTGCTTGGGCCTGTGAGTGCTCTTACTGTGGGTGCTGCTGCTCTTTAAATGACAGGCCCCTTTTTTATTAAGCCTCTTGCCTGCTCTCTGCTTCCAGAGGCATGATTACTTCTTGTTGTCATGTCTCCCTCTAGCCACATTGCTGATTATGGTTTCAGTTCCTTTCACCTGCCTCATGATTTTTTTTTTTCT
Source organism: Lutra lutra (assembly GCF_902655055.1). Lineage (NCBI taxonomy): Eukaryota > Metazoa > Chordata > Mammalia > Carnivora > Mustelidae > Lutra > Lutra lutra. The sequence goes on along the minus strand of NC_062285.1, from coordinate 80,271,637 downwards.
CTTTTCCACCTATTTCTTAGCACTGATGTGGCCCTCTTTTATGCTATCTAGTCATCTGGAGTGTAGAAGCGTTCTCTATTTCACTTTCTCCTCAGAAAGAGAGGTCTGCTTTCATTAACAACATACTTCAATGGTGAGAGTCTTAGACAGGAAGACTAACATAGCACATCTCCACAAGCCACTGGAACAGTTTCCTTGGTGTCTGTTACCTCCTGGGTACCAAGATAATCAAGATAAAGCCGTGTTTTTGGTGACCCATTGAAAACTCCATGGCCTATTTATCACCCACCTGGTGTGGAAGGCCCTCAAAAGAACTGCCTCTAGGTTGGCCTGGCCACAGTCTCTTTGTCCTGGCAGCCCTCTCAGTGCTCATTCATACCTGCTAAGTATCAGACCAGCCACTTTCACCAGGTGCCGAAACACAGGAGACATGTAGATCCTAAAACCCCAGAACGTTCAGTGTCAGCTTCACATACCTGTGTGTTTCCACACTGGACCATAGCCTCTCCAAAGCTGAATGGATCTAAAAACTGAGAAAATGTATGCTTACCATACAGTAAAGCCCACAACTTAAATTCTAATGTTATCAGTGTATTTGCAAAGTGTGATGTTGCAATTTCCTTTTCGTTCACAGATAGGAAAATGGAGATAAAGGGCACAGGACTCCACAGCGTCCCATTTAAAGTGAGATGGAGCACTCCCAACTGCAATACATTAGCCAACAAATGATTGCTTAGCTATGGCTGTATAAGGGAACAATCTTTCCTTCTTTTTTAAATGTTAACCATTCAAGCTCCAAAGAGAATGACTCACAGACATTATACTTCTTAATGTCCATTTAGATTACTCACTTTGCATGATACACTGTACTTTGGATTCTGAACTTTGAAGTAGAAACTTACCAGACCAAAGAGTACCAGACTCTTAAGATTTTCCATTTTAAGCACTCTTTCACGGTGAAGGAAATTATGTGATTGCAGTTCATGAGCCCAGAGATAATTGACATACTTAGTAACTTAATTTATAGACATTGCTTTCTTATAGTTACCCAGAACTATTAGAATAAGTTTAGAAAATGATTGGTCTTCATGGCCAGACTTTGCTCCCAATGCATTATTTGCTAAATGGGCTTTTATGACTCATTTTAAATTTGCAAATGCAGCCTCAGATTAATTAGAAAGAAAATAGCTTTTACTGTATTAATAAAGGAGCACCATTCAGATGGGAAAAATTGAGCTTAGTTCTTATCAAAGTAAATTGAAAATATAAAATAAATTTATTTATAGAATGTGAACCATGTAGTTTTGTTGGTTTTTTTTTTTTTTTTTTTTTTTTTTTTTTGTCCTTGCTATTATTTTTCTAATACTTTGCTGATATTTTTTTTACATAGTTGCCCTTGGACCAGAAAGAAGAAAATCTGACTCAGGAGTTATGTTGCCAACACTCAGGGTCTCTCTTATCCAAGACATGAGGTATATATGCTAGCATTTGATGATAACTGTCAAATATTTATGGCTTTCATTACATTACTCAAATGATTATGGCTATGTGTATTTTTTGCTTATGTATTCTGAGGAAAACATTTTTTATAAACTTCCTTATTTTACTTTTATACTATTATTTTTCTCCTGACATTAAATTCAAAGGGAAAATGAACTGAGAAGAGTTTTAAAGTAGCTCAATTATTTTCTAAGTTCTTTGTTCAGTTTTTAAAACCTCCTTAAATACCTGCTGCCAAAGACACAGACCAAAAAAATAATGACAAGTTACTTGGCAGAGAAACTGCTCTTAAGTAGGTTTAATTTGAAGCAAATGCAAATCTGAGAATTATCAGTTGGAATTACTGGTCTTAGAAATCACTAGAAAGCATTGAGATATCTAAAATAGATTTATTCGGGCACCTGGGTGGCTGACTCAGTGGGTTAAAGCCTCAGGTCATGATCCCGACTCGGCTCAGGTCATGATCCCGTCCTGGGATCGAGCCCCAAATCGGGCTCTCTGCTCAGTGGGGAGTCTGCTTCCTCCTCTCTCTGCCTGCCTCTCCACCTACTTGTGATCTCTGTCAAATAAATAAATAAAATCTTTAAATAAAATAAAATAAAATAGATTTAATGAATGAGGAAGACAGAGGCTTTTTTCTTTTAAACATTTTAGGTACAACACTTAGCTCTTAAAATATGTAGGTTTAGAGTCAATGTTATATAACATTAGAACACTTAACTTTCCTTTTATGGTTTATTGCTTTCTTAATATTAATTATTGATGTTTATTTGATTTGTCGGATACTTGCAACTGAAAAGCACAGCTCTTAAGAGTGGTAGCTTAGTGCAGTGGTTATATATTCTGGCTTTACTGCTTGAACTGTGTGACTCTAGGCAACTTTTATAACTTCTCTGTGCCTCAGTTTTCCCATCTCTGAAACAGAGATAAAAACCGTTCTCTATTTTATAGGATTGTTATGATAATTAAATGAGTTAGTCCACTACTATAAAAAGTTTTAAGAAATACTTGGCTCATAGTAAGGTTCAGTGAATGTTAGGGGCACCTAGGTGGCTCAGCCGTTAAGTGTCTGCCTTGAGCTTGGGTGGTGATCCCAGGGTCCTGGGATAGAGCCCCACATCAGGCTCGCTGCTCGGTGTGAAGCCTGCTTCTCCCTTTCCCTCTCCCTGCTTGTCTTTCTGCTCTCACTGTCTCTCTCTGTCAAATAAATAAATAAAATCTTTAAAACAAACAAAAAATAAATAAATGTTAGTTTTTGTATTTATATCTTCAGTGTCCTTTTTCCTTACTAGACAAAATATAGTTGCTCTCAAGGAATCCTGTGATTCCTTTTGATGGCCAGCATGAGAAGAATAGTAACTATGAGAGGAAAATGATCTCTAGATCTCTTAATGGAAAAATGAAACAATATGTATTCTACAGTGATTTCATAGTAGATCCAGATTTCTAAAACTTAATTAGGAGGTGGTCACATGACATAAGGTTCTGACCTCAGGCTCTGGAACCAGCCTACAGAGGTTGCTGTTTGAGCTCTGTCATGCAGTAGCTCCGTATCCCCAATTACTTATACTCCCAGTTTTCTCACCTGTAAAATGGGATAGTAACAGTCTTTCTCTCAAAAGGTTGGTGTAAAGATTCAATGAGGGACACTGGGTGGCTCACTTAGGTTAACACAGTTAAGTGTCTGACACTTGGTTTCACCTCAGGCAGTGATCTCAGGGTTGTGAGACTGAGCCTCCTATTGAGGCCCAGTGTGCAGTCTGCTTGTCCCTCTTGCTCCCCCTTTGCTGCTCTCCTGACCTGTGCAAGCACGCTCTCTTGCTCTCTCTCTCTCTCTCTCTCTTTCAGTCTCTCTTTCTAAAATAAATTTTAAAATCTTAAAAAAAAAAAGATAAAATAAAAATATTCAGTGAGGTAGTAAATGTAAAGAACCCAAAATAGGCCTAGAAACAAATGCGGGTATACTTACACATGTATATGTGTGTCTGTGTGTTTATATTTATTGTTTCTAACTTTGTTATATATTTTCTATATACCACACAGACCATTCTTTTATTTTATTATTTTTTTAAGATTTTATTTATTTATTTGACAGAGAGATCACAAGCAGGCAGAGAGGCAGGCAGAGAGAGGAGGAAGCAGGCTCCCCGCTGAGCAGAGAGCCCGATGCGGGGCTCGATCCCAGGACTCTGAGATCATGACCTGAGCCGAAGGCAGCGGCTTAACCCACTGAGCCACCCAGGCGCCCCAAGATTTTATTTTTTTGTTTGTGAGAGAGCGAGTGAGAAAGAGCGTGAACAGAGGGGAGAGGGAGAAGCAGGATCCCCACAGAGCAAGGAGCCCAACACAGGCTCAACCACAGGACCCTGAGATCATGACCTGAGCCTAAGGCAGACACTTAACGAACTGAGCCACACAGGCACCCCAGACAATTCTTTTTAAACTATGAATTCATAGTGATATCTAGGATTCCAATTCAATACCACAGGGACCATTCAGGCCTTCTTACTTATTTTTTGGCGTTTGTTTTTTTTTAAGATTTTATTTATTTATTTGACAGAGACACAGTGAAAGGGAACATAAGCAGGGGGAGTGGGAGAGGGAGAAGCAGGTTTCCCAAGCCTGGGAGCCCCAGTGGGGGGCTTCATCCCAGAACCCTAGGATCATACCTGAGCCAAAGGCAAATGCTTAAGAACTGAGCCACCCACGTGCCCCTAGCCTTCTTATTTGTAATTTCTTTCTCCCATCATGAGAAACTTGGCTTTCATTATCTACACTATATTTACTTATTTGTGCAATCCTAGTATATCCATAAGAGTTTCAGAATTAGGGACGCCTGGGTGGCTCAGTTGGTTAAGCCGCTGCCTTCGGCTCGGGTCATGATCCCAGCGTTCTGGGATGGAGTCCCACATCGGGCTCCTTGCTCGGCGGGGAGCCTGCTTCTCCATCTGCCTCTGCTGCCACTCTGTCTGCCTGTTCTTTCTCTCTTCCTCCCCGGCAAATAAATAAATAAAATCTTTTTTTTTTTTTTTTAAGATTTTATTTATTTATTTGACAGAAATCACAAGTAAGCAGAGAGGCAGGCAGAGAGAGAGGAGGAAGCAGGCTCCCTGCTGAGCAGAAAGCCCGATGTAGGGCTCGAACCCAAGACCTGGGATCATGACCTGAGCCGAAGGCAGCGGCTTAACCCACTGAGCCACCCAGGCGCCCCAATAAAATCTTTTTTAAAAAAAGCAATAATTAAAAAAAAAAAAAGAGTTTCAGAATTACTAACCTATACCCCTGTAAGAAGCAGAAACAAGTTTACTAAATAAGTTTAGTGCGTGTATACTGTTCTAGTTTTCTGTGTTTAGCTTTTCAGCATCCAGTCGAAATACTGATTTCCAAAATTCAGATTTTTTTTTTCTCCTCTATATTCAGCGTGGTTATATTACTCATTTGTAATACAGTTAGATTCATTTGTTAATCTGTATTCCATTTTTGTTCTCCTTATATTCTGGTTGTTTTTGTTTTTAATGTAGGTGCAGTAAAATTCATACTTTCTTAGTGTGTAGTTCTGTGCATTTTCACAAATGCACAGTCCTGATACAGAATAGTTCCATCACCCCAGAATTCCCTTGTGCTACTTCTTGAGTCATTCCTTCCCCCCAGTTTCCTACCCCTGTCAATCACTGATATATTTCCAAACTCTTTCCACCTAGAAGACCTAAAAATAGTAATCCCCTAAAATAGCAGTGAGTACACCTAGCACCCACATAGTGGTTTCTAAATACCATCCTCCAATGAAAGGAATCAGGGATCCCCAGAACAGTAACTGATTCCAGGACTGGGGAATGGAAAATACTGGATGAGCCTAGTGAATATTCAATGTCAAAAAGTAAGAAAGTACTCAGAAAGAAGGGCATCATATATTAAAGACACAGGAGCCAGCCTAAAAGAGCTCCCAGTGGCTAAAGCTGAAGCAGTTCGAGCAACATAATAACTAACAGTACTGGCACATATTCCGTAGAGTAAAATAAATATCCATGAGTCTATTATGATACAAAGAACTAAGTGAAAAAAACAAGAGCAACAGGATAGCTTTTTTTTTTTAAGATTTTATTTATTTATTTGACAGAGAGAGAGAGAGAATACAAGCAGGGGGAGTGGGAGAGGGAGAAGTAGGCTTCCCAAGGAGCCTGATTCCCAGGATACTGGGATCATGACCTGAGCCGAAGGCAGATATTTAACGATTGAGCCACCCAGGTGCCCCGGGATAGCTCTTTAATACAGAAACCTCCAACTGATAAATGTAGGAGAATGAAGTAGAAAAACTTATGGTTGAAAGCTTAAGGTGAGGGCGCCTGGGTGGCTCAGTGGGTTAAGCCGCTGCCTTCGGCTCAGGTCATGATCTCAGGGTCCTGGGATCGAGTCCTGCATCGGGCCCTCTGCTCAGCAGGGAGCCTGCTTCCCTTCCTCTCTGCCTGCCTCTCTGCCTACTTGTGATCTCTGTCTGTCAAATAAATAAATAAAATCTTTTAAAGAAAAAAAAAAAGCTTAAGGTGAAACCAGGATGTTTGCATAATCTCAAAGTATCTCTGCCAAGAATTTAATAATTAAAAGGAAAAAATAATCTTACAGTAGAGAAACCCAGCAGGCACCACCTTAACCAAGTGATCAAGATTAACATCACTAGTAATAAGACATAACATCATGTACCCCCTGCTGTGATACACTGAAAAGAGTATATCACTTCTGTAGTATTCTTGTCATAAATGTATAACTACAATCTAACCATAGGAATACATCAGAAATATCCAAACTGAGGAATACTCCACCTAATAATTGACCAATACTCTTCAAAAATGCCAATGTCGGGGCGCCTGGGTGGCTCAGTGGTTAAAGCCTCTGCCTTCGGCTCAGGTCATGATCTCAGGGTCCTGGGATCGAGTCCCGCATCGGGATCTCTGCTCAGCAGGGAGCCTGCCTCCTCCTCCTGTCTCTCTCTGCCTGCCTCTCTGCCTACTTGTGATCTGTCAAATTAAAAAAAAAAAAAAGAACAAAAATGCCAATGTCATGAAAAATGGGGAAAGGCTAGGGAACTGTCATAGACTGGAGAAGACTAAAATGACAGCCAAATGCAGTGTGGGATCCTGGATTAGATCCTGGAAGAGAAAAAGGACATAAGGGGGAAAACTGGTGAAATCAGTCTATAGTTCAGTTAATAGTATTGTACCAATATTGATGTCTTAGTTTGGTTATATATGATGTTAGCATTAGGGGAAGCTGTGAATATGGGAACTCTCTGTACTATTTTTACAACATTTTTGTGAAACTAATTATTTTTTAAAAAAGCATAAACTCTATGTAGTGTGTGTGTTTCAACCAGGTCCTACAAAGGAGATGTATAGAGACTGTTTTTAATAGATAGGCATAGATAGCATATTGTTACCTAAGGGTACAGTTCTTGATACACCTGCTACTCATCTATTCCACTGAATGTTTGATCAATGAACTGTCACGTCTCTAGTCTAAGCCCTATAATTTCTCGCCTGGATTATGTCACAGTTCCCAGTTGCTTGCCTTACTGTAATTCATCCTCCCTATAGGTAGTATGGTAATCTTAGAATAAAATCCAAATCCCTTGGGCTGCCTGTGTGGCTCAGCTATTGAAGCGTCTGCCTTCAGCTCAGATCATGATCTCAGGGTCCTGGGATAGAGCCCTGCATCAGGCTCCCTGCTAAGGGGGGACCTGCTTCTCTCTCTCCCTTTGCCCCTTCCCCTCCTTGTGCTCGCTCACTCGCTCACTCTCTCTAACAGTCTCTCAAATAAATAAAATCTTTAAAGAAAAAAAAAAACACCCAACTCCAAATCCCTTGCCCTGGTTGGCAGAGCCTACTTGATTTGATAGTGATATCTTCTACCATCCTCCCTCATACCACTTCTTTGGTTCCTCCTTGCTTCCTGCTGTGGAGCTTTTTTCTACCTATTCCCTTCACCTGATAGCTTTCCTCTGACACCTGCCCCAGAAAAATTTCCACAGGCCAACCTCCTTCTTGTCATTTGCATCTTAGTTCAAATGTTGCTTCCTCCAAGAAGCCTCCCAGGTCACCTGTATAAAGGAGCCACCCAGTCACTCTCATTCACACCCCTATTTTAATCCTCTCCATAGCAGTTAGTTATTTGTTCTTCTCAAGTTTACTATTTGTAAACTTCATGAGAGAGGCAATCTATCTGACATTGAAAACTGTTGAATTGCTAGTAAGTGCTAATGGAGTCCAACACATAATTCGTGCTCAATTAGTTGTTAAATTAAGGATTTGCCTATTTTAAATGAGTATGCATGAGGGTGTGTTTGGCTGGGGTGGGGGGGGTGCTTATCTAACATTTTTGCATATATCTTTATACCTTTACCTGATTCAACTGGCCAGACTGCTATTCAGTTATTTTGGTTACAGTTTCAAAGCCTTAAAAAGATAGTGATTGCTAAGATACTTTTTACTAATTGATTTAAATTTTAGAATATAGGGCGCCTGGGTGGCTCAGTGGGTTAAGCCGCTGCCTTCGGCTCAGGTCATGATCTCAGGGTCCTGGGATCGAGTCCCGCATCGGGTTCTCTGCTCGGCAGAGATCCTGCTTCCCTCTCTCTCTCTCTCTCTCTGCCTGCCTCTCCATCTACTTGTGATCTCTCTCTGTCAAATAAATAAATAAAATCTTTAAAAAAAAAAAATTTTAGAATATAAAAGGAACTTAAGAAGTCCTATTGCGTAGCTGCTTTTTACAGATAGGGAAGCTCAGGCCCAGGCTGGTTAAGTCTAAGACCATATCACCAATCCTTTTTTCAAGATTTTATTTATTTATTTATTTGACAGAGATAGCACAAGCAGGGGGAGCTGCGGGCAGAGGGAGAAGCTGACTCCCCACTGAGCAAGGAGCCCCATGTGAGAATCAATCCCAGGACCTTGGGATCATGACCTGAGCCGAAGACAGACGCTTAACCAACTGAGCCACCCAGGCATCCCGACCATATTGCCAATCAGTAGCAAAAATGGAACTAGAACTAAGGTCTCCTGACCATAGGTCAGGTCTCTTTCTAACTAGGTGCAAGTTGTCAGCCTTTGTCAACATTGCAAGGAAAATACCAGCTGTGACTAGACACAAATAAGTCAGCAGCAGTGTAATGTGCACATCAGTTTAAATATAATTTAGTATAACCTGGACTAAATCTGTATTTGTTCAGGATACTCAACTGCAAAATTGATGTCCTGTGACTTAACACATAAGGGTTACTTTGGCTTTCAATTTTCAGTCTTTGTCTTCTAAAAAATCTGAAGAAGACTCCCGAGTATCCTAAAGTGATGTTTTGACCAAATGATAGATGCTTTTAATAAAACTTGATTGGTTGGCAAGATGCCTGGCTGGCTCAGTAGAGTATTCAACTCTTGATCTCGGGTCATGAGTTCAAGCCCCACATTGGGCATCGAGTTTACTTCAAAAAGAGAAAATTTGAAACACGTGGGTGGCTCAGTCATTAAGCATCAGCCTTCAGCTTAGGTCCTGATGGGATCAAGCCCTGCATCAAGCTCCCTGCTCAGTGGCAAGCCTGCTTCTACCTCTCCCATTCCCCTTGCTTGTGCTCTCTCTCTCTCTCTCTCTCTTGCTGTCTCTGTCAAATAAATAAATAAAATCTTAAAATTTTGACTGATTGATTGCTTTTTTAAAAAGTGTTTCATAAGGTAGAAAGGAGTTGTGAAGAAAAGACTTCTCAGGGTTTTCCCTAACATTTTATCATAAAAAATTTTAACCATACAACAAACTCAAAAGATGAACACATTCTTAAACCCACCACATAGATTCTGCCATCTGTCTATGGCTTTTTTTTTTTCAAGATTTATTTATGTGACAGAGAGAGCAAGCACACATGTGAGCAGAGGAGCAGCAGAGGGAGACAAAGGCAAGCAGAGTCCCCACTGAGCAGGGAGTCCCATGTGGGTCTTGATACCAGAACCCTGAGATCATGATCAGAGCTGAAATCAAGAGTCAGATGCTAAACTGACTAAGCCACCCACACTCCCCTTTTTAAAAAAACAAAGTAATATGATAAAAACAAAGTAAACCTTGCCATTTGCAACAATAAGGATGGAGCTAGAAAGTGTAATGCTAAGCAAAACAGGGGAAGACAGATACCAAAGGATTTCACTTCCATGTTTAATTTAAGAAACTAAACAAATGAACAAAGGGGGAAAAAGAAGATAAGCCAAAAAAACTAGACTCAACTATGGAGAACAAATAGATGGTTACCAGAGGGGAGGTGGGTGAGGGGATGGGTGAAATAGGTAAAGGAGGTTAAGAGGACACTGATCGTGATGAGCACTGAGAAATAGAATTGCTGAATCTCACTATATTGTACACCTGAAATTAATACAATACTGTATGTGAATACTGGCATTAAAATTTTCTAAATTATTTAAGAAAAAATACCTATGTAATAATTTTATATATGTTTTATATGTATATAAAACATAAAACTTACCATTAAGTGTATTCACATTGTTGTGGAACCATCACCACTGTCAATCTCTTTTGTCATCCCAAACTGAAACTCTTTGCATTCTCCCTTCTCCCCCAGCCCCTGGTACCCACTATTTAATTTTCTGCCTCTCTGAATTTGACTATTCTAGGTACCTCATTTAAGAAGAACCATGCTTTTTGCATCTGGTTTGTTTCACGTAGTCTTACACCTTTTGAAATGTTCATTATCAGATGTTTATAATGTTTATCCATGTTGTAGCATGTGTCAGGATTTCCTTCCTTTTCTAGGTAAGAATTCCATCTTACATATATACATTTTGTTTATTCATTTATCTATCGGTAGACATTTGGGTTGTTTCCATCCTTTGGCTATTGTAAATACTATCAATGTGGGTATACATGTATATGTTCAAGTCCCGGCTTTTAGTTCTTTTGGGCAAGTACCCAGAAATGGAATTACTTGATCATATGGTAATTCCATGTTTAATTTCTTGAAGAACCACCATACTTTTTCCACAGTGGCTGTACCATTTTATATTCCTACCAGCAACGCACGAGGATTCCAGTTTCTCTACCTCCTCACCCGCACTTACTATTTTCTGGTTTTTTGACAGTAGCCATCCTGGTGGGTATGACTTCCCAGTTTCTTTTGACATAAGAGCAGCACTCTTTTCAAGGTCTTCACAGTCCACATGAGGTTTATGAGCTCAGAACCAAATAATTAGTAAACCAAAATGTAGTCACACTCTAAAATCATGAATCCTACTAACCAAGACATTTACTTCAAAGACCTAAGAGAGCTGTAAAAATAATGGCCTGGAGTTCAGTCGTTGTCAGCTCTGGTCACATCTATGACCAGGTCAGGAGAGGGTCACAGGAAGCCAGTCAAACCAAAACATTATTTCCCTAACCAGATAAATTGATACTCTTTCACCAATACGGATATTCTCCTGCCTGGAAGCTAGGTAAAAATCAGAAGACTGCTTGCTGTCTTCGGAAGCAGAGGTGTGGAAGCCTAATCATCCAGCTCTACACTAGTTATCCTCATGTTCCTGGCACTGCCATCATCTCAGGAAGCCCTAAAGAAAACACTGTCCATGGTTGTCTCTCCCTTTTCTCTGCTTTCATTCTGCCCCTTTATGTTGACATTTTTTTTTTAAGATTTTATTTGTTTATTTGACAGAGACACAGGAAGAGAGGGAACACAAGCAGGGGGAGAGGCAGAAGGAGAAGCAAGCTTCCTGCCAAGCAGGGAGCCCAATCCGGGGCTCGATCCCAGGACCCTGGAATCATGACCCATGCTGAAGGCAGACACTCAATGACTGAGCCACCCAGGGCCCCTTCAGTTGACATTATACATTGTTGTTCTTAATCAAGATATATTTACTTCAGAGTTTTACTCTCAATGGACAGGATTATTTCCCTGTTTTCAGGTTCTTTACAAGTGCTTCATTTTAGTCCTTAATCATTACCTACATAGTTGATATAGATGCTTTTCCTTAAAGAAAAACACCCAAGTAATATTCTAAACCTTGATTTCTAGGGGTGCCTGGGTGGTTCACTCAGATAATAAGGCCCTTCCTTCGGCTCAGGTCATGATCCCAGAGTTCTGGGATTGAGCCCCACGTCAGGGTCCCTGCTCAGCGGCAAGCCTGCTTTTTCCTATTCTCTCACTGTCCCTGTCACTGTCTCTGTCAACTATTTCTGTCTATATCAAATAAATAAAATCTTTAAAAAAAAAATTAAACAAAAATAAACCTTGATTTTTTTTCAGTCTAGACAGAGAAAAAGAAAGAACAAGTAAGAAAAAACTTATTTCTGGGCGCCTGGGTGGCTCAGTGGGTTAAGCCGCTGCCTTCGGCTCAGGTCATGATCTCAGGGTCCTGGGATCGAGTCCCGCCTCGGGCTCTCTGCTCAGCAGGGAGCCTGCTTCCCTTCCTCTCTCTCTGCCTGCCTCTCTGCCTACTTGTGATCTCTGTCTGTCAAATAAATAAATAAAATCTTTAAAAAAAAAAAAGAAAAGAAAAGAAAAAACTTATTTTCTAAAATCAGTATACCTTTCTGAGTCCCCTGTTCTCTGTTAGGCACATGTCTCTGTTGGTACCTCCTATCTTTCCAGGTTTATCTCTTGAGGCAAAAAGACACGGGCACTTTGAGTCCTCATAATTGTCAAGAGTCTTGGCACCAGATTGCTTAGCTTTGAGTCCAGGACAGATACATCTAAAAGCTTTCCTCTTTGTCTTAGTATCATAGACAACTCCCAAGACCTTCATAGATGTCAAGTGTCACCAGACTATCAGATATAGAATGATTTTTTTTGTTCCATAGAGAAAGGCTGGGGACAGTAAATAATTGTACAGATTATCTACATTTAAAAGAGCTTATCATGGTGTTACCAATATTACCAATTTCTTTCCAGAGTAGCCATGTACATGTCATCTGACTATTCAAGCAGACTTTTTACCAATAATGTGTACTTATGTGCTTATGAGCATCTGGCTTTATTCTACACTAAAATTAAGTAGTTATGATTGATTTTATTACCCTAGGAAGGAATATTTTGAGGAATTTTTATGTCTGTACAGAATATGAACTTAAATCAGCTACCCCTTAATTTCTCTAATAAATAATACCAGGTTTGAATGAATGAATAAAACTGGGTTTTGTTAATGATACATATTGTGAAGTAAGCACTGGTTTTGGATTCAGGAAATGCGGATTCAAATTTAGAGGTACTGCCACTCTTAAAAATCATTTTGATTTTAGGGAACACAAGCCCATTCAAACCAACTTCAGTAAAAAGGGATGGATTTGATAGATATAAAGGTGAGGGTATCTTTCAGAATCCAAGAACAGAAACAACTGTTAACAGACTTGTCACAGATTACTCTCACTGTCTCACTGGAAGCATATCATTGCTGTTTCTCCTTTCACATCTGCTCTTCCTCTACCCTTCCCTCGCCTCCCTTCCCCTTGCTTTCTGTTTTATTGTGTATATGCTTGCCTGCCCAAGCCCTGGCTTTAACATTGTTTCTTAATTTTAGCATTCAACAAAAAATAACACGATTTTCTTCCAGTATACTAATTCCTAGTTTCTGAGAGAAAATCTAGTGAGTTCAATTTAGATCAGGCACATTCTTATTTGGTCCATTCTAGCTGAAGGATTGGGATTATGGGGCCATAGGTCATGGTGGTAAGTAGAGTTGTGCGTTCTGGGTCTGTGGAAGGGGAGCTTCTCTAAAAGTGTGAGTGTGAGGAAAAAGTAATTGGTAGAAAATGGATGGTATCTCTAGAATAATATTATCTCTGTGACCTTGAATGGATCACTTAGTCTCAGTTACTCTGTTTTCTCATTCTTAAAGTGAAATAATGATGATATGGGGGGCCTGGGTGGCTCAGTTGGTTAGGAGACTGCCTTTGGCTCAGGTCATGATCCTGGAGTCCTGGGATCGAGTCCCGCATCGGGCTCCCTGCTCGGGAGTCTGCTTCTCCTGCTGACCTCTCTCCTCTCATGCTCTCTCTCTCTCTCAAATAAATAAATAAAATCATTTTAAAAATTAAAAAAAAAATGGGGCGCCTGGGTGGCTCAGTGGTTTAAGCCGCTGCCTTCGGCTCGGGTCGTGGTCTCAGGGTCCTGGGATCGAGCCCCGCGTCGGGCTCTCTGCTCAGCAGGGAGCCTGCTTCCTCCTCTCTCTCTGCCTGCCTCTCTGCCTGCTTGTCATCTCTCTGTCAGATAAATAAATAAAATCTTTAAAAAAATAAAAATAAATAAAAATAAATAAAAAATAAAGAAGTAATGATGATATCCTTCTCACTCATTTTGTGATAATGAGATGAGAAAAAGTACATAAAAATTTTCCTAGGGGCACCTGGAAAATTGGTGCCGGAATTGGCACCTGGAAACCGAGTGGCCCAGTCAGTTAATCATCTGCCTTCAGCTCAGGTCCTGATCTCAGGGTCCTGGGATCAAGGCCCACTTTGGGCTCCTTGCTCAGCAGGAAGCCTGCTTCTCCCTCTGCCACTTCCCCTGCTGTGCACTCCCTCGCTTCTGTCAAATAAATAAATCTTAAAGAAAAAAAAAACCAACTTGGGGTGCTGGGTGGCTGAGTTGTTAAGCGTCTGCCTTCAGCTCAGGTCATTATCTCAGGGTCCTGGGATCGAGCCCTGCATCGGGCTCCCTGCCCGACAGGAAGCCTGCTTCTCCCTCTCCCTCTCCCACTCCTGCTTATGTTCTCTCTCTTGCTGTCTCTGTCTCTGTCAAATAAATAAAATATTTAAAGGAAAAAAACTTAATTAGAAAGTTTTGTAGTAGTGTTAGAAATAAATCAGGTAAATAAGTTATTTAAGCCATGCCATATATGCTTTTCTGTGAATTAACAGGTTCTGTTTTGGAAGTAATACTTATGTAATATTATGCTGAATTCCATTCTAGTTATCTATAATAAATTATTCCAGTTAAAAGCAGATTTAAATGGTACAACTACACAGCAGATTTTAGATAGATTTGGATTACAGTTAAATAACATACAAAAATTGTTATAAAGCATAAAGTTAGAGATTTACAAAGCAACAGAGTTTTTGTTGTTCTTGTTGTTGTTGTTTTAAGATTTTATTTATTTATTTGACAGAGAGAGACTACAAGTAGTTAGAGACGCAGGCAGAGAGAGAGAGGGGGAAGCAGGCTCCCTGCCAAGCAGAGAGCCCAATGCGGGGATCGATCCCAGGACCCTGAGATCATGACCTGAGCCTAAGGCAGTGGCTTAACCCACTGAGCCACCCAGGCGCCCAGCAACAGAGTTTTTGAGCTCCTGTTATGTGCTAGCCCCTATAGGGTACCAAGAAGGCTGCCAGGCTGCTGAAGAATAGTGGGCTCCTTTTCCCAGAGAGCTTTTACAGCTGAGAAAAATGTATACCAAGAGAGAATGACAAAAGTAGTAAGCAGTACAAGGCAAATTCAAATTAGACTATAGGATTTTGTAAATTGAAGAGGTCATGGGAGGCTGTCGTGGTCATGGAAAGGTATCTAGAAGAAGCTGAGATCTCAGACACAAATAGAATCAAATAGGGAAATGAGAAGAAAGTACTTCAGGTAATGGAATGCAAAGTCTTATGAGTCAGCTCTCTAGAATGGAATTTTTTTCAATAGGAAGATAGGATGAGGCTGAGGGGTAGTAAGTCTTAAATGTGAGCCTGCACAGTTCAGACTGTATCCTGTGAGTTTTTGAAAGTTCTGGAACAAAGGAATTATATTAAGGAGCCAGTATTTTTTTTTTAAAGATTTTTATTTATTTGACAGAGATTACAAGTAGGCAGAAGAGATAGACAGAGAGAGAGGAGGAAGCAGGCTCCCCGTCGAGCAGAGAGCCTGATGTGGGGCTCAATCCCAGGACCCTGGGACCATGACCTGAGCCAAAGGCAGAGGCTTTAACCCACTGAGTCACCCAGGCGCCCCAGGAGCCAGTATTTTTTTTTTTAAGATTTTATTTATTTATTTGACAGGCAGAGATCACAAGCAGAGAGGCAGGCAGAGAGAGAGGAGGAAGCAGGCTCCCCGCAGAGCAGAGAGCCCGATGCGGGGCTCGATCCCAGGACCCCAAGATCTTAACCTGAGCCGAAGGCAGAGGCTTTAACCCACTGAGCCACCCAGGCGCCCTAGGAGCCAGTATTTTGCACAGTTACTTCCCTGGTGCCAGTGAATAAGGTGGACTTGAGGAAAAGAGTCAGGAGTCCTCATTTCCCAACTCCTGTGCCTCTTTCCAAAAAAAAAAAAACCTAGTGTAAATAATTCTAGGTGGGAATGCTGATTGCTACCTAAAATAGACTGCACATTATGTATTCCAGTCCTTCTCATTTTCCTTAAACGTAGATTGTTTTATCAAATTATAATTATTTTTCACTTTGTCATTCTTACGTACTGTGTCTCCAGATAACTTGCTTAAGGCCAACATAAAATTTATTTCAGTAGGTCTTACTGTTTAGTGTTTTTTGTTTGGTTGGTTGGTTGGTTGGTTGGTTGGTTGGTTTTTTTGTGTGGGCTTTTTTTGTTGTTGTTCTCGGTTGTTTTGTTTTTGTTTTTGTTTTTGTTTTGAGATAGAGACCGTGACGGGAGGGGTGAGGGAGGAGGGACAGAGGGGGGAGAGAATCCTAAGCAGGCTCCACATCCAGCATGGAGCCAACACAGGGCTCCATCTCAGGACCCTGAGATCATGACCTGAGCCGAAATCAAGAGTCAGATGCTCAATCAACTGAGCTGCCTGTGTACCTGATTTTACTTTATAAAGGAGAAAGAATACTGAGGGAAAGATTATACAACATAAGTGCTTATCAGACCTAGTATAGATTGATTTTCAGTAGATACACTTTGAATCAACTTGGTATTCCTCAGTTATGTGAGCTCTGACTTGGCACTGCACTCACAGGGTACCTTATAAATACTGCTGAACTCTAAGTGGTAAATGCCTGAGCGTTTTCCCTCTGTTGCTTTTACTCAGCTGTGTCATCATTGGGGAAATGTCAGCAGGGTAGAGGAAGAGCCAGTGCTGCTTTATATTTATAGGCTCATGCTGGAGGCGCCAGATGGGGTTGTCAAGTGTCCCCCCCACTGCCAGCACCATCCGTAAGAACCACTTCCCTGGCAAAAGCTTTTGCCATTCGTGACCTTGTATACTGGTATGAGCCCCTTAAAGATAAATCAGTGTATCATAAATCTGAAAAAATTCTTAGAAATAAGTTGAGGTAGGTTAAGCCCTACAAAAATGGCCACAGAATTTTCTTTTAATACCTCATTCTGGGGGCGCCTGGGTGGCTCAGTGGGTTAAGCCGCTGCCTTCGGCTCAGGTCATGATCTCAGGGTCCTGGGATTGAGTCCCACATCGGGCTCTCTGCTCAGTAGGGAGCCTGCTTCCCCCTCTCTCTCTGCCTGCCTCTCTGTCTACTTGTGATCTCTGTCTATCAAATAAATAAATAAAATCTTTAAAAAAAAAAAAATACCTCATTCTGACTTGTTTTTAAGCCACCTCATCAATGTGTCTGTGTAATGTGATATAATGCTTTGCATCTTGTTTATTAAGAGTCTTTGATCACGTATCAGCACTGAGGCTTGAGGGCCTAAATCTTCAGATCCAGGGATTAAGAGAGGAAGGGAAGGAGAAAGGGAGAAAAGAAAAGGATAAAGAAAGTGAGGGGCGTCTAGCTGACTTGGTTGGTGAGGCATGCGACTCTTGATCTCAGGGTTATGAGTTTGAGTCCCATGTTGGGTGTAGAGATTACTTAAAAATTAAATATTTTTAAAAAGAGAATATGTGTATATTTTATGGGGAGGATATTCCTTATTCTTAATTCTTAGAATCATTAGAGAAAAGGGTTTGTTGTAATACTTAGTTACAACTAGGATGATTCATTCTGGACGTTAAAAAAAATATCAGAGGAAGGGATGGTAGGTCACAATCACAAAGACTTTCTTGACCCATTATAGTTGCTTTAAAATTACCCTGCCCCTTAGGCTAGCCTTTCCTGCCCAATCCTTCTTCCCTTTTAGGAGGAAAATCATTTAGGAAGATAAACTCAGGGTTGCCTGCATGGCTCAATTGGTTAAGTGTCTACCTATGGCTCAGGTCATGATCCCCAGGTCCTGTGATTGAACCCCATGTCAGGCTCTCTGCTCCATAGAGAGTGTGCTTCTCCCTCCCTCTGCCTGCCTCTCCCCCTGCTTATGCTCGCTCACTCACTCTCTTTCAGATAAATAAATAAAATCTCCTTTATTTTAAGATTTTACTTATTTGAGAGAGAGTGGCAGAGAGAGCACAAGGAGGGTGGGCAGAGGGAGAGAGAGAAGCAGGCTCCCCTGTGAGCAGAGAGCCGGATGCGGGGCTCGATCCCAGAACCCTGGGATCATGACCCGAACCAAAGGCAGCCACTTAACCAACTGAGCTGCCCAGGTATCCCAAAAAGTAAAAATCCCTAAAGTAAAATCTTTAGGGGGAAAAAAAAAAAGATAAACTGAGTCTTTCTGGGTATAGCATTGACTTTTACACAGAATATTAATCTATACGTACATGTAACATTCATTTGGGGTTTGACCAAACAATTTCTTTTGTGGCCACACAATTTTCAAGTCTTTTAAAACCTTAAGAATTTTGAATTTATAAGTTAAAAAAGAAAAAGGTGTCTTAAAGTGCCATGGAAAGTAAGATTTAATATTTTCCATATGTTGTCCAGAAACTTACTTGAAAAACAATTTAGTGGATTAAAGTTGTGACAGATAGTCAAACTAGACCAATTAATTTGAATAAAAACTTTAATATTCAGCATGTTTTATTACTTTTATTTTCTTGATGGTCAAGAATAACCAGCTGCCAGGTTACAGGTAACCATGAGGGTGAAACAAGAACATAATAAAATCTGAAAGAAGGGACGCCTGGGTGGCTCAGTTGGTTCGGCTCAGGTCATGATCCTGGGGTCCCGGGATCGAGTCCCACATCGGGCTCCCAGCTCCATGGGGAGTCTGCTTCTCCCTCTGACCTTCTCCTCGCTCATGCTCTCTCTCACTGTCTCTCTCTCAAATAAATAAATAAAATCTTAAAAAAAAAATCTGAAAGAAGAAAGGAGTGTTAACTGCTTTATCTGAGGGCGTTGCCCATGTGCATGTGTTGTAGTGGTGAATCTGATGTGGGGCTGAATTCATTATTCAGATGGAATCTTTGAGCAGTTTAATCAACATAAAGTGTGTGTCACCCGTTCACACTTCTGCTAAGTATGAAAGAATTATTCTGCGCAAAGGTGCTGTAATGCTTTAGTTCTTTTCCAGCTCAAGGTTATTCTTAGGATCTACATCTTTACTGTTGCTCCTGTTCTGTAGGCATATTCAGAACATGAGTGAGATCAAGACAGACGTCGGACGAGCTCGGGCATGGATAAGACTATCTCTAGAAAAGAAGCTCTTGTCCCAGCATCTAAAGCAGTTGCTCTCCAACCAGCCACTCACCAAGTAAGAGATAGCCTCTTAGACATTTCTGCTTCTGTGACCTGTGTGTCCGCAGATTGCATAAGCTGGCCGACTGACTTCTTCAGCACAAATTGCTGATTCCTGTGCACACATGTTCTTCCTTTCTAACAGGCATGCTTTGGAAACTCCATGGTTTGACATAGTATTTGATTTTACCTGGGAGGACACACACCAAACTTGACAGCCAAAGGCCAGATTGCTCTGTTCTCAACCAGAAAAAAACCGAACTAGTTCTCACAGGCTGACAGTAACATCCAAAAGATAGGTTGAATTTATGTAAACCTTATATTGTAAAGATCACAACAAAACTTGTAGTAGCAAAAAAAAAAAAAAGTCCACATTAAGAGGTTTCTTCTGAGAGTCTTGGCGAATACTTACATTCGATAGTTTAGAGCCAGGAAAGCAATCAGTTGCATGTTACTTCATTTTTAACTGTTTAAATAGGTCACCCTTTACTCCCTCAGAAAACCCTCTTAGATAAAATGCATCATCTGCATAATATATATGTTAGAGCTAATTTAAAGCCTGAGGACTTAGGTCTCTAGAGCAAAGCTACGCAAAAAACTCAACAAAGTTCTCAGACTTGACCTTGCATTGAAATCTCATCATGGTAACAATTCTTTTTATAGTTTTGTGTTTGTACACATCATCACTGGGCTGCTTACCCCCGCAAACCCTGGAGCATTTTAAGATGAGTCTTAATGTCCAGAGAGTAGGTTTGATAAAGAATACAAAGTTAGATACAGGCAGTGAACCTAATCTTGTTCTCTGAAACTAGTTACTCCCCTTACCCATCTCTGCCCATTATAAATCATTCATGTCCACTATGTCCAAAGTACATAAAGTGCTATGTAAACGTTGTGTACCTTGGGGTGCCTGGCTGGCTTAGTAAGTAGAGCCATGCGACTCTTGATATCCGGGTCATGGGTTCAAGCCCCACATGTGGTGCAGAGTTTTATAAATGCATACTTACATATAGTTTCACACCTGAGTGGCTCAGTTGGTAGAGCATGCAACTCTTGATCTTGGGTCATAAGTTCAAGCCCCATGTTGGGTGTACAGCTACTTGAAAAAGAAGAAAATCCCACTACATAAAGGTAAATACCAAGTATTTCACATGTTTTCTTCTGTACTTTCTTCTATGCCTGCTCTCTTAGTTAAGATTATACTGTATTCACAATTCAGTATCTTTTTTTTAAGATTTTATTTATTTGACAGAAGGAGAAAGGTCACAAGTAGGCAGAGAGACAGGCAGAGAGAGAGGGGGAAGCAGGCTCCCCACTGAGCAGAGAGCCCGATGCGGAGCTTGATCCCAGGACCCTGAGATCATGACCTGCACCAGAGGCAGAGGCTTAACCCACTGAGCCACCCAGACGCCCCTTCAGTATCATTTTTTTTTTTTAAAAGATTATTTATTTATTTATTTGACAGAGAGATCACAAGTAGCCAGAGAGGCAGGCAGAGAGAGAGGAGGAAGCAGGCTCCCCGCTGAGCAGAGAGCCCGATGCGGGGCTCGATCCCAGGACTCTGGGATCATGACCTGAGCCGAAGGCACGGCTTAACCCACTGAGCCACCCAGGCGCCCCCAGTATCATTTTTTTAAGATTTTATTTTTAAGTAATCTCTGCACCCAACCTAGGGCTCAGACTCAAAACCCCAATAATCAAGAGTTATGTGGTCTTCTGACTGAGCCAGCCAGGAGCCCCAGTATCATCCTTTTTTTAGCTTGGTGTGTTAGAAACATTTCACTGTAAGAGTTTAAGCTCAGAAGACTGAATGCCTTTGTTCAGATACTGCCTTTACTATTTACTATTTGAATGACTTTGGACAGGATACTTTTTTGTATGTCTGTTTTCCTAATTTATAAAATGAGAATGCTAATAGACTTACTTCATAGGGTAATCATGAGGATTAATATATTAATATAATACACTTGGAAAAGTGCTTTAATGTAAGTGCTTAATTAAAATTACTTATTTTTAGTAGTAGTTTTGTTTTTGTTGTTAAAACACTTTAGGGGCACCTGGGTGGTTCATGGGTTAAGCAGCTGCCTTCAGCTCAGGTCATGATCCCACGGTCCTGGATTGAGTCGCATATGGGGCTCCCTGCTCAGCAGAGAACCTTATTCTCCCTCTCGCTCTGCCTGCCAGTCTGCCTACTTGTGCACTCTCTCACTCTCTGTCAAATAAATAAGTAAAATTAAAAAAAAAAACACTTCATAAACTTTATTTTCAATGCTCAGACAGTATTCCAGTGTATGCATATACCATGATACATTTTTCCTTTTACAAATAACATTTTAGTGGACATCTGTGAGTAAGCCTTGCCCATATTTCATATTATACTCTTAGGACTGAGTCCTAAAAGTAAAACAAATGCATTTGACTTTAACTAAATTAATGTGTTTATTTTTAGTACAAGACATAATGAAAAGCATGAAAAATAAACTGTTATTTTGTGCTTGTCTTACCCATTCCTAGGAAGCTTTATAAGCGTTATGCTTTTCTACGCTGTGAAGAAGAAAGAGAGCAGTTTCTTTACCATCTTCTTTCCCTCAATGCAGTTGACTACTTCTGCTTCACCAGCGTGTTCACCACTATCAGTAAGTCTGGAGAATTGGCTAATAAGTGAAGAGTTGCTCAGGCGACTAATGGAATAAGAGTTTATATTTTTACAAGTGATATATATGACAGTACAGTGAAATAGACTATTTGTGAGGCGGGCCCCAGACCTCTATTTAGGAATGAAGCTTGTGCCCCAGCAGCTGGGACTGCTTTGGGAAGGCAGGCCTCAGCTGCCAGCCTCTGTGGGGAGTGCCTCACCAGAACAAACTACCTTCCCCTTCCCAACCCTCCCAAGATGATCCCTCCTTAGCAGGGCCAGCCAGCATCCTAGGACTATCATAGGGCTGTTCTAGAACTTAACTGTGGCATCAGCTGAAGACTTCACTGCACTGCACTGCAGCTTCTCTCAGCCACATGGTGATCCCAGGAGCAACATCTTGCATGCTGACTTCTGACTTCATCTGCTTTCCAGGAACCCCAGTCTACAGTAGGAAACGGGCTGGATGTTAAAAAAGAATGTTTGATTAGGGACCCCTGACTGGCTCAGTCCATGGAGCATGCAATTCTTGATCTTAGGGTCATGAGTTCAAGCCCCATGTTGGGCCTAAAGCTTACTTCAAAAAAAAAAAAAAGTTTTATTAAACAAATCATCCAGTATCTTACATAAAACACATAAAATTTTAAAAATCAGCATACCATAATAAACATATGGAACTGTGAACATCATTAAACTTTGATGATTCAGAAAGACTTTAAGACCTTACGGAATAATATAGGATCATAGAGGGAGGAAATGCTGATTGGAGATGTGTTTTTGATGGAAAGTCAAATTATCGCATTTATTCACCAGTACTAATTCTTAGGTGCAGTGGCTCCCCTTACCCACTTTGGAGAATTTTTACTTGTATCAGAAATTGTGTTTAGCTGCAAGAATCAGAAACTTGGAAAACAGTACTTTAAACAAATAGGTGGTTTCATATTTCTTATATAATGAGAAGTTTAAAAATAGTCTATAGTACGTTCAGGGACCCAGAGTCTTTGTCCTTCTCTTCTAGACAGTCCTCATTCTCAGTGTGTGCTAATCATCTCAGGGTCATAAGATGGCTTTTCTCATTCCACCTTCTAGCAGGGAAGAAGGAAGGAGTGCCAAGGAGTAAAGGGCAGAACCTGTGCTAGAAAAACAGGATTTTCGGGGCCCCTGGGTGGCTCAGTGGGTTAAAGCCTCTGCCTTCGGCTCAGGTCATGATCCCGGGGTCCTGGGATCGAGCCTCTCTGCCTGCCTCTCTGCCTACTTGTGATCTCTGTCTGTCAAATAAATAAATAAACAAAATCTTAAAAAAACAAACAAACAGGATTTTCTAAGAAATCCCAATAAATACAACATGTCACTGGCCAAAAATTAGTAGGTTTTGGCTTTCTAGTCTCTGATAGAAGCAGACAAGGAAACATTGAGCTGAACTGGGTATTGAGCCAACCAGTAGTATCTGCCAACTATCCATTAGTATCTAAACTATCAGTTTAAAGATTTTATTTATTTAACACAGAGAGAGATTACAAGTAGGCAGAGAGGCAGGCAGAGAGAGAGGGAAGCAGGCTTCTTGCTGAGCAGAAAGCCTGATGCGGGGCTTGATCCCAGGACCCTGAGATCATGACCTGAGCCGAAGGCAGAGGCCCAACCCACTGAGCCACCCAGGCACCCCAAAACTATCAGTTTAGTACATTACTACTGGTGTAAGAAGCTAAGATGTTAGGGGTGCCCAGGTGGCTTAGTGGGTTAAGCGCCCAACTCGATTTCAGCTCAGGTTATGACCTCAGAGTTGTGACCTCAAGCCCTGTGTTGGGCTCCCCGCCCAGTGGGGAGTCTGCTTGAGATTCTCTCCCTCTCCCTCTGCCCCTCCCTTACCATCTCCCCCTTTCTCTCAAATAATAAATAAATAAATCTTTTTTTAAAAAAGAGCCTAAGATGTTGCGTACAGTCTTAAAAGAAGTAGCCCAGGTAGTTAGGACTCCTAAAATCCTACTTGTATCTATAGATTCCATGTAAGTAACTCTGAAGAATTGAGATCTTCATGAAAGAAATAATTTTAGGTTTAATAATATTACTCCTTTTATACTTTATGTAATCACAGTTGTGCATCTGACCCTAAACCCTTTTTTTTTTTTTTTGTAGCTTTTCTAATCCTCTCAGTGAAAGGACTGAGAGAAGCCTCTGGCACCTAAAATAAAGTCTTGTACTAACCTCTTCTGCTTTCAGTTTCAAAACCCATTTGATTCTGATGATTACTAAACCATGAAAGTATGGCCTTTCCTCTGACATTTTCCTTTCCTTCAGCCAAAATGAAAAGACCAAAAGGGAGGTTATTCACCTAACATAAAGAAAGTCATTTATGTAAAATTAGGGAAATGAACCGTTAATCCCATTCAGTTTCCTTATCTAAGAGTGCATTGAACCATGATCTCGTTTTCTGAGGCTGTATCTGGGCATCCTGTCCAATAAATGTGTATCATCGTATGTGTAGGTCTTTCAAGGAGGGCTTCTGAGACCCTTTCTTTTGACTAAAGGAGCAGAAATTCCAAGGATACAAAAAAAAATTGATTCTACCCTGATTTAAAAAAAAAAAAAAAAAAACAAGTATGACTCTGAGGGATAAAAATACGCCAGTGTTTAAACCATCCCCATTTTTTTAAAGATTTTATTTATTTATTTGACAGAGAGAGATCACAGTAGGCAGAGAGGCAGGCAGAGAGAGAGGAGGAAGCAGGCTCCCCGCTGAGCAGGGAGCCCAATGCGGGGGCTCGATCCCAGGACCCTGGGATCATGACCTGAGCTGAAGGCAGAGGCTTAACCCACTGAGCCACCCAGGCGCCCCAAACCATCCCCATTTTTAAAAGAGAATGGAGGGAGTGCAATGTCTTTATTGTGCTACCCTGTTTGAGCAAAAGACAGTGATAGGACAGTGACATCTAGTGGTATGCCTTCTAAAGAGCCTTTCTGAAGGAAAAGGTTGCAAACAGATTGCTTTCTACATCTTGATTCTTCCCCAGGGCTCCTCTTGTACCTGAGTGGTCTCAATAGCTTTCCAAATTGTGGTTTATACACTTTGTTATATCCAGAATGGTACTGTTTATTACTCTTGGCTTTGCATAGCGAGCTGTACAGTTGGGATGGGAACATTCTGAAACATTGCCTTGAGGAAATTAGCAATAAGACGATAGTGTCCAAGAAGCCATTCACCCCCTTTTACATATGAACCCACATCAGGAACCATGCTCCCTAGTATACTTGATTTTAGAACAAAATTTAAAACATTAAAGCAGTGAAAATTTGTATAGGAGTCAGTTCTGGTGTTGATGCCTGGGATTGCTTTTTGTAAATGTAGAGGTTACGTATGTCACCATGGTGATACTCTGCATGTGATGCATACCTGGTGATATATATGCCATGGAAACTGTCACAAGCTTGGACTTGTGATTTATAAACTGGACCTCATCTTTATAGACTGAAAGAGGTGATCTCATCTTCTGTGTAAGCACATCTTGAAAGATCCTAACAAGCAAACTATCTGTGAAAGCCAACAGAGTCATTAATATATATTTCCCTTATTATCAGGAGAATTTTATTGTGATTTTTAATTTCAACATTGTTCTTCCAGTGATTCCATATAGGTCTGTGATCATCCCCATCAAAAAGCTGAGCAATGCGATCATCACATCGAACCCTTGGATCTGTGTATCAGGAGAGCTAGGAGACACGGGAGTAATGCAGATTCCCAAAAACCTCCTTGAAATGACTTTTGAGGTAGGTTTAGCTAATACCTTTCTTAGCAGAAAATGTCATACGTAGTTCTACACAAGGATTCCGGTTTTACTTCTTCATATGTCCTCAAATCAAATAATAACAAAGGAGTACTCAAGCATGCAGGATCATTTTTATGAGTATACACCTTGTCTTAAACACAGTTATTTGTTTTATATTTTTATTGCTATAATTTTAGTTATTAAGCTCTATTTTTCTACTTGTAATGGAATAGTTTGAGGCTTTGCTAGGTTCTATTCCATGATTGCTGGTGCTTTGCACAGAAGCGGGCAAGTAGGGAACATTCAAGTAAATGCTTTTCCCACTGTGTTTCTCTTTCTTACTATAAAATGCTCTCTGCCACCTGGACAGAGGGATTGGAGAGCTGACACCCATGCTTATGGCTTGTAAACCACATGGTGACATTTGTAGAGTGATCTATAAAAATACCTTTTGATATTGTAGTCAGTTTTCAGGTCTCATCTGCTGAAGCATTCCCCTCTCTTTGAGCCCCCCTGCAGACTGATCCTGGAATGCAGGAGGAAGACAAACACCTGCTCTTGTTTCAGGAAAGAAGTAGTACTGACTGAATATCCTGTTTCCATGTTCCTTGGGGTCTAGGAAGAGCAGTTTCCACTTTGTCATAACACACCCAAGAGGCTCTTTTAGCCCTATTTATCTAAAATAGACTCACTATACACAAAAGATTAAAATGCTTGGGTTTTCTTTGACTAGCAAGTATGAAACATAAACTCTGTTATAAGTTCCATCATTACTGTTTCCAGACTCTCTCATTTCTGCCTACTTCTTTCCATCTTTCCTGCCATTGCTAATTCAAGACACCATCCTCCCTCACGTGAATGACTGTGATGTCTTCTCACCTTGATACAAAGTCAAGGGCTTTAAGAATTCATAGCTGTGATGTTCCCAACCATATATAGTCATTTGGGGGTTCTGTGATATTTTACCAGAATTTAAAAGTCAGAATTTAATTGACATTTATTTTTACTATTCCTTTTATTGCTTTCTTTTGTACTTGTCCACTGATGGCCAGGAAGGATATTGATAACTGTTAATTTTTTTATGATAGCTTCAAAGGCTTCTAGTAGGTGAGATTTCAGGTCAGTTCTGCCTTAGCATTTCATTAGAAACAGAAAAACAGCTACGTCAGTGATTATTTATTTATTTATTTATTTTCCTGACTTCACTGTAATTGAATCTAAATAGCATCCTTTTGCCACTTCTTGAAATTATTCTCACCATAAAGGCACAAATTCTGGGTTCCCCAGGTAGAAATAATTTTTCCTTTTCCAGTGTTTTTCTAGTACTTGTTTACATCTCTAGCACCTTGTATAGTCCCCTCATTTGATAGTTACTGTCCATATGTGTCCTAGCTCATTAGATGGGATATATTGGATGTGAATATATTTCTCTACTACAAAGCAGAGCACATTATGCAGGATGAGTCTTCTGCAGTTGTTAAATTAGATGAAACTAAAGTGCCACCACTAAAGCTAAGCAGTAGTGGGAGTAGGATCAAGCTCTGAATAACCTGTGGTCCTGTCCCTCCAGTGCCAAAACTTGGGGAAGCTGACCACTGTTCAGATTGGTCACGATAACTCAGGACTGTTAGCCAAATGGCTAGTGGATTGTGTCATGGTCAGAAATGAGATCACAGGACATACATACAGGTAAGTAAATGTCCTTGGGAGCTCAGAATTCTTTCTTTGAGACTCTTTATCAAGACAAGGTTTAAGAATTGCTTTCCTCTGGGGTGCCTTTCTGGCTCAGTCAGAAGAGTGTGTGACTCCTGATCTCAGGGTACTAAGTTTGGACCCCATGTTGGATGTAGAGATTACTAAAACAAACTTTAAAAAAAGAATTATTTTCTTTCTAAAGCTTTCTCACGGCCTTCTGAATCTTAGTTTAGGTTGTTGTGTTGTTTAGTCTTGCTTTTTTTTTTTTTTTTTTTTTTTTAAGATTTTCTACATATTTGAGAGAGTGAGAGCAGAGTCAAGAGACAACAAGAGTGGAGGGGGTAGCTGCAGGGGAAGAAGGAGAAGCAGGCCCCCTGCTGAGCAGGGAGTTTGGGGGTGGGTACCTGACCCCAGGACTCTGGGATCATGACCTGAGCTGAAAGCAGACACTTAACTGACTGAGCCACCTAGGTGCCCGTTAGTTTTACTTTTTATGTAATACAAAATTTCCCCCAGAAAACTTCTAAAAAATTATTTGTGTGTGCTATCAATGCCTAGTCCTCAAGTGTTGGAAAAGATTGATATAACTCTGATTTAAAAAAAATAATAATAAAGGGCAGCTTGAAGTAATTAATTTAGAAGGAGGAAAGGATCTTTTGGATTCTACTGGGTATAGCTGGTACTCCTCTTTGGAAACACTGTCCTCTTTTCTCCTATAACTCAACTTCCATATTAGCTTCTAGTTTGAAAATATTCTTGTCAGAACTAACCACAGTATTTTAATATACGTGAGGTATGAGAAAATAGTGAATCAATTTAATTTGTTTGAATGTGGTAGCAATTTCTGGCTATATAAGAGAGAACGTCTTTATTTTTCAGAGATTCATACTGAAGTGTTTTTAGGGGTAAAACGTCCTGATGCGTGCAATGTACTGTAAAATAGTTCCAACATAAAATAAAAACAAAGCATATGGCAAAACATAAAGAATATGGGTGTCTGTTATACAATTCTCTCTACTTTTCTGTATGTTTGATATTTTAAAATTAAATTTAAAAAACAACCCATAGGCACTAAAATGATGGGCTTCACCACATGGTGCCATTTTAAAAATTCTGATTAAAACTAGTGAAGTACTGGTGATGGAGAAGTTGTTTTTCTGACCCATAAGGTTCCCATGTGGGCGGTGGTTGGGGAAAGGCATTGATGATGGAAGCCTGGAGAGAATCCTTATTGGGGAATTGATGACCTCGGTGGCAGATGAGGATCTGGTAAAGCAGTGTCGGACTCCACCCCAGCAGAAATCGCCCACCTCGGCTCGGAGACTGAGCATCACTTCACTGACAGGAAAAACCACCAGTAAGTACCATCATTGACTGTTAAATTTGCAGTATGCCTCAGATGTTGCAGGTATCATGGGGCCGTTTCACAGGGAACATACATTAATGAAATGTGGCAAGATTAAAAAGAAGAAAGCGGAGGAAAATTAATTTGGGCAAACAGAATTTGAAAGAAGGAGGAGAGAGGAAAGGGAAAAAATAAGATAAGAATTAACAAATAATTAAAAACCTGAAGAATTTAGATATTAAAATCAAATAAAAACTGCATGTTCTGTTTTAATTAAGCTATGGAAATGTGACTAAATAATATTTCGACTGAAACTTAAAGGAAGAAGAGTACCTGGCTGGTTCAGTTAGTAGAGCATGAGACTCTTGATATTGGGGTTGTGCGTTCAAGCCCCATGTTGTGGGATAGATTGTACTTCTAAAAGAAAAAAAAAGAACAGGGGTGTTTGGGTGGCTCAGTGGGTTAAGCCTCTGCCTTCGGCTCAGGTCATGATCTCAGAGTCCTGGGATGGAGCCCCACATCGGGCTCTCTGCTTAGCGGGGAGCCTGCTTTCCCCTCTCTCTCTGCCTGCCTCTCTGCCTACTTGTGATCTCTCTCTCTGTCAAATAAATAAAATCTTTTAAAAAATAAAAAATAATAAAAAATAAAATAAATAAAAATTCTTCTCCAGGGGCACCTGGGTGGCTCAGTTGGTTAAGCAACTGCCTTAAGCTCAGGTCATGATCCTGGAGTCCCAGGATTGAGTCCCATATCAGGCTCCCTGCACAGCGGGGAGTCTCCTTCTCCTCCCTCTGACCTCTCTCCTCTCTCTCTCTCAAATAAATAGAAAATCTAAAAATTCCTCTCCCTACGCCTGTGTTCCTATGGAAGTAATAAAATACTATAGAGGAGTGACTTCTATGGATAGGATGCTGTATTTACATGCCATTTTTAATACTACCATAAATTTCCAATTTATGTTAATGTGGTCTTTAGTAGGCTGAATAATGTCTCCCAAGAGTATTAGATCCTAATCCCAGAATCAGTAAATGTTACTTTATTTGGAAAAAAGATCTTTGTAAATGTGATTAACTTAAGGATTTTGGGATGGGCCGATTACCCTGGATTATCTAGGTGGGCCCTAAATGCAGTCACACATATTCTTAAAAGAGGGAGGCAGAAATTGGAGTGATGCAGCCACAAGCCGGAGAATGCCAGCAGCTGGCAGAAGCTTGAAGAGGTGAGGAGTGTGTTCTTCCTTTGAGCCTCAGAGCTGCCCTGATTTCTGCCCGGCAATAATTTCTGATTCCTGGCACTCTGGAGCAATGAGTGAATAGATGTGTGTTGTTTTAAGTCATCAACTTTGTGATAATCTATTACAGGAGCCACAGAAAACTAAAACAGAGGCAGTATGATTTAGTGAAAAATTACAGAAGTTTATCAGGGAAGTGGTTTTATTTCAGCCATAGACAATAAAGCCATAAGTAGAATATAACAGAACCTGAGAGGTCTTCAGTTTACCAACAAAGAGGTTTCCTTAAATATTTTTAGTTCCCGTCCATTTATTAGCACATGGCAGTATATTAACTATTAGATACAGCCTAAAAATTCTCCTTATTCTTTTTTTTTTTTTAATATTTTATTTGTTTATTTGACAGAGAGCACAAGTAGGCAGAGCAATAGGCACAGGGAAGGGGAGAAGCAGGCTCCCCGCTGAGCAGGGAGTCCTGGGATCATGACCTGAGCTGAAAGCAGAGGCTTAACCAACTGAACCACCCAGCACCCCCCCCCCCGCGCCATTCTTTCTCAAAATATGCCCCTGATTCATAATTCCTTGTTGCCTTCAGAAGTAGACTTCACACACTCACTAGATAAACTAAAATTATAAAGACTGATAATACCAAATGTTGGTGAGGATGGAGAGCAGTGGAATGCTCAGAGGAATGTTAGTAGGAATGATGAAGGAAAAACAGTTTGGTACTTTATTCTAAAGACATGCACACCCTTAGCATACACTTGACACAGAATCCTACTCCTCAGTATTTACTCAAGAGAAATGAACATGTAGAGCTACACTAATACTTGCAGTCCTGTGTTTATAGGAGCTTCATTCATAATAGTCAAAATAGAAATAATCCAGTATCCACCAGCTGGTGATCGGATAAGGAGAATGTGCTGTATCTATTCAGTGGCATAGTACTCAGCAGTATCTAAAAATGAACAAACTACTGATGTATCTAACAATATGGGTGACTCAGAAGCATTATGCTAAGTAAAAGAGAACAGACACAAAAGACTAGATGTTCTATGATATCTAGACTGAATTCTAGAAAAGGCAGTATAATAATGATAGAAAGCAGAGCATCAGTTGCCAGGAGTTGAGAGTTAGGGAAGGGGATTGACTGAAAGGGACACAGGGGAACTTTTGGGGTTGATAGGAATTTTCTGCATTATGATTGTGGTAGTTTCGTGACTATACATCTGTCCGAGCTCATCAAATTGTACACTTAAAATTGGTGAACTTATTGTATGTAATCCTAAATAGACTTAGAAGACTGACTTAAGGGGGCACCTGGGTGGCTCAGTTGGTTAAGCATCTGTGTTCCACTCAGGTCATGATCCCAGAGCCCTGGGATCAAGCCCTGCATCAGGCTCCCTGCTCAGCTGGGAGCTGGCGTCTCTCTCTCCCTCTGCCACTCCCTCTGCTTGTGCTCTCTCACTCTCTGTGTCATCAAATAAATAAATTTTTTTTAAAAAAAGACATAAAAGATTTTAGCCCAGTCCATCCAAATTATTAGAACTTCTAAAACAGTCCCAGTTTATTTGGATATTACTGTTTTAGGAGGCCTACCTCCCTACTTTGGTCATATTTTCTTTTCTTACTCAATAGGTAGAAATTTTTAAATAACCTGATATTCAGAGATAGGTGATTGGCATTTTCTCACAGTGTGTGCAAAGTGATATTTAGAGAACTAAAAGTTTTAAATCAGTTTTAAAATATTTCTGATTAGAGGCTCCTGGCTAACTCAGTTGGTAAAGCATGAGACTCTTAATCTTGGGGTTGTAAGTTTGAGCCCAATGTTGGGTGTAGAGATTACTTAATCTTTTTTTTTTTTAAGAGTTTATTTATTTAACAGACAGAGATCACAAGTACAGAGATTACTTAAAAAAATAAAATCTTTAAAAATAAATAAAATAGGGGCTCCTGGGTGGCTCAGTGGGTTAAGCCTCTGCCTTCAGCTCGGGTCATGATCTCAGGGTCCTGGGATCGAGTCCCGCATCAGGCTCTCTGCTCAGCGGGGAGCCTGCTTCCTCCTCCTCTCTCTCTCTCTCTCTCTCTCTCTCTCTGCCTGCCTCTCTGCCTACTTGTGATCTCTCGCTGTCAAATAAAATCTTTTAAAAAATTAAAAAATAAATAAAATACAACTGATTAGTACAGTGCTATTTTAGAATGAATAAAAGTTTTCAAAATAAGTCTTCATATTTACTTTTTTTAAAATATTGTATTTTTTCATTTGAGACAGAGAAATATAGAGAGAGAGAGAGCGCACGCATATAAGCAGGGCAGACGGAGAAACAGACTGTCCACTGAGCAGGGAGCCTGATGTGGGACTTGATCCCAGAACCATGGGATCATGACCTGAGCTGAAGGCAGGCACTTAACCAACTGAGCGACCCAGGTGTCCCAAGATCTTCATGTTTAAAAAAATAAAATATTCAGGGGTGTCTGACTGGCTTAGTCGATAGAGCATATGACTCTTGATCTCAGGGTCGTGATTTTGAACCCCACATTGGAAATAGGGATTACTGGGGGAAAAAAATGAATATTTAAAAAATGTATTCAGAGAAAGGAAAAAAATAACTAGCAGCTGAAGAATCCACAGTATCAGTCCTTCAATCATTAGAGGTTCCCATTTTAACAATTTTTATGCATTGGTGTGGAAAAAACTTACTTAAGTTTTACCTAGAGAATGTTTTATGCAAGAAATCCTCCAGCAGTACGAATTCAAAGATTCTAAAACACTAGAATGTGTAGCTTGTTTTTTACAGTATGGCATGTAAATTAAATTTAATAGTTAATCACCATAAGACATTATCAAAAATTAAATTTTTTCTCTTATTACCTACCTACTTTTATCCCTAGAATCTGTTTACCACCTTTTTTTTTTAAATTTTTTTAACCATTTTTGGGTTTTGGGAGGCAAAGGCAGTTTAGATGCCAATCAAGCAATCCACCATGGTCTCCCCCAAGAAGGAGGCCCTAAGCATATGGGGGGGTGGTCATGCAAATGAAGCAATGCCCAGATGGACTGAGTATCAGAAAAGAAAGCAGTTCGGGGCTTTGGCTGCTGCAGCGTACCAGGCATCATCCCTTTATTTTCAACACAATAGCAAAAAAACAGATTTCAGGTTAGCCCTTCAGAGCTTCACAAACCTGGGTGTGTGCCCACTAAGGGACTCAGAGGTAGGTAGGATAAGGGGGTACCTGTGAGTGATGCTGTGGGTCTTTCCCACCTCACTCCTCAGATCCAGGGGTTTGCTAACTCTTTGTGACAGGTACCATGCCAGATGATTTACACCTGTAATATCTCATTCACCTTTCCCAGTGACCCATGAGGTGTATATTTTCCCTGTTTTAAGGCTGAGGAAATTCAAACTCAGAGGAAGTTAGACATCTAACCAAAGTTATAGACTGCAAGTGGTAAGGTTGGAATTTGAATCTAAGGATCTCTTGGATTCTTTTCCTTTGTGCCAAGATGCCTCCCACTGAGCTGAACTGGCCTTAGGCAAATTTCACAGGGGTCGTGACAAGCCAGCCTGCTGTGGTGAAGTGTTTTCCTGCCTGGTGGACACAAGCAATACCCCATAGTACTTTAGTTTATTTCCCTTGCATGAGAATTCAGCCACTGTTCATTATTTTTTCAGAACCCAATGCTGGACAGATCCAAGAAGGAATTGGAGAAGCTGTGAATAATATTGTGAAACATTTTCACAAACCTGAAAAAGAGGTATGATCTGTAAAACTTAATATGTAGGATTTTAAAGCCATTTTTATACATGGTACATAAGGCAGTGGAGGGTATGTTTTTATTTGTAAGCTTTCTAACAGCTACAAAAAAGTGCTTCATAGCTGTCATCAGCACCTATTTCTCTAGCATTTTCTTAAACATAGAAGCAGCAGATTATTCTTTGGCACTGCGTGTTTTGCTCCACAGAGAGGAAGCCTCACGGTGTTGCTGTGTGGAGAAAATGGACTGGTTGTGGCACTTGAACAAGTCTTCCATCATGGATTCAAATCTGCTCGCATCTTCCACAAGAATGTCTTCATCTGGGACTTCATAGGTAAGTTAAAGGTATATGTTATTATAAGGTCACTGAAATGTTTCTTACAAAACTCGAAGACCCCAGAGTTTAAGCAAATAAGGGGTAGTAACAAGGGAGTACATTTTTTAAAATAAATATCAAATTAGCACTATCTTTTCATTCATCCAACAAGTATTTATGGTGTCCATAATATTCCAGACACTATTCTAGATGCTCAAGATCTACATCAAGGGGCACCTGGCTGTCTCAGTTGGTAGAGCATGGGACTCTTGATCTCAGGGTCATGAGTTCAAGCCCCACATTGGGCATAGAGCTTACATTTAAAAAAAAAAAAAAAAAAAAGATATACATCAAGAGATAAGTAAAACACAAAAATTCCTATGGTTGGCGTACTTAGATTCTGGTGGGGGCAGGAACCCAGACAATACACAAAAACATAATAAGTATGCAGCTTATCTAGTATGTTATAAAACTGTTTGATGTGGAAAAAAATAGAGCAGAGTGACAGGACATGGGGTGGAGAGTACTCTTCTAAGTGGGGTGGTTCTACGCTTTGTGGACAAGGTGATATTTGATCAAAGACTAAGGAAGTGAGGAATCGAGCCATGTGACTGTCTGGGAGAAGAATACTGCTAGCTGAGAGGATTGCCAGGGAGAGGCCCCAAGCTCGGAGTACGCTTGGCCTTTTCTTTTTTTTTTTTTTTTTTTTTTTATTTATTTATCTGACAGACAGAGATCACAAGCAGACAGAGAGGTAGGCAGAGAGAGAGAGGGAAGCAGGCTCCCTGCTGAGCAGAGAGCCCGATGTGGGACTCGATCCCAGGACCCTGAGATCATGACCTGAGCCGAAGGCAGCGGCCTAACCCACTGAGCCACCCAGGCGCCCCGCTTGGCCTTTTCATAGAATGGCAAAACTAATGTGACTGGGCCAGAGTGAGGGGGACAGAAAGTAAGAGGATACTGGGGAGAGAGTGCTGTTTATTGCCAGAGTCAGGTGCTTCAGGGCCATCTAGGCCATTGGAACAACTTTGGTCTTTATCATGATTGAAATAGGAAGTATTGGAAGGCTTTGAGCCAAGGAGTGGGTGACATAATATACCTTCTGCTTTAGAAGGATTACTCTAGCTTTATGCTGTCCAGTATGGTAACCACTAGCTACTTGTGGCTATTTAAATTTAAACCGATTTAATGTAAATTAAATTTAAAATTTACTTCCTTAGTCATATATGCCTTACCTAGGAGCTACTAAGTTGAACCTACAGATACAGAACATCTCATTCATCACAGAAAATTCTGTTGGGAGTGTGCTGCTTTAGCTTGCTAAATAAGCTTTGTAATCTTTATTTTGGTATGTAGTTCTTCTAGAATTCCCAGCTTTTTTTAAAGGGATGATTAATCATTTTTTGTCTTATAAATATAGTCTAGATGAAGTAGTTGATTTTATCAACTTAGAATTTTTTAGACAAAGAAGAGGTTAACAGAGCTAGGCCTCCAGGAGTGATTTTTTTTTTTTTCTTTTGGAATGCCTAGAATCTTAAGCTCCTATTTCTGATATGTGTATACATATCCCTTCCTTAGAGTTCCTGAATCAGTTCTATTTCAAAGATTTTTTTTGTAAAGTGTTAGCCAGCCATTTTGTAACAGAACAGAGGGTACCATTTCAATGGTTCCTGAATATTTACTGGTTACTCATAGAAGGTTCTAGCCTTGACAGAGGAGTCTGGTTTTCTGTTTGTTTGTTTCCAATTTCCATTGCTTGAAGATATTCTAAAGAGAGTAAACTTTCTACCCTTCTGGAGTGCAGTCTAGATTAGAAAATAGACTGCTGGGAGTATATTGTTCCACTGTGAAACATGGACCTCTGAAATTCATCTTGAAACCAGTGATAAAATAATGACTTTGGTTTCTGGACTGGCTATAATACAAAGCATCGTTAGTGTTTCCAGAATAAACTAAGTGATACTCTTTCTGTACATGAAGTATTAATGTGTATTGTGATATATTTCTGACTTCCTTCCCCAGAGAAAGCAGTTGCTTATTTTGAAAGTACTGACCAGATTCTAGACAATGAAGATGATGTCCTTATTCAGAAATCATCCTGCAAAACCTTTTGCCACTATGTAAATGCCATTAATACTGCACCCAGGAACATTGGGAAGGACGGCAAATTCCAGATTTTAGTTTGCCTTGGAACACGGTAAAGAGCCAATTCTTAACTTTCACTATCTTTGTTACATGTTGAACAAGAGTCCAGAAGCAATTATACCAGATCATGCCCCTTCCAGGGCTCTCCCATGGGCCTCTTTCATTCCTGATTTTATTATGAGACTATCTTTATTGAGTACTTGATATATGTTGGCACGATGCTAAGTACATTACATTCATTATCTCATTTAATCCTCCTGTCACTTCACTACTACACTACATGAAGTAGCAACTGGTACCCTCATTGTGTAGATGAGAAAACAGAAAATATATGAGGCATAACTAAGTTAAACAACTTTCCCAGGGTCACACAGTTAGAAAAAACCAGAGCCAAGATTCATACCCAGTCTCATTCAAGAGCCCATACTTTCAACCATTACACTACACGGGCTCCAAAGGTAGGCAGGTGGGTAAAAAGGTAGTTTGATAGGGAATTTGACACACCACCACATATATGCACATATATTTACAGTATACCACCATATTGCTTTAAATTTGATAACATTGTAGAATTCATACTATATAAATAATTCTTTTTTCTATATAAATAATTCTTAACTATATAAAGTCTTCTCTTTTTTTTTTTTTAAGATTTTTATTTATTTATTTAACAGGCAGAGTTCACAAGTAGGCAGAGAGGCAGGCAGAGAGAGAGGGGAGGAGCAGGCTCCCTGCGGAGCAGAGAGCCCGACTTGGGCTCTATCCCAGGACCCTGGGATCATGACCTGAGCCGAAGGCAGAGGCCTTAACCCACTGAGCCACCCAGGTGCCCCATAAAGTCTTCTCTTTAAGACAGTTTCCTACCCTGGTGTTTTTTTAAAATGACACATAAGAGCTGTACAATCCATTAATTTTAAAACAGCTATCAGAATTATAAGACATAAAACACATAGACTTTTAGAATAAGCTTCTTTTTTATTTTTAAACGATTTCTTTATTTAAGAGCGTACAGGGGAGGGGCAGAGGGTGAGGGAGAGAGAATCTCAAACAGACTACCCCCTGAGTGCAGAGCCTAAAACAGGGCTAAGTCTCACAACCCTGAGATCATGACCTGAGCCAAGATCAAGTGTCAGACGCTCAATGGACTGAGCCACCCAGGCACCCCAAAAATAAGATATTTTTTTTTAAGTTACTTTTGCAGTGTTTGTTATTTTCTACCACCCCAACCAGAGATTCAGCATGCCTACTTATGGCTGCTCTTGTCAGGAAAGGCATATTGTGGGGTGTCTGGCTGGCTCAGAAGAGCATGTGACTCTTGATCTCAGGGTTTGTAAATTCAAGCCCCACGTTGGGTATAGAGATTACTACAAAAAATTAACTTTAAAAGAAAAAGAAGGGGGACGCCTGGGTGGCTCAGTGGGTTAAGCCGCTACCTTCGGCTCAGGTCATGATCTCAGGGTCCTGGGATCAAGCCCCACATCAGGCTCTCTGCTCATTGGGGAGCCTGCTTCCCCTTTCCTCTCTCTGCCTGCCTCTCTGCCTATTTGTGATCTCTGTCAAATAAATAAATATCTTTAAAAAAAAAAAAAAAAAAACTGAGTGGCTCAGTCAGTTAAGCATCTGCCCACTAGGGTCATGATCCCAGGGTCCTGGGATCGAGCCCCAAGTTGGGCTGCCTGCACAGTGGGAAGTCTGCTTCTCTCTCTCTCTCCTTCTCCCCCTGCTCGTGCTCTTTCTCTTTATCTTTCTCTCTCAAAGAAATGAATAAAATCTTATAAATTAATTAGTTAAGAGGAAAGAAAAGCATATTGAGATGCTTAGTAAGAACATCTTAGATACTTAGTGACAGATAACTAATGTCTGAGTTTAATCAGCACACACTGAAGGCTGGGCCCCTGGGTGGCTCAGTTGGTTAGGCATCTGCCTTTGGCTCAGATCATGATCCTGAAGTCCCAGTCCAGCATCGGGCTCCCTGCTCAGCGGGGAATCTGCTGCTCCCTCTGACCCTCTCTCCTCTCTTCTGCTTTCTCTCATTCTCTCTCTCTCAAAGAAAAAAAAAAAAAGAAAAACACCTGAAGGTTGAAATGTCCTCCTGAAACAACTGGTTCACAGAACTAAGTTCTGTATTCTTAATAAGAGGGGCCAGTTTCACCTATACTTTTAAAATTCCTTTTGAGCATGATCCTTATCTTCTTTTATATATATACTGTTTTGATTAATTAGACCAGTGCCTTCCTGCTTTTGGTTTATAAAATCTACTTAACGTTTTTCTGCTTTGATTTTATTCCTTACCTTGTTATGTTGTGTTAGTTTTTTTAAAATGTTAGTCCCAACTATTTAGTGTAGTGTTTGTTCCCAAAGAGTCAGTATACTTTGGCATGCCTTGCCACAGATGTCTGAGTAACAACCCTATAAAAAAAAGATACAAAATGACATTCTGGGGCACCTGGGTGGCTCAGTTGGTTGAGCGACTGCCTTCGGCTCAGGTCATGATCCCGGACTTCTAGGATCGAGTCCCGCATCAGGCTCCCAGCTCCTTGGGAAGTCTGCTTCTCCCACTGCCCTTCTCCTCTCTCATGCTCTCTCTCACTCATTCTCTCTCAAATAAATAAATAAAATCTTAAAAAAAAAAAATGACATTCTGCCTCTTTTTAAAAGTGTTCATTCCGAGTACAGAGTCCCTTTAATATGGGTAAGTCCTTAAGGCCAATTTGTCCAGACTTACTTTTACAATCTCTTACGTTCTCCCTTTAGCTGACACTGTCTCATTACTGTATCTTTTTAACCAGCAAATTCCTGACTTTGGTTTCCTCTCTGAGGTCTGGTTTCCTCTCTGTTCTGACCTCAGAACATGGCTTGTTTTGCTCTGTCCAGCCCCACACCTTACCGCTGAAAGCTCTAACATTTGTATTGTTCTGTAGCAAGGTCAGCAGGGCTCAGGACTTCTTTCTTTTTGAATCTGTAGGGATCGCCTGCTCCCACAGTGGATCCCACTCTTAGCCGAGTGTCCTGCTATTACCCGAATGTATGAGGAGAGCGCCCTCCTGCGCGACCGCATGACTGTCAACTCTCTCATCCGCATTCTGCAGACCATTCAGGACTTCACCATAGTCTTGGAAGGATCACTCATCAAAGGAGTGGATGTGTAACCCACGTGACTAGAAACTCTCAGTCCAGACCCCTTGTTCCCGAACCTTCCCCAGCTATGGGGACTGATTTGGACTTGTCTGACAAGGTAGTGAGTCACTGCAGGGGCAACACACTGTATTCCCCAATTTGAACAATCCTCACACTACAGACAAGGGAAAATGCTGTATTGTAGTTCATTTGAACCTGGAATTTAGTATAAAATAGAGTATTTTCATGTGTTAGATGTGTGTAAATATGCTCTTCTTTAAGAAATTATATTACTCTAATAAGATACTTTTCTTAGATTAAATATTCCTGTGATTTAAAATAAGTTGCTTAACCACATTGGGAGTTGGGGAGGGGAAGAGTGGTGCTAGCCAGGAAGAAACCAGTAAACATGTAATTACAGTGCAACCGAGTTGGGCTTTTTTTTCCCTCCAGGTATCACAAAGGATCCCAGAATGCATTGTTATGTCGTAGCCATCCGTCCTGGTGTGTCCGAGTCTTTGTATTGTGAAAGTGAACAGCTTTACCTACTGTACGTGACAGTCCACACTTCAATGTTTTTTTTAAGTTACATATGGTTTCATACATTTGAATTGAGTCACTTTTCCAGTCTTTTGGAAAAATTTTTCCGTCCGCACAAGCTAAAGATATGATTCAAATATTTTAAATACTGGACCCCAGGAGCTTGGCTGAACTGGAAAGAGAACACACAAAGCGCTGAGAAGTATGTTAAATTGTAGGATTATAACTTCTTTACACTTTGGAAAGATTAGCCTAGACTAACTTCATTCTTCACATTTTTATTCTTGTTATGTGAGGTACTTTGCAGAGATGTGAATTTCAAAGTGTTGGTCTCAAAGTTCTAAGAACTGCAAACGGCAGTTTGATTCTGTACTTAAAATTTGGCCATCTAACCCCTGCAGCAGTTCCTTACCTCAAGGATAATCTCAAACCCTCTCTTTGTTAGGTTCCAGTCCCCACTCCCCTCCCCTCTTCCTGTGCCCATCCCCCTCTCAGGAAATGGAAGGAATGTCTAAGAAGGAGGAGGGCTCTGTGTAACTTGGAATGTTTTTGTGAAAGTATTTGTTGACCAAGATAATGCAAATAACAGAGGGAAAGAGCAAGAATGAACACTTTCTGGGTGTTTCTGGGCAAGTTTTTATGTTCCTTTTTTAAGAAAGGGTAATAATATAAAACAACTGGCCTGGAGAAGGTAAAAGCCAGGGCCGCACAGACTGACAAAAATGGAAGCAGAATGAGAGGCAACAGTTTTTAAAGACCAAACATTGTGAGTAGCTTTCCAACTTGGTATTTTATAAGGAAGTTAAATAAATGTGGTGTTAGCTAGTTACCTTGAGTCTTCACTTATGGTAGGTCCGGTAACTAATTAGGCATTTGCATACTGTTAGCAGTGAAATTGCCTCGCAGAGCTCTGAGTTTTATTCCCACTTGTGGCTGAGAAGCAAAAATGGCCTCTCAGGACCCTTGTACAATCTTGAGGGTCCTGGGCTTTAGCCAACAGTATTGTTTCCCTTATTTCCTGGAGGAAGAAATTAAACAAGTGCTTCACTCCCTTTATCAAACACTGTATTCTGTATTCAGCTGGGGTGACTAAGGCACATCCCCTTTTAATCTGTGACTTAGTACTTGAGGAGCACCAGGGGAGCTGAAGGCAGCATTTAGAAACCCAGGGAAGGGCTTTAGAAAGATGATTCTGGGTGACCTGGGCACACAGGAGATGTGTTCGCCTGAGGCTAAGGGCTGTCTGCCTTGGTGTAGCTCTTCCAAGGACCTAGAAGGTCTTTCACGGGAGGTATCCAGAACCTACTTCACATGACGTTCTTGTGTTGCAGTGATTAGAAATCACAGAATGATCAGTGCAGGGTTTTATTCTTGTACCTTTCTTAGAAGGCCATCATTCTGGCACACTCTGGGCAGCTGAGAGATGACTTATGTGAGCATGCTAGCATTGAGCCATCATTTTGTAGATGGGAACACTTGAGGATCAGAGGGTTTAAATACTTACCCCACAGCTGGTCAGTGACAAAACAGAGTCTAGAGCTCATGTCTTTTATTACACCAAGGCTGCATGAGACTGAGAGCCAAGGAGGCATTCATATTAATAGTCTTTCTACCCCTGGATCTTTATCCATCCACCTAAACAGGTAGGAAATAACTGTTAACATTCATTTATAATAATCATTTATAAGGATTAATTTAACATTCATTTTAACAAATGGTTCTCAAGTGGTGGAGAATTACATCCATTACAAAAACCGGGAGCAAAATTGGATTTGGGGCCTGTGAATAAAGCTATTACTTTAAAAAGTAGTACCCCCCAAAAGAGTTATACCTAAAGTCTTATCCCACTTTGTGTAGTATGACCACAACAGTGGAAGTGACCAATTTCAAAAGAGATAATCACACCAGAACTGACCCCTCCTCTAGAATGCTGGAGCCTTTAAATTGATCACCTGGGGAGCCCATATAGTTATTCCAGTGACAACAGCCATGTCTCCATACATGTGGGGACCTCCTTGCAAGCTGCTTGAATGGCCTACAGCCCATTCTTCTGACTATTGCCAGTTATGGTAAATCTTGACATTTTATTATTTTTTTTTTAATCTTGGCATTTTAAAAGAAATTTAGTATTTGCAAACAAAAAGTCCTTAGGATCCGAGTTGATGAATAAAAATGATGTTTAAGCAGAGTTTGAGGTCACAAAAGAAACAGTTCTAAAGAAGTAAGACTTACAGTTATAGCTGCCAATACCAGAATATTTTGAGCAGGACGGTAGCAGAACCCTTAGAATAAGTGTCCATAGCTGGCTTTTGGAAGGACCATACCCAGTGAGAGGTATCCTTTTTGCTGTATTAATTTTTTTAACTAGTATATTGCTTCATAATCACACCTTAGAGTTAAAGTAAGTAAAAATCAATTTTGTAATTGACTTTTATTCTTCAAAATAAACTAAAAATAATGCCTGGAATTACAATTAGTATTTTCAAATAACAATAGCTTGAGAAGAAATTGTTTTAAAATGAAATTTCCAAAAATATTACCTCTTGAAACATCTAATTTCCAAGTGTTTTTTCAAATGTCTGGAAACTCCGAATCTCAGCCTTTTCTGACACAGTGGCAGCACACTGTTGTTGGTACTGTGTGTGAACCCAGTTAGCAGTGCCCTGGGTCGGGCTCATTACCTCCTTAAAACTGTCTGAGGCTTGGTGTGGGGTGTGGAGTAGCTTACAGTGGGGGGGTAGGGTGTGGAATAGCTTAAAGTGGGATTCTAGTTGGTGTGAAATAGGGCTACAGAAAACAAAAGTTCCTCCTCTTCCCCTATCCCACTGGGAGCAAGAGTTTGATATAAGAAATCTGAAACATGCAAAAGTTTGCAGTTTCCCTCTAAAATTTATTTTCAGTGTTTCACACATTTTTGAACCTTTGTAACCCTGTGGTATTTACTTTAACATGC